>NC_044993.1:56308001-56608001 GCF_008728515.1 Papio anubis
TGATAGGACTTTTTTTTGAAGGGAAATAGAAGCCACTTATAACCAAACCAAAAAGAGAATAACAATACTAATATCACTATCGGAAATATGATTCCTAAAAATTAGTAACATTATATAACAGACTTTAGGATAGTTCTTTTTGTTCTTAAGGTACATCATCCTAGGAATGTTTAATTATATAACTTTTTAAGTCATTTGAAATAGTTCCTGAAAAATTTCACACGACTACAAAACAATTTAAAAAGAAAATTTTTAAAAGTAGAAATAAAAAGTAAACAAAAGATGTACTTACATGAATGAGTTGATGGCATAGTTACATACGTTTGCTCTTAATATATGGCTCTAAGTCTCCAAATATGTAACTTAGCTAAACTCAGAAAACATTAAAATTTTTTTTCTTATTTATTTATAGGAATTGAATTCAAATTTCCGGCAAATCATATTTCCAGAAGCACTTCGATGTTTAATGAAAGGGGAATACACGTTAGAAAGTATGCTGCATGAACTGGACAGTCTTATTGAGCAGACCACCGATGGCGTTCCCCTGCAGACTCTAGTGGAATCTCTTCAGGCCTACTTAAGAAATGCAGCTATGGGACTGGAAGAAGAAACACATGCTCATTACATCGATGTTGCCAGGCAAGTGAATGCTGGCTGTGCCGTTTCCTCGTAAAAGAGATGGGACAGCCAGAGAAAGGGATTCTGAGCTCTTTACCTTAAGTTTACTTTTAGTTTTTAGAGCAGGTATAATTACTTATAAATGCTCATACACATATCTTTTTAAAACTTTTTTATTTTGAAATGATTATACATCACAAGAACTTGCTTTAAAAAAAAGTGCAGGCAGGTATTGTGCATGCTTCATCCTTCCTTCAATGTTAGTATCTATAGCAATACTATGAAACCGACAATGATATAGTCCACACTGCTTACTCAGATTTCACTAGTTATATATGCACTCACTTGTGTGTGTGCATGTGTGCAAGTGTATAGTTCAGTCACATAGATACATATATCCTTTTAGTGCTTGTGGTTACATACATGTACATACACACAGTCAAACATGATATTTTTTAAGCCATCTTGTAGAACCCTGTGGAGGCACCTGAGACAAGTTTATTTAGCTAACAGAGTATACACCTCATTTCAAGTGAATACTTTTAAATTAGTTTAAATATTATAAGTTTGTTTTAGCTAATTGAATATAGTATTTTTCGTCTCAGTCCAGAAAAGCAATCTGACTTTGAAATCTGTAGAGTTTGGGCAGTTCCTCCAGGCATGCATTGTATGCAGAGCTAAGCCCTAAGCTCCTTTGTCCCTAGTGATTCAAGGCCTCTTTTCTTTGGCATTCCAATGTCTAATTCACAAAAGAAGTATAATTGAGAGAGCAGAAATGAATTGTAGCACCGTTTCCTCCCATGGGAAATTTCAAAGATACAAGAAAGTAGAGAGAATAGATTTCTAATGAACCCCATGTCGCCACCTTTGGTAATTATCTGCACTGGGTTAGTCTGGTTTAAATTTACTATCCTAGTTATTTTGAAGCAAATATTTTTTTCATTCTTAAATATTAATAATGCAAGAAGTATATATATGTGTGTGTATGTATGTGTGTGTGTGTGTGTGTGTATATATATATATGATCTTATTTTTCTTGACTGTGGTGTCATTATTTCACGAAAAAAGTAGCAATAATTCCTTAATGTTAATTATCCTGCATTCAGAAATTTCCTATTTCTCATGTTTCTTTGGAGTGGTTATATTCATAGAATAAGAAATATATACATATATATTAATAAATATATATTCATATATATATATATATATTTTTTTTTTGAGATGGAGTCTCGCTGTGTTGCTAGGCTGGAGTGCAATGGTGCGATCTCAGCTCACTGCAGCCTCCATCTCCTGGGTTCAAGAGATTCTCCTGTCTCAGCCTCCCGAGTAGCTGGGACTGTAGGCGTACTCCACCTTGCCCAGCTAGAAAAAGTGTAATCATTAATAGCATAAACAAATATTAGCTAAGTAGCGATTTAGATTATTTGTAGAACAGCTTTATCATATAATTTTTAGCAGTATTTAAAAAGTTAAATGCTAGATCTGTACATCTTTGTTTTGCACTGAATTTCAGACTTCATTTTCTCTCTCTTAATATCCTATCTGGATTCGCCTTATCCTCATACAGAGGAATGTTTACCTAAATGTGTACTTTGGGTAACAAGCTTTGTGCCTGGATCTATGGCAGCCTGTCTGTGCCTTGTTTCAGAGAAGCTTTTTTTTGGGTAATCTCAAGGAAAATCTCATACCATCTTACAGCAATTTTTCCATTAGACATTTATCTGGTAGCTTAACATTTTTAATTCTCTTAAAAATTCTTAATAGTTCCAGCCATCTGGAATGATTTCTGTGTGTGTGTGTGTCTGTGTGTGGGGTAAGATATAGTGCCCGGATACTTAAGCACTATATAAGTCTTAATGGTAATGTGAGGGGTGAATTTCTGAAGACCTTACATTCAAAATGTGCATAAAAACCAAGTATACCCAAAACAGCAAGTAGAGTTTGTTGTATCGTATCTTACAGTAGTATTGTGAACATACTTGACAATTTACTAGGTCCACCAGCTTTAGAATGGTGTGATTTCTGACATTTTCAATATGGGATTTTACATTATTTCATATTTTGTGTGTAAAAGTGAGACTAATCACTCAAGTTTGCATAAAATTTAATCACATAACAGTCATTAATAATGAATTGGAATCATTGAAATCCTATTGTGGTTGACATGAAATACCATTTTATCATCATAACACTCCTGTTTTTTTGAGATGGAGTTTCGCTCTTGTTGCCCAGACTGGAGTGTAATGGCGCGATCTTGGCTCACAGCAACCTCCACCTCCTAGGTTGAAGTGATTCTCCTGCCTCAGCCTCCCAAGTAGCTGGGATTACAGGTGCCCACCACCACACCCGGCTGATTTTTTTATAGTTTTAGTAGAGACGGGGTTTCTCCATGTTGGCTGGGGTTTCTCCATGTTGGCCAGGCTGGTCTCGAACTCCTGATCTCAGGTGTTCCGGCCACCTAGGCCTCCCAAAGTGCTGGGATTACAGGCGTGAACCACTGCACCCGGCCTAATAACACTTCTTCTTAATGCCAGAAGGCTTTCTAGAGTTCGCATGCAGCTGTGAGATGTACTGACTTTTTATGTTCCTACCAAAGGCATTACTTTTCAGCGAAGGTTTTAACTCCCTTTGTTTTCCTGTAGACTACTACATGCTCAGTATGGTGAATTAATCCAACCAAGAAATGGTTCAGTTGAAGAAACACCCAAAATGTCAGCTGGCCAGATGCTTTTGGTAGCATTCGATGGCATGTTTGCTCAAGTTGAAACTGCTTTCGGCTTATTAGTTGAAAAGGTAAATGTGGACTTGGATTTAAAAATGATGCAAGTGCCATAAAGTAGTTGTTCAGTTGTGTGAAGAGTGGGGAAATGAACTTTGTTTTCTTTCATTTACATAGTTGAACAAGATGGAAATTCCTATAGCTTGGCGAAAGATTGACATCATAAGGGAAGCCAGGAGTACTCAAGTTAATTTTTTTGATGATGATAATCACCGGCAGGTGCTAGAAGAGATTTTCTTTCTAAAAAGACTCCAGACGATTAAGGAGTTCTTCAGGCTCTGTGGTACCTTTTCTAAAACATTGTCAGGTAATATTCTACCTGTAAACATGCTAGCTTTAGCTATGTAGCACTATGGAAGGGGGCAGGGTAGAGTAGGCTTAATTTAATTATACATTCATGACACCTTAAATACTATAAATAAACGGCATATTACTTGATTTTTTTCATGAAATACTTTATAAGAAATTTTTCCTTTTTGTAGGATCAAGTTCACTTGAAGATCAGAATACTGTGAATGGGCCTGTACAGATTGTCAATGTGAAAACCCTTTTTAGAAACTCTTGTTTCAGTGAAGACCAAATGGCCAAACCTATCAAGGCATTCACGGCTGACTTTGTGAGGCAGCTCTTGATAGGACTACCTAACCAAGCCCTCGGACTCACACTGTGCAGTTTTATCAGTGCTCTGGGTGTAGACATCATTGCTCAAGTAGAGGCAAAGGACTTTGGTGCCGAAAGCAAAGTTTCTGTTGATGATCTCTGTAAGAAAGCGGTGGAACATAACATCCAGATTGGGAAATTCTCTCAGTTGGTTATGAACAGGGCAACCGTGTTAGCAAGTTCTTATGACACTGCCTGGAAGAAGCATGACTTGGTGCGAAGGCTGGAAACCAGTATTTCTTCTTGTAAGACAAGCCTGCAGCGAGTTCAGCTGCATATTGCCATGTTTCAGGTAAGTGTTTTTCATTATAATGTGTTTTTCCTCAAGGTGGGAAACTTGAAAAACGGGAGAAATTAATATAAAACAATACACAGAAAATTTTTTAAAACTTCCTGAACTTACGCCAACCCAGTGCAAACACACCATTGCATTTTGGCAGTTTCTTCCCAATGATACTTGTTTCTCTTCTGTATAGTTGAGATCGTTTATCCTCTATGGTTTTGTGTCCTTAGAATTTCTTTCCATCAGGGCTGTGTGATAAGCATGATCTGTATTAAATACTGCTTTTTTTTTTTTTTGAGGCAGAGTTTTGCTCTTGTTGCCCAGACTGGAGTACAATGGCGTGATTTTGGCTCATCGCAGCCTCCACCTCCAGGGTTCAAGCGATTCTCCTGCCTCAGCCTCCCGACTAGCTGGGATTACAGGCATGCACCACCATGCCTGGCTAATTTTGTATTTTTAGTAGAGGTGGGGTTTCTCCATGTTGGTCAGGCTGGTCTCAAACTGCCGACCTCAGGTGATCTGCCCGCCTTGGGCTCCCAAAGTGTTGGGATTACAGGTGCGAGCCACTGTGCCTGGCATAAATATAGTTTTTAATGTTGAATTCATTCATATGTAGGTATGCTTCCCGTCTTTATTTCTTTTTTTTTTTTTTTTTTTTGAGACGGAGTCCCGCTCTGTCACCCAGACTGGAGTGCAGTGGCCGGATATCAGCTCACTGCAAGCTCCGCCTCCCGGGTTTACGCTATTCTCCTGCCTCAGCCTCCCGAGTAGCTGGGACTACAGGCGCCAGCCACCTCGCCCGGCTAGTTTTTTGTATTTTTTTTAGTAGAGACGGGGTTTCACCGTGTTAGCCAGGATGGTCTCGATCTCCTGACCTCGTGATCCGCCCGTCTCGGCCTCCCAAAGTGCTGGGATTACAGGCTTGAGCCACCGCGCCCGGCCTCCCGTCTTTATTTCTAAAGTAGTTTATTTTCCTTGATGCCCTACTCATGTGATAAACAGCTTTGGGAATAAATCTGTCTTTATTTTGGAAATGGTTTTTAGAAGCCTAGTTTTGGCCTTAATTACTTAGGGGATGTATGATGTATGACAGCACAGGCTTTGGGGTGAGATGGATTTGTATTCAAATCAGACTTAGGTATATAAACTTGTACTTAACTTCCTTAAGCTCTGATTTCCTTAACTGTAGTTAACATCTTCAGAATTACTATTTAAATGTTGCATGTGAGTGGTCCAAGAAATTTATTAGCTATGTTCCACCTCAAGAAGACTTTCACCTGGATGTGATTGTTTTCAGTGTGTCTTTTCTGTTACTTCTCCCTGCTTACCTCCCATTGGCTGCAGCTGGGATTTTTTCTCTTCCACCAGTCCTAGGTTGCACCTCCCTTTCCTTATTTATCGAAATGCTTTTTTCCTGCTGATTTTATTACATTTCTTTTTCTTTGAACAGTGGCAACATGAAGATCTACTTATCAATAGACCACAAGCCATGTCAGTCACACCTCCCCCACGGTCTGCTATCCTAACCAGCATGAAAAAGAAACTGCATACCCTGAGCCAAATTGAAACTTCTATTGCAACAGTTCAGGTGTGTTCTGCCAGATCTTCCTTCCAGGGCATCTTCCTTTTAGAAATAACCAACGCTACGATTGTTAGTGCTCTGTTGTTGTATGTGTCCTTGGTTTGTAAGCCAGAAGAGCATAATTTTTTTCACTTTTGCTTTTAATTTATACACACACACACACACACACACATATATATATATATATATATATATATATATATTTTTTTTTTTTTTTTTTGGAGACAAAGTCTCACTTTGTCACCCAGGTTGGAGTGCAGTGGCACTATCTCACCTCACTGCAACCTCTGCCTCCCGGGTTCAAGTGATTCTCCTGCTTCAGCCTCTCAAGTAGCTGGGACTACAGGCGTGCACCACCATGTCCAGCTAATTTTAGGTAGATACAACGTTTCACCATGTTGGCCAGGCTGGTCTCGAACTCCTGACCTCAGGTGATCTGCCCATCTTGGCCTCCCAAAGTACTGGAATTGCAGGCATGAGCTAACGCGCCCGGCCTCTATTTTTTATTTCTTACCCTCCAAGGTAACTGAGTCTTATAGTAACAGGTATATTTTGAACCAGGAGTAGAAACATACTAAATATCTCAGGTTTTTAATGAACTTGATAATTACTGTGCCTTGATACATTAAGGAAACTGGTGATTAGAAAAACTTTGAATACTGAATTTGTTTTGTGAAATGTATATAAGTTGTTCTATTTTGTTTAATAATAGTGGTAGCTAAGAAGCATGGGCATTTCTTATGTTGTATAGATAATGGAATTTTGGGATGCCTAAGGCAGCAGAATATTTTTCTGAACTATTATATTGCCTGGATATTGAAAGCTGTATACATAATCCTTCTACTTATTTTTTTACATAAGAGAAACTTGCCTTAATGAAAGTTATATATATCTTTATATTGTCTGTCCTTTATACTTCATGTACTCAGTAGTAACTGACATTTTTCTGTTTTTGTAAATTAATAGCAGTATAAAATCAAGTATAATTCTGTGATGTTTTAAAGTTTTGTAATGAAGCTTTTTTGGAGCTCAGTCATTTGAAGATTGAAATGAGCTTTCTCTACAGTGTATTGGTCAGAGAAAAGATGTGTTTTCAACTTACAAGAATGAACTCTTCCTCTTAATGATTTTAGAGACATGGACATGCAGGAAAGTAGAGGGAGTTGGGGAGAGAAAATGTGAATGTGTCCACCTGAAATGTTGAATAAATAATCAGATAACTTTGTTACATGAAACTTTCCTTGTCATGATAATCTGGATGGATTTTTACCATTATTTTTATAAACTTGGCCAGGCATGGTGGTTCACGCCTATGAACCCAGCACTTTGGGAGGCCGAGGCGGGTGGATTGCTTGAGGCCAGGAGTTTGAGACCAGCCTGGGCAACATAGTAAAACCTTGTCTCTACAAAAAATACAAAAAATTAGTTGGGGCATGGTGGCACCCACCTCTTGTCCCAGCTGCTCAGGAGGCTGAGGTGGGAGGATGGCTTGAGCCCAGGAGGCAGAGGTTGCCGTGAGCCAAGATCGTGGCCGGGTATGGTGGCTCACATCTGTAATCCCAGCACTTTGGGGGGCTGAGGTGGGTGGATCACGAGGTCAGGAGTTCAAGACCAGCCTGGCCAAGATGGTGAAATTCCGTCTCTACTAAAACTACAAAAATTAGCCAGGCACGGTGACAAGGTGCCTGTAGTCCCAGCTACTCGGGAGGCTGAGGCAGGAGAATCGCTTGAACCCAGGTGGCAAAGGTTGCAGTGAGTGGAGATTGCGCCACTGCACTCCAGCCTGGGTGACAAGAGTGAGACTCCGTCTCAAAAGAAAAAAAAAAAAAAGAGTTTGGTGTAGCAGATTTTTTATTTTTTAAAGATCATTTTATTTTAAAATGAAAGTGAAACTTCCTTCTGTACATTTTAAGATAATAAACTGAAAGCCAGTTGTTGCCTCTCTCTCCATACATGTTTGGCCTTAAATGTTCAAAGGGAAATCAAGGTTAATTCCAAAAGGTGATTGTTAAAGCTTTGTTTTCTAAATTACATATGTCCACCCTGGTTCTTTTGAATCTTTATTGTGTTATATAAAATACTCCACAGATAGGAAGTAGAGAATGTCATATACATTCACCAAGATTCTGCTGGCTTTTATAGGAGAAGCTAGCAGCACTTGAAGCAAGTATTGAACAGCGACTCAAGTGGGCAGGTGGTGCCAACCCTGCATTGGCCCCTGTACTACAAGATTTTGAAGCAACGATAGCTGAAAGAAGAAATCTTGTCCTTAAAGAGAGCCAAAGAGCAAGTCAGGTATTGTGACTTACATGCACTATCTTTGTATTCACTTACAGGATTAGATGAGTAGCCGGAAATTATATGTGGGGTTATCAGGGGAGCTTGAGAGCCCACATTTTGGTTCACAGCACCAGGAGGAGGGACTGATGGGCCTTTCAGGGCATGCCTTAAGTTGAACCTACAGCAGGTTATTTCCCTGGGCCTTTACTGCCTCCCATTTAAATGTTAATTAAATAAATTCAGCCTCTGTTGAAAAATAAAGAGGTTTTAAATTCATATTTGTTTAAGATTCTCTGGTTCTCTTTTATACAACTAAAGCAATTCAAAGATTTGGAAAGGTACTTTGAATATTATTTTTTCCACATGACAATAAAAACGTCTTAAGACCTTGTGCCCTGTCGGCCAGGCACCGTGGCTTACACCTGTAATCCCAGCACTTTGGGAGACTGAGGTTGGCGGATCACAAGGTCAGGAGTTCAAGACCAGCCTGACCAGTATGGGGAAACCCCATCTCTACTAAAAATACAAAAAAATTAGCTGGGCGTCGTGGCGGGTGCCTGTAGTCCCAACTACTCAGGAGGCTGAGGCAGGAGAATTGCTTGAACCTGGGAGCCAGAGGTTGTAGTGATCCAAGATCGTGCCACTGAATTCCAGCCTGGGTGACAGAGCAAGACTCTGTCTCAAAAAAAAAAAAAAAGGTCTTGTTCCCTGTCAAGAGGCTGTGGATTGGGCAGGGGGAGGACAACCAAAAAAACTGTTATGGACATTTTCGACTAAGTACAAAATTGGAGTAATACATGATACTCATATTTCATACCTGTCACCAATGCTTAATAATGCTCAACTTAAGTCCTATCTTATTTCACCCATACTCCCTAATCCTCCTTTCCATCCATATTTAATAGAAATCCCAAATAGTACATAATTTTGTCTATAAATTTTTCAGTATATACCTATTAAGAACTATTTAAGAATGTATCATAGCTGGGCATGGTATGTCCCTTTAGCTCTAGCTACTCAGAAGTCTGAGGCAGGCGGATGGCTTGAAGCTAGGAGTTTGAAACCAGCCTGGGCAACATAGTAAGATACTGTCTCTACCAAAAAAAAAATTTTTCTTTTTTTTTTTTTTTTTTGAGACGCAGTTTTGCTCTTGTTACCCAGGCTGTAGTGCAGTGGTGTGATCTTGGCTCACTGCAACCTCTGCCTCTAGAGTTCAAGCAATTCTCCTGCCTCAGCCTCCCAAGTAGCTGGGATTACAGGCACCTGCCACCATGCCCAGCTAATTTTTTTGTATTTTTAGTGGAGACGGGGTTTCACCATGTTGGCCAGGTTGGTCTCGAACTCCTGACCTCAGGTGATCCGCTGGCCTCGGCCTCCCAAAGTGCTGGGATTATGGGTGTGAGCCACCACACCTGGCCAATAAAATTTTTTTTTTTTTTTTGGCTAGGCATGGTGGCACGCACCTCTAGTCCCAGCTGGAAGACTAGCTACCTGGGAGACTAAGGCGGGAGGATTGCTTGAGCCCAGGAGTCTAAGGCTACAGTGAGCCATAGTTAAGCCACTGTACTTCAGCCTGGGCAACAGGGGAGACGCTGTCTCAAAGAAAACAAAAAACAAACAAAAAAAACTAACCACCACAATATTAATCATACCTTTAAGATGAGCTTAATATTGCCAGATAAGTTAGGCAAGAATAGAAGCAGAAGGGGAACATTCTGACGGAAGTGTCTTCTGAATTGTGGATGTAACACAAATTGCAGCTAAATATGATAACAGCTTTATTGTGAAGTTAATATTCTATGTAAAAACAGTAAGTAACGTAGAAGATACATTTACCTAATTGTTCGTCAGTGCTTTTGGCCATCTCAGACCTAACAGTATAAATATAAATGTACGTTTATTTACAGCCTTTATAAGGTTTTGGTCTATTTCCCAAACATTTTCAGCACTAATTCTGGTCCTGAATTCTCAAAATGAGAAAGTAGTATTTTTTCGTGTTATTAATTGCCACCTCCCTTTCCCACCTTCCCCCCATCTCCTCTTGTGGTTCCATTTCTGTCTTCACAGGTCACTTTTCTCTGCAGCAATATCATTCATTTTGAAAGTTTACGAACAAGAACTGCAGAAGCCTTAAACCTGGATGCGGCGTTATTTGAACTAATCAAGCGATGTCAGCAGATGTGTTCATTTGCATCACAGTTTAACAGTTCAGTGTCTGAGTTAGAGCTTCGTTTATTACAGAGAGTGGTGAGTCTTGGTGGAAGGAAACTTGATTAAATTAAGGCTAGCGTTATACTATCAAAATCAATTTAATATATACATTCAGATTACATTTGTTGAGAATATACTGTATGTAAGAGGTTGTTATGGGGGGGGGGGGGGGACAGTGATGATTAAATTATTTTCTTAGCTGCCCCCCTTCCCAGAAACATATTATATATTTAAAAATATGAAAAATGAGAAAGTGTAAAGGCTCCTCAGAGCTACAACCAAAATACTATGAAAGTTTAGAATGGAGGAGAAAGACGGTATATAGCAAATGATTCCGATGCACTGAAAACATAGAGCGGGAGAAAGAGGGCTTATGGAAGATGAATGCTTGAAAGGTTAGTGAAGGCCAGAAATAGCAAGTTGGCAAATTTGACATTTATATTTGGTCAGAAAGCTTAAAGTTGTATGTTAGGAAGTTCACATTTCATCTCGAAGAGTTATTTAGAATTTAGGGACCTGGATTGCCAGTCATCTCTGTGGTTCCAAATGTATTTCTCAGGTCTTAAACTTTAAGCATTTATAACCTGTGTGATTATGCAGGGAAAGTAAAAATCTTCATCTATCTTTCATAGATTATTGAGATTATTGTTAAGTAACTTGTAGGTAACTAATTCATGACATAGCAATGGAGGTTCTCTTTGTGTCAGCTTGAGTTACTAATATCTTTTGATGATGATAATGAAGAAAGGACTCATTATTTCAGCTGATACTCGAAGTCAAACAAATGCTTGTTCTATTTAGGACACTGGTCTTGAACATCCTATTGGCAGCTCTGAATGGCTTTTGTCAGCACACAAACAATTGACCCAGGATATGTCTACTCAGAGGGCAATTCAGACAGAGAAAGAGCAGCAGATAGAAACGGTCTGTGAAACAATTCAGAATCTGGTTGATAATATAAAGACTGTGCTCACTGGTCATAACCGACAGCTTGGAGATGTCAAACATCTCTTGAAAGCTATGGCTAAGGTAAGACTAATACCATGAACACACATTTCCTGTCCCTCTTTTATAAAATTTACTAGTTTTATTTATAGGAAAAGCAGTGACATTTTGTAAATAACAATTTATCTCATCGCATCTTCCAATTTATTTGTAACTGAGTTAACTTGTGTTTTCATCAACTATTTTTTTAAAACTAGTAGTAGTAGTTGGAATTTCATACACAGAGAAACTAAGGCTTAAATAGATTCCTTTATTGTGATATAACTTGTAATAAAACCAAGATATGAACGTAGTTTGAGAATTCAGATATCCAGCCTATCTTTTTCTTAGCTATACCAACAAACCCATACAGTTCGCCTCCAAAATGAATGAAATGTTGTCTCTTCCCTCCAGTGTTGTACATAGTCTAGTTAGTAAGAAAACTAAGCCTCCAGAAAAGGCTATTACTTCATTATTACAAACAGTAAATAATTTAATTTTAGAATTTACTTTTACTTTGAATTTTTATTTGATGGTGGAAACGAAGTTCCTATAAAAATGGAGTTGAACTATAATAAGCAGTTTAAGGCCGGGCGCGGTGGCTCAAGCCTGTAATCCCAGCACTTTGGGAGGCCGAGACAGGCGGATCACGAGGTCAGGAGATCGAGACCATCCTGGCTAACATGGTGAAACCCCGTCTCTACTAAAAAATACAAAAAACTAGCCGGGCGAAGTGGCGGGTGCCTGTAGTCCCAGCTACTTGGGAGGCTGAGGCAGGAGAATGGCGTGAACCCGAGAGGAGGAGCTTGCAGTGAGCCGAGATCCGGCCACTGCACTCCAGCCTGGGTGACAGAGCAAGACTCCGTCTCCAAAAAAAAAAAAAAAAAAAAGCAGTTTAAACAAACTCATATTTGAAACACTTGCTACTTCTTAATCACTAGATGACTGTCTTGAGAGTAATTACTGATACTAAAACTATTTTTCTTAATCATTATCAATTCTAGGATGAAGAAGCTGCTCTGGCGGATGGTGAAGATGTTCCCTATGAGAACAGTGTTAGGCAGTTTTTGGGTGAATATAAATCATGGCAAGACAACATTCAAACAGTTCTGTTTACATTAGTCCAGGCTATGGGTCAGGTTCGAAGTCAAGAACATGTTGAAATGCTCCAGGAAATCACTCCCACCTTGAAAGAACTGAAAACACAAAGTCAGAGGTAAGAATGCCTTCTGGTCAAAATTTATAAAACATAAGTACAAAACTAATGGTATAGTAAGTTTATCTCTTGATTTAATTTTTCAGTTTTGTTCATATTTTTATAAGTAGTTATCAGGTAAAACATTTCATAAATAAGCCATTTTATTTTGTATTTCAGTATCTATAATAATTTAGTGAGTTTTGCATCACCCTTAGTCACCGATGCAACAAATGAATGTTCGAGTCCAACGTCATCTGCTACTTATCAGCCATCCTTTGCTGCAGGTAGGAGAAGAGTCCTGAGTCTTGATCTCTTAATAATGTTACACATAGATGCTAAGATGTTTAATTATACATAGCTGTCTAATATTAAACACTTAAGGCCTGTCATTTTATAATCTTAAACTGAACAGATTGTAGCTTATCCTTAAAAATACTCATGTGAGCCAGGCATGATGGCTCACACCTATAATCCCCCCAGCTACTTGAAGGCCAAGGTGAGAGGATTGCCTAAGCCCAGGAGTTCAAGACCCTGTCTCTTTAAAAATAAATAAATAAACAAACAGCTATTAAAAAAAAAAAAGGCTGGGCAAGGTGGCTCACACCTCTTATCCCAGCACTTTGGGAGGCTGAGGCAGGTGGATCACCTAAGATCAGGTGTTCAAGACCAACCTGACCAACATGATGAAATCTTGTCTCTGCTAAAAATACAAAAAAAATTAGCTGGGTGTGGTGCCAGATGCTTGCAGTCCCAGCTACTCAGGAGGCTGAGACAGGAGAATTGTTTGAACCTGGGAAGCAGAGGTTGCAGTGAGCCTAGATCACGTCACCATACTCCAGCCTGGGTGACAGAACAAGACTCTGTCTCAAAAAAATGAAACAACTTGTGAGACAGTAAAAATGCTTTGCATTTGAGTAGTTTTCTTTAAAAATTTTTTTTTTTTTTTTTTTTTTTTTTTAAAAAGACGGAGTCTCAAAACTCACTGTGGCCCAGGCTGGAGTGCAGTGGCACAATTGTGGCTCTCTGCAACCTCCACCCCCCAGTTTTAAGCGATTCTCCTGCCTCAGCTTCGTGAATGGCTTGGATTACAGGTGCCTGCTACTTGGCTAAAAATTTTTTTATGATTTTAAAATATGTATCTGTTAGAGAAACTTAGGAAAATACTTAATACAACTGAAAAATTTGTAGTTTCATTCCAAATAGAGGCAAAAACCACTCTGCATTTGTTGATTTACTTCACTGTGCATATGCACACCTACACGAACACATTGGGATGATTATGCAAGTGCAATTGTTGTTGCCTTTTTCCAGTTAATAATTTTTCAGTCATTAAATAATCTTTTAAAAAATGACTTAATGGCCAATTTATTTTTATTTTTTATTTTATTTATTTTTATTTTATTGTTTTTTGTTTGTTTGTTTTTTGTTTTTGTTTTGAGATGAGTCTCACTCTGTCGCCCAGGTTGGAGTGCAGTGGCGCAATCTCAGCTCGCTGCAACTTCCACCTTCTGGGTTCAGGAGATTCTCCTGCCTCAGCCTCCCAAGTAGCTAGAATTACAGGAACCTGCCACCATGCCCCGCTAATTTTTGTATTTTTATAGAGACAGGATTTTGCCATGTTGGGTAGGCTGGTCTCAAACTTCTGAACTCAACTGATCTGCCCACTTCGGCCTCCCAAAGTGCTGGGATTACAGGCTTGAGCCACCATGCCCAGCTGATATTTATGGTTTTTGATGCTCCAAACCTAGTAAACGTAATTGTACAAATTCATACCTGAATGTCTGACTGGTTTTAGGCTATATTTTTAGGAAGACAATTGCTGTGTCAAAGGATAAGGATTTATAGTTGATTATTTAATTTGGGGTATTAAAATACACTACCACCTATCCTGTGCTTGCTCTACCCTGCCCCCTCCGTGTTTTGTTTACATGTAAATTGAGCCACCAACTTTTTCTCTGTAGCAGTCCGGAGTAACACTGGCCAGAAGACTCAGCCTGATGTCATGTCACAGAATGCTAGAAAGCTGATCCAGAAAAATCTTGCCACATCAGCTGATACTCCACCAAGCACCGTTCCAGGAACTGGCAAGAGTGTTGCTTGTAGTCCTAAAAAGGCAGTCAGAGACCCTAAAACTGGGAAAGGTAATTAGTTAGAATAAAGATGCCTTAAATTTTTATATAAAATGACGGTTTGACTTACGTATGTTTTTGTTGCTTCATAGCGGTGCAAGAGAGAAACTCCTATGCAGTGAGTGTGTGGAAGAGAGTGAAAGCCAAGTTAGAGGGCCGAGATGTTGATCCGAATAGGAGGATGTCAGTTGCTGAACAGGTGACTGTGTTTTAAACTTGGGCTACACATTTTAATGCTGCTGGAAAAGTAGAGGTGTATAAAGATGCCTCTCATCGATTTCCTTAGTGGTTCATCAAGGAACTTAAATGTGTTTTCAGGATTCAGAAGATTTTGAGTAACACAGCTCTGGCGTTGTCCAGTAGTCACCATTTTGCTCTGACCCTTCCTTGTGAGCACTTTCCTTTCCCCTAGCCCTGTTTTAACCCAAATATAAGTCTGATCCTCCTCCACCGGACTACAATTAGTTTCCATTTAAAGAAAACTGTTGAAGGTTTCAAATGAAATGCCAAGGATGCTTTGGGTTGCAGGTGTAGTATGAGTGGAGCATCCCTAATTAGAAAATCAGATGCTCCCAATCTGAAACATTTTGAGTGTTGACATGATGCCATAAGTGGAAAATTCCATGCCTGACCTTGTGATGGATCCCAGTAGTGCAAATCTAGTCAGAACCTGTTTCATGCACAAAATTACTGAAAATGTGTAAAATTACCTTCAGGCTATGTGAATAATAAGGCATAAGTGGATTCCGTGTATAGACTTGCATCCCACCCCCAAGTTCCTTATTGTATGCATGCATATATTCCAAAATCTCAAAGAATCCAAAATCTAAAACTACAGGTCCCAAGCATTTTGGATAAGGGATACTCAACCTGTATTTGTAAAGCATCTTTGGGTATCGGGACATTTGTCTGAAGTCATTACTCTGAAATGTTTTCATCAGTGTTACTAATATTGAATATATAAATTTGAGAATAAAGCTATAGAAAAGTTGTAGGAAGGCCCATAAACGTTTTACCTAGACTCACCAGTTAACAATTTCCCATGTTTCATTGTTCTGTGTGTGTGTGCACACACAGTTTTTCTGAACAATTTGAGGGTTCTTTGCAGACATCTTAACACTTCATGCCTAAACTTCACTATGTGTCTCTTGAACAAAATACTATAATACTGTAACTACTATGTAATTGTCAACTCAGGAAACTTAACATTGATGTAATACTATTATCTAACATTCAATCCACATTCAGATTTCTCCAATTATCTCAAAATATTCTTTATTGCTTATTCCTCCTCTCTGAACCCCCTCTTTCCCCCACCTTCAGGATCTAGTCAAGGATCATCATGCATTTTGCATATAGATAGATGGTCCTCCCCTTATGATGGAGTGACATCCCAATAAATCCATCATAAGTCTAAAATGCATTTAATACCCTGATAAACCCATGGTGAAGTAAAAAAAAAAAAAAAAGGTCATTTGGACCCACTGTGAGTCAGGGACTGTCTATCCTTGTCCTACTTCTTGATCTGCTTTAATATCTAGAACAGTTCCTGAGCCTTTCCCTCTTCCCTTCCCTTGATATTTTTGGTTTGTCTAGATTAGCTGGTTTACAGAATGTGCCTCTGTTTATATTTGTCTGATATTTTCCTCATAATTCATTCAAGATTTTTTGGAAGGAATACAACATCGGTGATGTTTCTTTCTCAGTATTTTACATCAAGAGACATATGTCAATTTGTGCCATCTTTGGTGGTGATAAGTTAGATCATATGGTCAAGAGAGGTATCCTCTTGATGTCTTCATTATAAATGTACATTTTTTTCCTGTGGGATAAAAATTAAGAGACTGAGTATCTTGTTTGATGGTTTGGCATCTGTAATTCAATTTTAACATCAGCAAGGAATTTTTTTTTTTCTCTTTTAAACACTGTTACGTTCTTGTATAGGACCTAGACTTAAACTCTTCTTGGGCAAGGATTTTTTTTTTTTTTTTTTTGAGACGGAGTCTCGCTCTGTCACCCAGGCTAGAGTGCAGTGGCGCGATCTCGGCTCACTGCAAGCTCCGCCTCCCGGGTTCATGCCATTCTCCTGCCTCAGCCTGCCGAGTAGCTGCGACTACAGGCGCCCGCCACCACGCCCGGCTAATTTTTTGTATTTTTAATAGAGATGGGGTTTCACCGTGTTTGCCAGGATGGTCTCAATCTCCTGACCTCGTGATCCGCCCTCCTTGGCCTCTCAAAGTGCTGGGATTACAGGCGTGAGCCACCGCGCCCAGCCCTTTTTTTTTTTTTTTTAAGAAACTGTTTTGTCAAGTTTGTCAAAAATCATGAAAGATGTTCTGAGTTAGGGATATTTTTACTTCATAAACATTCTGGTAGGTTAATGGATTGTGTGCTTTTCATATCTTTGTAACTGTCTTAGCTCTCTTTTTAAAGTATACTTGGCTATTGTGCTTTTTATTCTGGTAGTTATTAAATTTTATATGAAAATTCAGGGGCTTCCAGGAGCAGGGTAAGTATAGGGAATCCTTTGCACGTAACTTTTGGTATAATTTGTCTGCTGATTATAATTCAGCAGACAATTGAAAAGCTTTAAATGACTTTACATACTATCCTGCCTATTTTTACAGGTTGACTATGTCATTAAGGAAGCAACTAATCTAGATAACTTGGCTCAGCTGTATGAAGGTTGGACAGCCTGGGTGTGAATGGCAAGTCAGTAGATGAGTCTGGTTAAGCGAGGTCAGACATCCACCAGAATCAACTCAGCCTCAGGCATCCAAAGCCACACCACAGTCGGTGGTGATGCAACTGGGGGCTTACTCTGAGGAAACCTAGGAAATCTCGGTGCACTAGGAAGTGAATCCTGCAGGACAGCTGCACTCAGGGATACGCCCAACACCATGGCCTGCAACCCCAGGGTCAAGGGTGAAGGAAAGCAAGCTCACCGCCTGAACACGGAGATTGTCTTTCTGCCACAGAACAGCAGCAAACGTGTCAGGAGGTTAGCTGCAGAAAGAAATCGGGATGCCGCGGAGCACAGAGTGATTTGGAACTCCATTCCACCTGACCCTGTGTGTACAATCCAGGAAAAAAACAAACCCCGCTCAGAAACAGAGAAAACTGGGGTCGCGAAGAAATCACAGCCAAGGAAGATTTGATGCATTCAGATTCTTGTGTAACACTTGTTGCTTGGCAACAGTACTGGTTGGGTTGACCAGTAAGTACAAAAAGGCTAAAGGCTATGCGATATGAATTTCAGAAATGGACTGAAAATGGAGAGCTATGTAACAGATACACTACAGTGGAAGAACTTCTGAAATGAAGGGAAAAAAAACCACCCCATCGTTTCCTACTCCTCCCCACCACTTACCCATTCCCCCTTTACCTAATCTAGTAGATTAGCCATCTTTCAAATTCACTTTTATTTCAGTCCTTATATTTCATATACTTTCGTCACGATGCTGTTAACAACTTCTGATAACATGGAAAATTCAAGGATTGTTTAAAGGTCTGGTGATCACACACAAAATGTAATTCTCGTTGTTTAAGTCATTTCTGTGATTCTATCATGTACAGTTTCCAGAATTGTCACTGTGCATTCAAAAGTAATGAATCTAACAGACATTTGATTTAATGTATGCTCCCTTTTGCTTATAGTGTGCATTTTTTTCGGAGGTCATTCAAATTTTCCCTCTTCTGTGATAGCTGTAGTTTCTTTCATAGAAAGTAGCTAATCCAGTGTAATCTTTTACCTTTTTAAAAACCAGGATAGAGTATCTATTAGAGTTTTACATTGTTGATGATAGATTAACAATAAAGTGATGTTCTGGTGGAGGTAGACTGAAATTTTTTTAAATTCATTTTTTTCATTTGATGCTTTTAATTTACACTTGGTAAATTAAAAGTTCTTTAGTTTACTTGGCATTTTAGGACATGTACATGAAACAGTGAAAATGAGATCCACCAACATCTTTTATTAGGTTCAGTTATTAGTCTGTGAAGTGCTTTACTTTTTGCACAATTTTAATAGCTTGCCATTCAGTAATACATTATAGTGAATTCATGATCAAGGTTTCCTTAAATTTAGCGTTGCATTTCAGTACTGACTGTGTAAGCTAAATTGCTGATCCAAAATAAAAACCCAGACTAGAATAGGGTTCTTAAAATCAAGTATCAACACAAAAGAGAACACAATTAAAATCTTAATTGTTGGCTGGGCACAGTGGCTCATGCCTGTAATCCCAGCACTTTGGGAGGCCGAGGTGGGAGGATCACGAGGTTAGGAGATTGAAACCATCCTGGCTAACACGGTGAAACCCTGTCTCTACTAAAAATACAAAAAAATTAGCCAGGCGTGGTGGTGGGCGCCTGTAGTCCCAGCTACTTGGGAGGCTGAGGCAGGAGAATGGTGTGAACCCAGGAGGCGGAGCTTGCCGTGAGCCAAGATTGTGCCACTGCACTCCAGTCTGGGCAACAGAATGAGACTCTGTGACAAAAATAAATAAATAAAAATAATCTTAATTGTCTGAGTACATTTTCCCTGCATTTTAGAGATTAGGACAGTGGTCACTTTTTAGTTGCCAGTCTTCACAGACAAACTTGAGAGGTATTAAGGAAAAAATTCCACATGGCTCTGGGCCTTTTCTGTATTCTGATTGCCACGTTAATCTATAATCTTTACCCATGAAAGAACGTGTTTTAGTATCAGTGCTTTCTTGATACTTTAGCAAGTATTGTAGGCAGGGTGGATTTTTTGAAATACCCACGTGTCCAATAGCAAGTTAAGGAACCTAGCGCATCAAATTTTGTTTTCTTCATTCATTTGGAACCTTATTTTCACAAAACAACCTAGCTGGAATAATAATGCCATATTGTATTTTGCATGCTGCTTTATTTTCTAGAGGCTCTGGGAGCAAATTACATTCATCACATTACCTCTGCTCTCTCAAGATTAAAGTCTTTCAGCAACATTCTTTATTGTCATCATAAGGAAAAACTTTTATCGCAGTGATAAAATCAGTTCACATTAGTTTAGCACTATAGATAGCATTCAGAAATTGCTCTCTCTTTGGTAAAGAAGATAAACAGGTGAATTTTATTGCCTGTGTTTTCAGGCTTCAGAGGTACCTGGCACCTTACTCAAGCAAAAACAAAAAACAGTTTTACTTCAAAAGCATGTGCCTCTGGTAAATTATCCATCACTTTTGTTTTAAAGTGGTCCCTCCAAGAATAATGTGGCATACACAGTGGGTTTGGTTGTAAGGCAGATGTAATAGATGACTTCAAAAGCCTGCTCCTTACTGCACTCTGGACCAAGACCCTGGTCTGTATCGTTTGGCTTTCTCTGTTAAGTCATTCTACAAGGTGACTTGCCATTTGAACTTTTAAATTTAAGAGACCTCAGCAGTTAGACTGAGAAAAGTTAGAGTGCTGTCGTTATGAAGTCATACATTTTTGATAACACAAAATACCTGTGGAAAACCAGGGATCCTCTCCTATTTTTCTCTCTCTCCTGCCTCCCCCTTTCCCTCCATTCCTCTGTCCCCTCCCCCTCTTCCCCACTGTCTTTAAGAATCAGGGGGTACAGAATAACCTACAAACAACCTCTTCAGAGTACCCTTGGAAATTGAAGTTCAATCTTAAGTTTTTTGTTGTCTTTAATTTACTAGAATTGCCTAATTGTTAGTTGATTTCTCTACAGAGTTGTGGAGGCTTAGCTTGTGTAGTTATTTCTCTTTTACTGTTGCTTTGGTGTGTCTTGAAGTTGATTGATTATTTTTGGTCATTGAGTTCTTAGTGTAGTTCGCTAGATGATGATTAAGATTCTTTTGTGTTTGACACTTGTGGTGAGTTGCTTTTGAAATCTGTTGAGATTTCCATGTGAGAACTGATAATCAGGCTCTTGATCTGCTTCCCTACATTACTTTTTTAGAGCCCAAACCCCAGGTTTAGGGTGAGGGTTTGTAATACAGAGAAAAACTTCCATCACTTCTGCCCTTAACCCTTGCCTCTAAGCTTAGTAAGTAGTTTTCTTAATATTGTCCAATGTTTGGTGTTATCTGCATTGTTTTTTGTTTTTTTAATTGTGGTTGTTCTGACGTGTGAAATTTAAGGAAAGAGCCATTTTAAAAAATGCCGAGCAGGGCAATGCAAGTACAGCCAAATATTAGACTTGATGTGCAATCTTAGGTCCTTTTTAATCTGGGGTATTATAGGCAGTACTTTAAATTGAAAAGTCTTCCTGGCCTATTTTCCTCCACATTTTTGTAATTAACTCTGGGGGCTTACTTGTTTTGGCAGTACTAAAATCAAAGGAGCTGGTTCTTCTTTTCTCCCAATTATTTTCATATGAAAGCACCTACAATTAGCCTGTTAGTCCTATTCAGATACATCAAATATCAGTGAATGCTTTACTATTAGCACATTTAAGCATCTTTGTTTTACATAAGAGTATGAAAACCAGTGTTCAATTTTATATTTTGTTGAGCTTGTAAAATGCGAGCAATTTAAAACTAGGACTTTCCTCCCCATAAGCCAAGGAGGTAGAATTACTGATGCAAGGGTTAAAGAAGGTAGATTTTGTTTTCAATATTTGGGTAGTCTTAGATTCCTCCCACAGGGAAGAACTAGCAAGTGTCCCAAATTTTTCGAAACGTTGGGGAGGGGAAAATTCACTGTATAATGAAACCCTAAGGGTTTGTTGCACTTCCTGCTTTTTAGACCTGGTTAACAGTATCACCATCCTTATTTACAGAAGGGCAAAACTAACTCTTAATGAGAAAAGCTTTATAAGTTCAAGGGGTGTAAAACATGACCTACTTAGGGTACTCTGCTTTCCATGGGAACTTGGCTAGACTTAGAAAAAGATGTTCGCTGCGCTAATGTAAAGTGTCATACAATTTAGTAGATTTTTGAAGATGGTAAACTTAGAATTCTATGTTCTGAATTGCAGACTTTTAGAATGTTTTTCTTTGAAAACAGGCTAATAACTTTTTCTTTTCTTGACAAAGTTTCAGCTCCTCTTTATTGTGTCATTTTTCTGGTTTAAATTTCCCTTATCTTTCCACCTGTAATGTCAGTGGCAACAACATCATACTTCACTTACTTGTTAATTTACTTTTTACCCTTATTCTAAGAGCAAGTTGAGTTGAACTGAATCTTCCTTGTCCTAGTAACAATGTATAAATAGTGGCTTCTCTGTACAAAAGGTTGTAATGCCTCCTGATGGATATAATTTTGTGATTGTATTTTAAAGTTGAATAAATCACACCAGCTTCCTGAAAATGTTCATAATGCATCTTTTGGAAAACAAAAATACATGCCTAATTTGTGCATATTTGCATTAACATGGCAAAGATTGTATGAAATACCTGTTTTTCAGAAAATAAAGGTTCAGTCTCAAAAGATACATCATTTAAGTTCTGAATTTATTGGTCAAAATAGATTTTGGAAAACTTGGAACCTTTTGGAACCTGGGTAGCTTGAAAAAACAAAACGACAGGGTCTCCCTATGTTGCCCAGGCTGATCTTGAACTCCTGGGCTCAAGTTACCCTCCCACTTCAGCCTCCCAAAGTGCTGGGATTATAAGCCTGAACCACTGAGCCGAGCCAAACCTAGCCTTTTTTTTTCTGAATAGCACTAATACCTCAAAAAAGACCCCTAAATTCTCAAAAAAGTAGTTATTTTACTCTCAAACTTCTGTTGTATTTTTGAAAAGCAGTAGAAATTTTACTTCAATGATATCAATGTAAATTCTTTGTATTAGGGCCCAATTTATAAAGCTTAATTTTGGCAGTATTTAAAAACAAAATTCCCATAGATCATTATTGACAGGCGCATTCCTTGGAGTGTGACACCTCTGAAAAAAAATAGAAAATGTCCAGCTTGGCTTTATATCTTGGAGATTGCATTTGTTGCTGCTAGATGATGTTAGGATTTGTGTTAACTGCTTAGTCATCTGGCGCATTTCAAAAGATCACATCCTGTCTCTGTAGGACAAAAAGCTCTAAAGAAAACTACGTTAAGGGTGGGTGTTTTTTAATAATTCGACCAATCGGAAATTTAGTGAGAGACCGTATAGCAGGGCTGTGCATTTAGAAATAGGTATGGGAATACACTGTTAAGTAACAAAAAATACTAAGTGGAGAAACTGCTGCTTGAGTTGCTTCTGTTTTTTTCACCTACCTTCATTTCACAAGCTGGTGTTAACAAGTCTTAAGTTGTGCATGGAAAACTTGGGTGAAAACGAGAAGCATTCTGCAGCAAAAGCTGATTTCCCAAAAGTAGAAATGTCACTTTAAACCCTAATAACCCCATAGCCTCTCCTTTGGAAGTGGCTATTACTGTGGGTCTAGCAAGATCACACACCCAGTGCTCAACATGTTCACTGTGTGGCTGCTGATTGCCTCGATCTTTTTGTCTTTTTTTTTTTTTTTTAAGACAGGTTTTTTGCTCTGTTGCCCAAGCTTGAGTGTAGTAGGTGCAATCATAGCTCACTGCAGCTCAATCTCCTGGGCTCAAGGGATCTCCCGCGCCTCCCCTTTTGTCTTTTGTTTTTTAAGTACATGGAGAAGAACCTGCTCTTCAGACTCTATACCTTTAAAAACTCTCCAAATAGCGTCTCTGCCATCTGGCTGTATCTTGCCTATACAACTTCTTTACCCCAACATTCCAAAGTGGCACTTTATTGAACAGTCGGCTTTCCTTGCAAAGACTTTTTCAAGTGCTTCTCCCTGATCCAGATACTTCACTCCCCCTTCACCTTGAAAGACCTACAGCAAATTGACACCCTTCCATGAAATTCACAATGCGCCTGCCCTTGCCCCGCTCTCCGGGGCAGTATGCGGTCTGCAGCTAAACACTCTCACATTTACGACTTCCTTGAATATTTAAGAACCTGGTGGTTACTTAAGGAACATCAAAAAATAAATTTAAATTCAATGACCGTAAGAGATTGGAGTTAAAACCTGTATAAGAGGATAAAAGGTTGGAAGTTAAAACTCTAGTTAATTCACCTAAAACAAACATTTGATTAGGACATTTGGCATGATTCTGTTTGTATCAAAAGATGAAAAATCGGCCGGTCGCGGTGGCTGTTGCACTACAGCCTGGGCAACAGAGCGAGGCTCTATCTCAGAACAAACAAACAAAAAAATCAAAGCACTTTGTTACTGCATTTGAAATCCTGGATAGAAAAGATGTAGAAGTGCCTCAACACAGTTCCTAAACTGCCTAGGAATTCCGTTGCTTGTGAGAGGGTTTACATCTTTCCTTACCATGACCTCTAATGGAAGAAAGGTCGTGTCAAGAACTATCCTTTTGACCGGGAGCAGTAGCTCACGCCTGTAATCCCAGCACTTTGGGAGGCCGAGGTGGGCGGATCTCTTGAGGTCAGGAGGTCCAGAGTAGCCTGGCCCAAATCGTGAAACCCTGTCTCTATTAAAATGCAAAAATTAGCCGGGCGTGGTGGCGGGCGCCTGTAATTCCAGCTACTCGGGAAGCTGACACGCGAGGATCACTTGAACCCGGGAGATGGAGGTTGCAGTGAGCAGAGATCGCGCTACTGCACTTCAGCCTGGGCAACGGAGCGAGATTCTTTCGTCTCAAAAAACAAAGAAACAAAAAAAGAATCCTTTTGGAGAGGGGGCTTGCAGTTTAAGTAAGTTAAACATCCACGTATAATAAAGCCCCTTAGAAGGCGGTGCATTTTCACACGCTCTCAAACCAGGCCTGGGTTTTTCCTCCCAAGCTCAGGCCTTATTCCTACTGGGTAGGAGAGAAACACTGCAGCAAAATCCACACAAAGAACTCTTTTCACTTGTCCTCAAAACCTCACGGGTCGCAAATCGGGGCTAAACGGCTCAGGCGCCTGCTTAGGGCACCGGGCCGGAGGTGGAACGGATCCCAGCCGCCTCGGGGCCAGGAAGAGATAAAGTGTCGCAGGCCGGCGTCTCCGCCCTCCACCTCAGGCGGCGCAGCATCGCTCTCCGAGTAGCCCATTTTCCAGTGAGACTCCTCGGCTGCGAGAGCCGGACAAAGAGCGGCCCAAAGACACCGCAGCAGCCAGAGCGGGGGAACCACTGAGGGACCGCGCCCCCTGCAGCGGCCGTTGAACCGCTTCCTACAGCCCTGGGCGGGGCGTCGCGCAACCCCTGGGCGCTGATTGGGCACTCCGTGTCCCCTCCCCCTCGGCCCGGCGCGGCCTCTGTCTCCTTTGACCCCGATTTCAAGCCATGCGCTGAGCTTCGGTTGGTCTGGTTTCCTTGAGGCGTGAACTCGGTCTGTCCAATGAGGAGCGAGGGTCGCGGGGGCTGTCGGGAAGGGCGGCCGACCGATATAAGCAGCCTGCGGGGCGTTCCCTCGCGCTGTGGTCGCCGTGCGGGGCTCGGTTGGAGGTCTCACTGGAAGGTACCCTGCGGTCACAGAGACGGCATCCCGGAGACGATGGCGGAGGGAGATAATCGCAGCACCAACTTGCTGGTGAGTCCTGGCCTCCTGTCCCCCGGGAGCCGAGCGAGGCCTCCAGACGTCCGTGGGTTCAAACACCGCGGCCTCGTCCCTGTCACCCGCCGCGGGCCCGGCCCTTCTCTCCCGGGGCAGGCGACGATGCCTGGCCCTCGGGCTTCTTGGGTAACTCCTGGGTGTCGACCCCTTACCTTTCCTGGGGACGGTGCGCGACGGGGCGAGGAGGGCGCGTGATTCCTCACCGCGAGTAGAAGGAGGAAGTGGGAGGCAGAGGGGCTGCGACACTAGCCTGGGGTGCGGGTGGGGGCAGAAGGCCTCCTGGGGCCTGTCCAGCGCTTTCGGGGCCCAGGCCCCAGCCGTATTCGGCTTTCCCCGTCTTTCATCTTAACCTGGATGTGCCTGCCTTCTTTTCCCCCTAAAACTTGGGCAACAGTGGAGGGTCAAAGGGCTACTGCCGAGAATTTCTGTTAGAGCTGGTACAACTTACAACTACAGGGAGGCTGCGAGCTCACCGTGGGGAACCCGGAGTGGGGTTCAGCTGAACAGACAATGGGATGTCTTGGCGTTTGTCTGGAATTTGGAAATCTGGCGGGGGTGGGGTCACAGGACTACTGGAAACAGCTTTAGAGTAATAAGCAGGGATCCGAAGGAACTGCAGTGAGATGGACAAATTTTTATTTGTTGTGAATTTATAGGCGGACAAATTTTTATTTGTTGTGAATTTAAGTGCACCATGTAGGCAAAAAAAAACCAAGAGAAATATCTTGTTACCCTTCCCTGGTGACTGCAGGTCATTACCAGCAATGAAAAACGGAACCAAAGAATTTACCTAGGGGCTTTTGAACTTCCAAGAGCCCAGATGCTGGCCAATGACGTGACTTCAGGGCAGTTTTGATTGTGCTTGATTTTATATTTGCTTTTAGAAATGCATGCTTTGTTCCTTTAAACACACACTCCTTCTAGCATAGTTAGTTCCCAGCATGGATCCTTTTAAGAGGATTAATTGCAGCACAAAGAAGTTGCTCAAGCCGTGTTGAAATGACAAATCCTGGGCTAGAGCTCCTGCTTCCCAACTCACTTTCCAGCAGAGCAATGTAATCTAAGGAAAGCAAAGCCTTTGGTCGTGGATTTCTTGGATGCAAATCGGTTAACCTATGTGTGTTTCCCCCTTGGTAAAATGGGGACAGTAATAACACCTTTTTTAAAAGTTGTTGGGAAGATTAATTGAAGTATAAATATAAATGCTCAGCAGAGTGCCCACACATAGTAGTCTCTTCTTTCACTAGTATTAAGCATGGAATATAAAGTCAGAAATATTGAGATCACACGAGTACTCAGCGTGGCACAGATAGCAAGCGTCTTTGTTAAGATTAAGTGCCTTGTTCTGTCATTTGCATGATTTCTAGTGAATGACTTTTACAAAGAGACAAAGTCTCAGCCCAGGCTGGGCTCAGGCGACCCCTACACCCCCACCAAGTGCTGGCATTACAGGTGTGAGCCACTGCACCCAGCCTGATAACATAGAGACACTTGGGTTTCTTATTCTAATTTTTTCTTCCTTTACCAAAACCAGCTTTAAGCGCTTTTGCTACATTAGCTCATCCTGGAGGTCCACTTTCGGCTGTTCAGAGTCACAGAGAAATTTGAAGTATAATCAAAATGACATCCTAAGTGGTAAGAAACACTGTATTGAGGAGATATATTGACCCTAAAATGCCACTTTAATTTGGCGAAAGTAGTTTTCCTTAATTGTGCAATGAATGTCAACATCTGAGTGATTCCATTACACAAAGAGCTATTTTAGAAATTGAATGCTGTTCAGAGAAAGTCTTTCCTAATGGATTTAGAAGAGTTTAAATCAATAAGATGACAAAAACAACGGATCAATTCTAACCATCTGAAATAAAGTTATTTCATTTTATTAATACTCTGGACACTGCCACATGATTCCCTGTATGACTTTGAGAAAGTAAACCATTTTGAGCTCACTTTAATTGCAAAATGAGTCTAATTATCCCTACCTTGTGGCTGACTATAAGGATTAAGTTACATCATGTATATAAAGAGTAGCCCAGTGCTTCGACTAGAAAAGTGACCATTAAAAGGATATTTAGGCTGGGCCAGGTGACTCATACCTGTAATCCCAGCACTTTGGGAGCCCGAGGTGAGTGGATCATTTGAGGTCGAGAGTTCGAGACCAGCCTGGCCAACATGGTGAAATCCCGTTTCTACAAAAAATTAGCCAGGTGTGGTGGTGTGCGCCTGTAGTCCCAACTACTCAGGAGGCTGAGGTAGGAGAATCGCTTGAATCTGGGAGGCGGAGGCTGCAGTGAGCCGAGATCTCCCCACTGCACTCCAGCCTGGGTGACAGAGTGAGACTCTGTCTCAAAAAACAAACAAAAAGAAAAACCCCATTGGGTTTTCATCTTTGAAATTGCAATTTTTCAGAAACCAACTTGTTTAAAGTTGGCAATTTGGTTAAGAGGTTATTTTTTGTATTTGGAGCTTTAAAATAATTGAAGTCTATGAACCACAAAAATGTTGAGAGTGGTAAAATGATCACTTTAAATGTCGGTGATATTTAGGCTGCAGAGACTGCGAGTCTGGAAGAACAGCTGCAAGGATGGGGAGAAGTGATGCTGATGGCTGATAAAGTCCTCCGATGGGAAAGAGCCTGGTTTCCACCTGCCATCATGGGTGTGGTTTCTTTGGTGTTTCTGTAAGTGAGCTATTAGATTACTATGGGTTGTGCTTCTTATTAATAAAGGCTTTTTAATATATAGCTTCCATTTGTGGGGGTGTCTTAAGTCTCTTCTGTAATATATAACCCATAAAGAACCCATAAAGAATGTGTTTCTCATAAGCACTTCTAGTTTCCAGAATTTGTAGTACTTAGGTAAACTTTGTAACCTAAAGCACTTGGGTGAATCAGTGACTTGCAAACTTTTTGTCCTCCAGACTCTTAAACTCTTTTATTATTATTATTATCATCAGACTTCCAGTTCTGGGATACATGTGTAGAATGTGCAGGTTTGTTACATAGGTATATATAGACGAGCCATGGTGGTTTGCATGGTGGTTTGCTGCAACCATCAACCCGTCATCAACATTAGGTATTTCTCCTAGTGCTATCCCTCCCCTACCCCCACTCCCCTAAACTCTTAAAAAATACTGAGAACTCCAAAGAGCTTTTGTCCATTGATATTTACTTAACCACTGCAGCTATGATATCAGCATGTCA
Organism: Papio anubis; assembly: GCF_008728515.1. Lineage (NCBI taxonomy): Eukaryota > Metazoa > Chordata > Mammalia > Primates > Cercopithecidae > Papio > Papio anubis. The sequence continues at coordinate 56,336,432 of NC_044993.1, forward strand.
CAAAGCCTCTGGAAAGCCACTTGTGAGAAAAATAGAGGAAAAATAGCAAATATTTCTGAGAAGCAGCGGGTTCAGTGAATAGTTAGACATGTTTAGTTAGGAATAATAATGACTATGTTTTTCTAACCTTTATTAATTTTTTTAACAGGATTATCTACTATCTAGATCCATCTGTTCTGTCCGGCGTTTCCTGTTTTGTTATGTTTTTGTGCTTGGCTGACTACCTTGTTCCCATTCTAGCGCCTAGGATTTTTGGCTCCAATAAATGGTAGGTAGCATAATGATTTGGCAGTCTCATTTCTGTGTAGTTACTGAACTTGGTGGCTGTGATTAGTATGCTGTAAATAAGCAGAGATAATTGTCTAACCATCAGACACCTAAGCATTAGATATATTGCTTTTATGTGAAGAATGTCATAACTGATTTGAATATAAACTATGAATTTTCTGTACTCCATAGTTCTTTTATGGTAGCTGTACATACACATATTTGCATTTCCATTGATATTTAACATAGTATAATAACTTCACAAATTATTTTTGAATGAATGCAGAAAAGGAAACTGGCAGATTTTCATTCACATTCATTTAGCAATTATTTATTAAATGTCTACTGTGGCAGGCACTGTTAAGTACTCTGAAATATTTTGACTTTTAAGATTGATCTTGTGTTAAGGCTGAGATACTGAGACACTGAGGCAGTGGAACGGCAGTTAACAAAGTGAATACCAGGTGTTTCTGAAGAGGTTCAAGCTGTATACACATGAGTTGCTGATTTTATTTATAGCTTTTTTTTTTTTTTTTTTTTTTTTTTGAGATGGAGTCTCGCTCTGTCACCCAGGCTGGAGTGCAGTGGCACAGTCTCGGCTCACTGCAAGCTCCACCTCTCGGGTTCACGCCATACTCCTGCCTCAGCCTCCGGAGTAGCCGGGACTACAGGCGCCCGCCACCACGCCCGGCTAATTTTTTTTTTTTTTTGTAATTTTAGTAGACACGGGGTTTCACCGTATTAGCCAGGATGGTCTCGATCTCCTGACCTCGTGATCCGCCTGCCTTGGCCTCCCAAAGTGCTGGGATTACAGGCATGAGCCACCATGCCTGGCCTATTTATACCATTCTTTAAATGGTTGCTTATGAACTCCTCAGATATAGTTAAGTGGATAAGGATCATATTAAAGGTGTTTTAACTTCCTCTAGCATGTTGAATTTTGATTCAAATAATCAGCCAAAATAGATGTTGGAATAGATATTTTCTTCTCAGCTACCATTCTATCCTTGTCTGTTTATTTTATTTGGTTAGTATTCTACTTGTGCCTTTGGTTGTTTGTATCTCAGAGGATAGCAAACTGCAAAATAATTCTGTAAACATAAGAATTTGAAATGTGTATCTTATGGATCTTTAAGAACAAATTCAAAGGTTGCTTAAATTATGATATAATTGACAATATTTAAAGGTGTTTCCTCCAACAGCAGAATGGATTAGTGTTAGGAACTATCCTTCGAATTGTTTTTCACTTGCAGTAATGAATCAATGTTGTTGGCTCTTTTGGGCAAGTTTCTGAATGTGCAATGTAACAGAGTTAGCAAAGGAAAGAAATCACTGACCTTGGCCTTATTAGCCAGATGACATTCCAGTCTGCTAATTTATAACTCCTAAAGGAAAGTTTGCAGAAATAACCACTGATGGTTTCATGGTATGACTCAGTTATGATAGAGCAGATTTTGTTTATTTTTTGATCTTACAAGGAAGAAAGAACACTCTTTTGCATAGCCACAGTCTAGCCTTGACCATGGGCAAGAAATCACGCCTCATTGTTTTTTTTTTTTTTTTTTTTTTTTTTTTTGAGACGGAGTCTCGCTCTGTCACCCAGGCTGGAGTGCAGTGGCCGGATCTCAGCTCACTGCAAGCTCCGCCTCCCGGGTTCACGTCATTCTCCTGCCTCAGCCTCCCGAGTAGCTGGGACTACAGGCGCCCGCCACTCGCCCGGCTAGTTTTTTGTATTTTTTAGTAGAGACGGGGTTTCACCGTGTTAGCCAGGATGGTCTCGATCTCCTGACCTTGTGATCCGCCCGTCTCGGCCTCCCAAAGTGCTGGGATTACAGGCTTGAGCCACCACGCCGGTCCCTTCTCGTTTTTTAAAAGGGAAACAAACTTAACAACTCCCAAGGGAAAATTTGGAGAAAGAAAGCTCTGAGGCTGGGCGCGGTGGCTCACGCCTGTAATCCCAGCACTTTAGGAGGCCAAGGCGGGTGAATCACCTGAGGTCAGGAGTTCAAGACCAGCCTGGCCAACATGGTGAAACCCCGACTCTACTAAAAATACAAAAATTAGCCGGGCATGATGGCACATGTGCCTGTAATCCCAGCTACTTGGGAGGCTGAGGCAGGAGAATTCCTTGAACCCGGGAGGCAGAGGTTGCAGTGAGCCAAGATAGCGCCACTTCACTCCAACCTGGGCGAAAGCGAAAGTCCGTCTCAAAAAAGAAAGCTCTGCTTTGCAGTAAAAGAGTGTGATTGATGGCATTTTTGCTTGCCCACATAACATCCCCCCAACTCCAGATCAGCAGGGACCATGAGGATGTCAGCCTGCACTTTTGGAGCTGGTTGCTAGCATGGGGGAGTACACAGAATTTACTGTCAAAGAATTGTGGTTGTAGGCTGGGTGCAGTGGCTCACACCTGTAATCCCAGCACTTTGAGAGGCCAAGGCGGGCAAATCACAAGGTCAGGAGTTTGAGACCAGCCTGGCCAACATGGTGAAACCCCATCTCTACTAAAAATACAAAAAATTAGCTGGGCATGGTGGTGGGTGCCTGTAATCACAGCTACTCGGGAGACTGAAGCAGAAGAATCGCTTGAACCCGGGAGGCGGAGGTTGCAGTGAGCCAGGATTGCACCACTGAACTCCAGCCCGGGTGACAGAGTGACTCCGTCTCAAAAAAAAAAAAAAAAAAAAAAGAATTGTGGTTGTAGGTCTTCACCTGTCTGTCTGATGACTTCTCCAAGGACTAGCAGAAAGGCTTCTGAGCTTTTTACCCAGGACATTTTCACGGCTGGGGTGGCTTCCCGGGTGGCTTTAGACAAAAGCATTGAAAGACATAGGTACTGGCCTAAATACCCTGGGGCAGGGGACAACACTTGGGACAAGCAATAGACAGACCAGGCAGCCTGGGAAGGAAAAGTTTGGAAAAAGAGATGTGTGTCTGTAGAGGCTTTTAAAAGCTTCCACATAAATGAGGAAATCAAGAAAGCTGTGTGCAGGCCCGTAGTCAGTTGCATGCTCAGAAAAGGCCTAAGAAACTTTGTGAGGCCAAGGGAGTTGGATCACCTGAGGTCAGGAGTTCGAGATCAACCTGACCAACATGGTGAAATCCTGCCCTTACTAAAAATACAAAAAAGTTAGCTGGGCGTGGTGGCACACACCTGTAATCCCAGCTACTTGGGAGGCTGAGACAGAAGAATCACTTTACCTGGGAGGCAGAGGTTACAGTGAGCTGAGATTGTGCCACTGCACTCCAGCCTGGGCGACAGAGTGAGACTCTGTCTCAAAACAAAACAAAACAAAACAAAAACAAACAAACAAAAGGCCTAAGAAGACCCTAGGCTTTCATCTCTTGCTGGCCTTCAGTCTCTGTGCAAGCAGGAAGTGAAGGCTAAGGCAGAGTATAAATGGCCTGGTTAAGCGTTGAGAGAGTGCCCCAAACAGATCCAATTTGCAAAGATAAGGATAGTGTTTTCTGCCTGCCTTCTTGCCTGCCTTCTCCCCTCCCCTCCCCTCCCCTCCCCTCCCCTTCCCTTCCCTTCTTTTCCCATGTGTTGGCTTCAGCCATTTTAGGTAGCTCTCAAAAGACCAACTGACTGACAAGCAAAAAGAACAGAAACTTTACTGGCAAAGAATACAGACTTTACAAAAATAGTTTGGAAAATTTACCAAACAAGCAAACCACAGCAACCCACGATAGACAGCAACAGCAGACCCTGGGGAAGGAGGAGAATCTGATTTTCAGTGTTGCCATAAATTGAAAATGTCAACAAAACCCCTCATGGCATGCAAAGAAATAATAAAGTTCCACTCATTTGTGGCAAAAAGACTGTCCTTGTGGTAGCCCAGGTATTGGTCTTACTAGCAATGACCTTTTTTTTTTTTTTTTTTTTTTGAGATGGAGTCCTGCTCTGTCGTCCAGGCTGGAATGCAGTGGCATGATCTTGGCTCACTGCAAGCTCCGCCTCTGGGGTTGAAGCGATTCTCCTGCCTCAGCCTCCTGAGTAGCTGGGATTACAGGCGTGTGCCACCACACCCAGCTAATTTTTGTATTTTTAGTAGAGACGGGGTCTCATCATGTTGGTCAGGCTGGTCTCAAACTCCTGACCTCATGATCCACCCGCCTTAGCCTCCCAAAGTGCTGGGATTAGAGGCATGAGCCACTGTGCCCAGCCCAGCAATGACTTTTTAAACACTTTAGTTATTTAATTTTTTTTTAGAGAGATAGGGTCTCCCTCTGTCACTCAGGCTGGAGTGCAGTGATGCAGCCATAGCTCCATAGCTCACTGCAGCCTCTACCTCCTGGGCTGAAGTGAGTCTCCTGCTTCAGCCTCCTGAGTAGCTGGAACTACAAGTATGCACCACAATGCCAGGCTAGACAATTACTTTTTTTTTTTTTTTTTTTTGAGATGGAGTCTATCACCCAGGCTGGTGTGCAGTGCTGTAATCTCGGCTCACTGCAACCTCTGTCTCCCAGGTTCAGGTGATTCTCGTGCCTCAGCCTCCCAAGTAACTGGGATTACAAATGCCCACCACCATGCCCAGCTAATTTTTGTATTTCTAGTGGAGACAGGGTTTCACCATATTGGCCAGGTTGGTCTTGAACTCCTGACCTCAAGTGATCTGCCTGCCTCAGCCTCCCAAAGTGCTTGGATTACAGGCATGAGCCACCATGCCCAGCCGACAATGAGTTTAAATCGACTGTCTTAAATAAAGAGCTGAAGGAAACCATGGACAAAGTCCTAAAGAGAGGGTACTTTGCAGAAGTCGTAGAACCTTGAGAGCCAGCGGGGCAGTGGGCCAGTGAAATGTTGAGTTATTACTATTATTAATTCAAATCACATGAATAGCAAACCCTCAGAGAACAAGAAGTCATTGTTGTATCACAAGGGCTCTATCAGCAGAGGTGTAGTCCTGAACTCGGCACAGTGTCTGGCACACACTAGGTCTTCAAGAAAGTTTTAGAGTAAACAAATGCATCCACGATGCTTTTATGTTGGGTAAGGTCTTTCTAGCTGTCAAAATTTTATTTCTTTTTTTTTTTTTTCCTCCTTGTAATGGGGTTTGTGGGAGTGGGAAAAATGGTATAGAGGAAGAGCAAACCAAAATCATCTTCAGTTAGCAGATATATTTCTCCTATCTCCTTTCTTCACTAAGAACAGTCTTTGCTGGGCATGGTGGCTCACACCTGTAATCCCAGCACTTTGGGAGGCCAAGGCGAGTGGATCACCTGAGGTCAGGAGTTTGAGACCAGCCTGGCCAACATGGTGAAACCCTGTCTCTACTAAAAATACAAAAATTAGGTGGGGTGCTGTGGCTTGCGCCTGTAATCCCAGCCTTTTGGGAGGCCGAGGCTGGTGGATCACCTGAGGTCAGGAGTTCAAGACTAGCCTGGTCAACATAGTGAAACCCTATCTCTACTAAAAATGCGGAAAAAAAAAAAAAAAAAAAAAAAAAAAGCCGGGCATCGTGGTGCATGCCTGTAATCCCAGCTACTCGGGAGGCTGAGGCAGGAGAATCGCTTGAACCTGGGAGGCAGAGGTTGCAGTGAGCTGAGATCATGCCATTGCACTCTGGCCTGGGGGACAGAGCGAGACCCTGTCTCAAGAAAAAAAATAAATAAATAAATAAAAAAAATTAAAAACCCCAAAAGACAAATATTAGCCAGGTGTGGTGGTGCATGCCTGTAATCTCAGCTACTCAAGAGGCTGAGGCAGGAGAATCGCTTCAGCCCAGGGATAAAGAGGCGGCAGCGAGCCAAGATGGCACCACTGCACTCTGGCCTGGGGGACAGAACGAGACTTTGTCTTTTTTTTTTTTTTTTTTTTGTCTTAAAAAAAAAAAAAAAGACCGGGCGTGGTGTCTCACGCCTGTAATCCCAGCACTTTGGGAGCCCGAGGCGGGAGGATCACGAGGTCAGGAGATGGAGACCACAGTGAAACCCCTATCTACTAAAAATACCAAAAATTAGCGGGACGTGGTGGCGGGCACCTGTAGTCCCAGCTACTTGGGAGGCTGAGGCAGAAGAATGGCGTGAACCCAGGAGGTGGAGCTGGAGCTTGCAGTGAGCTGAGATTGCGTCACTGCACTCCAGCCTGGTCGACATAGCGAGACTCTGTCTCCGCAAACAGTTAAAAAAAAAAAAAGGAAAAAAAAAAAAAGAGTCATGTCTTTGGGACTGAGTGGCATATGTTCTGAATTAGTGTGCCCAGGTGTGGTGAAAGACACTGCAAAGCCACTGCTTGATGAGTTCTCTTTTGTTGTTAAAGTTGTGGGCTGCTGTGGGATGGGGTTGCCTGTCTGCATCCTCTTCGAAAAGCACACAATATGGCAAGTGGAAACAGGAGAGAGCTCCCAGGAGTGCCTCGTGCCAGGCGAAGAGGTTGTATGGTGGGTGGTGGGTAGGTGCTTAGGGAGAGGAGGTCCACATCTGCTATCCTTCTAGCACGATGGCTTCCAAAGCAGAGCGAAATGGTGATGTTCCCACTTCCCAAGGCATCCAAAGGAGGGGACTTGAAGAATGCAGCCTAGCAACCGTGTGAGTAAGAATGTGAGGGAGGAAGGGGCTTGAGGATGATCCTGAGGGTCAACTGGACTGTGGGGAAATAGTGTAGCCTTCTTTCCTTTGAGCTTCAATTATCTCGCCTGTGATGATGATGATGATGAGGATAATGATAAAGATGATGCCATACTTCTGTGGCACATACTGTGTTCCAGATATTGTTCCTATAACTCATCTAATTTTCATAGCAGTTTTACAGGATGGGTACCATTTTTTTTTTTTTTTTTTGAGGTGGAGTCTCACTCTGTTGCCAGGCTGGAGTGCAGTGGCGCAATTTGGGTTCACTGCAACCTCTACCTCCCAAGTTCAAACAATTCTCCTGCCTCAGCCTCCCGAGTAGCTGGGACTACAGGCGCATACCAGCTAATTTTTGTATTTTCAGTAGAGACAGGGTTTCAGCATGTTAGCCAGGATGGTCTCGATCTCTTGACCTCGTGATCCACCCACCTCAGCCTCCCAAAGTGCTGGGATTACAAGCGTGAGCCACCGCACCCAGTCAAGATCGTTACTATTTTTATACCTATTTTATAGAAGAGGAAACAGGCATAGAGAAGTCAAGTCACTTGATCATACAGCTAGTGTGTGGAGGAGGCAGATTCAAACCCTGGCTTCTGTCTTAGTCACTGCATTGGCTTCACGGGCTTATCATAAGGATTAAACGCGTGAACACGCCAAGTGTTTAGTTCAGTGTCTGGCACAGGATCAATGTTCAGAAAATCTTAACAGCTTGCCATCAGTATCAGAACCCAAATAAACAGGTGGAACTCTCTCCAACTCTAACTTTAATCACATGTACTTGTATAACTAGCCACTGTTTTTTTAATTAAAAAAAATTTTTTTTGAGACAGGTTCTTGCTTTGTCACCCAGGCAGGAAGGCAGTGGTGAGAACACAGCTCACTGTAGCCTCCACCTCCTGGGCTCGAGCGATCCTCCCACCTCAGCCTCTTGTGTAGCTGGAACCACAGCGTGTGCCACCATGCCCAGCTAATTTTATTTATTTATTTTTATTTTTGGTAGAGATGAGGTCTCACTATCTTGCCCAAGCTGTTCTCAAATTCCTGGACTCAAGCAATCCTCCTGCCTCAGCCTCCCAAAAGGCTGAGATTACAGGCATGAGTCACTGCACCTGGCTAATCAGTCACTTATTTTATTTTATTTTATTTATTTTTATTTTTATTTTTATTTTGAGATGGAGTCTTGCTCTGTCACCCAGCTTGGAATGCAGTGGCATGATCTCAGCTCACTGCAACTTCTGCCTCCTGGGTTCAAGCGATCCTCCTGCCTCAGTCTCCCAAGTAGCTGGGACTACAGGTGCGTACCATCATGCCCAGCTAATTTTTGTATTTTTAGTAGAGATAGGGTTTCACCATGTTGGCTAGGATGGTCTCGATCTCTTGACCTCATGATCCGCCTGCCTCAGCCTCCCAAAGTGCTGGGATTACAGGTGTGAGCCACCGCACCTGGCCTTAATCAATCACTTTTAAAGGAGAGTGGGGAACATCATGTTTTGCAACTATTTGTTGAACTTTTGGATATTTACTTGGAACAAATAAAAACACTTTTGTACCATGTGAAAGGTAAAATTTGCTCAAGCTGTCCCTCATCCTGCCCTGGCCTGCTTCCACATGCAGCTGGGTGAACTGACCCCATTCTCTATTTTTTTTTTGTTACTTTATTTTATTTTTTTGAGATGGAGTTGCACTCTTGTCGCCCAGGCTGGAGTCCAATGGCGCCATCTTGGCTCCCTGCAACCTCTGCCTCCTGGATTCAAGCGATTCTCCTGCGTCAGCCTCCTGAGTAGCTAGGATTATAGGTGCCTGCTACTACGTCCAGCTAATTTTTATATTTTTGGTAGAGACAGGGTTTCACCATGTTGGCCAGGCTGATTTTGAACTCCTGACCTCAGGTGATCCACTCGCCTCAGCCTCCCAAAGTGCTGGGATTACAGGCATGAGCCACCTTGCCCAGTCCATTCTCTGCTTCTTGATGGCTTCCCCCTCCTGGGGCATTGATCACTTATTCATGACACTGCCGGGTCATGAGCCACTCCTCCGCTCGCCCTTGGAGGATCCGAGTGATTCACAAAAGGACACAAGGGATATGATTAGTCTTCTGTGAGTGATTCTGAGGGGCCGTGGTATAGAGAGAGAGAGAGAGGAAGGAGGATGGGAAAATGCGGGCAGTTCCCCATCCCATTCTGACTGTTCACTGGTTAGAGAAAAATCCCCATGTCAGAGAATGTTTTCCTTCGTTTCTTTCCTGAGAAATAGAATGTGGGTCTGGCACTAGGGAGGATTCTAGTAATTCATATTTTCTGCTTATTTGGCTCCTGGCTGAACAGGAATTTACATTACTTAATGTCTGGGTTTTTCCGGGGGAATCAAAGTAAGTTTTCTATTCAATTATTAAGCAAATTTCACAGCCAAATAATCCTCTTATTTTTACAAGTGGGATTTTCCCTGGCAGAGCGTTTTCTGGCTTCTCTGGGGTAGTTGATCTGTCTCCTGTCTTCTGTTTCCTCTGTCCTTGTCTGGCTATGAAGGAAGCTAAAGACCCTCGTTCATGGATTAGGGGCTTCTCAGTGGCAGTTGGGAGACTTTGGCTTTGCAAGCTACAGATTAATCTTTTTTTTTTTTTTTCCCGAGACAGAGTCTTGCTCTGTCGCCCAGGCTGGAGTACAGTAGTGCGATCTCCATTCACTACAACCTCTGCCTCCCAGGTTCAAGCAATTCTCCTGCCTCAGCCTCCCAAAAAGCTGGGACTACAGGCACGCACCACCATACCCGGCTAATTTAAAAAATACTTTTAGTAAACGTGGGGTTTCACCATGTTGGCCAGGCTGGTCTCGAATTCCTGACCTCAGGTGATCTGCCTGCCTTGGTCTCCCAAAGTGCTGGGATTACAGAGGTGAGCCACCGCTTCTGGCCTAGAGATAAATCTTAATGTCTGCCAGCCATGGGGTAAGAGTCCACTCCCTCTTTCTGCTCTTCAGTCTGTTGACGTTGGGCACAGGCACAGCTGCAGCTCTAGTAGGGGTTGGGCCTGGGGTCAGTGGAGACAAAATGTGAAGGTAACAGGACAGTGCACGGGGCCCAGTGTGCTCTGCCTGGGCTGCTCAGGGAAAAAACAAAACAAAACAACAACAACAAAAACAAAAACAACAAAAACACAAATAACAACCTTTTTTTTGGTCAGAACTACAGTGAAAGATCTCTATGTCTTGGCCAGCATTTGTTATCTTTTGCTTCTTTGAAAATAGCCATCCTGGGCCAGATGTGGTGGCTCACGCCTGTAATCCCAGCACTTTGGGAGGCCGAGGCGGGTGAATCACCTGAGGTTAGGAGTTTGAGAGCAGCCTGGCCAACACGGTGAAACCTCTTCTCTACTAAAAATACAAAAATTAGCTGGGCGTGGTGGCACACACCCATAATCCCACCTACTCAGGAGGCTGAGGAACAAGAATAGCTTGAACCCAGGAGATGGAGGTTGCAGTGAGCTGAGATTGTGCCATTGCACTACAGTCTGGGTGACAAAGTGAGACTCTGTCTCAGAAAAAAAAAAAAAAGAGCCATCCAAACATTCTGTTGTTTGCTTTCCATAATGGTTGTACTACTTTACATTCCCACAAACAGTGTACGAGGGCTCTGCATTAGTCCATTCTTGCACTGCTATAAAGAAATTCCTGAAATGGTGTAATTCATAAAGAAAAGAAGTTCAATTGGCTCGTGATTCTGCAGCCTGTACAGGAATAATGGTGTTCTCAGCTTGACCTCAGAACACTTATAATCATGGTGGAAGGTGAAGGGGGAAGCCAGAACTTCACATGGCTGGGAGCAGGAGGAAGAGAGAGAGAGATAGGGGAGGTGCTTTCTTCCTTTTAAACAACCAGGTCTTGTGAGAACTCAGTCACTTTATAGTACAAAGTGGGGGATGGTGCTAAACCATTCATGAGAACTTGCCCCCATGATCCAATCACCTCCCACCAGGCCCTACCTCCAACATTGGGGATTGCAATTGAACATGAGATTTAGGTAGGGACATATATCCAAACCATATCAGGCCCCCCTTTCTCCACATCCTCACCAACACTTGTTATTATTCATCCTTCTGACAACAGCCATTTTAACAGGTGTGAGATGATAATCTCACTGTGGTTTTGATTTGCATTTTACTGATGATTAATGATGCTGAGTATCTTTTCATATACCTATTGGCTATTTGTATGTCTTCTTTGGAGAAATGTCTATTCAGGCCTTTTGCCCATTTTTAAATTGGGTTATTTGTTTTCTTGCTATTGAGTTGTTTGAGTTACTTATGTATTTTGGATATTAATCCCATATTAGATATACAATTTGCAAATATTTTATCCCATTCTGTAGGCTGAGTTTTGCTCTGTTGATTGTTTCTTTGTGGTCTGTTTTTGCTTTTGTTGCAACTATCCGAAAAAGAAATCAAGAAAACAATTCTTTGTGGTTTGTTTTTGCTTTTGTTGCAACTATCCAAAAAAGAAATCAAGAAAACAATCCTATTTACAGTCACTGAAAAAAAAAAAAACAACACTCAGGAATAAATTTAACCAAGGAGGTGAAAGATCTGTACACTGAAAGCAATGAAACACTGATGAAAGAAATTTAAGAACACACAAACACATGGGAAAATGTTCCATGTTCATGTACTGAGTTAATAACGTTAGCTGGGCATAGTGGCTCACGCCTGTAATCCCAGCACTTTGGGAGGCTGAGGCGGGCAGATCACAAGGTCAGGAGATCGAGACCATCCTGGCTAACATGGTGAAACCCCATCTCTACTAAAAATGCAAAAAAATTAGCTGGGGGTGGTGGTGGGCATCTGTAGTCCCAGCTACTCTGGAGGCTGAGGCAGGAGAATGGCATGAACTTGTGAGGTGGAGCTTGCAGTGAGCCAAGATCACGCCACTGCACTCCAGCCTGGGCAGCAGAGCGAGACTCCATCTCAAAACAAAACAAAACAAAACAAAACAAAAAAGGAGTTCATAGTGTTAAATGTTTATACTTCTCAAAGTGATCTATGGACTCATTCTCTATAAAAAGTCCAACAGCATTTTTCACAGAAATTGAAAAAATAATCCTAAAATTGGATGGAACCACAAAAGACCCTGAATAGCCGAAGGCATCTTGAGCAAAAAGAACAAAGTTGGAGGCATTACACTAGCTAACTTCAAAATATACTACAAAGCTATAGTAGTCAAAACAGTATGGTAATGGCATTAAAAACAGGTAGACCAATGAGACAGAATAGGGAGCCCAGAAATAAATCCATACATCTATAGTATATTGATTTTTGACAAAGATGCCAAGAACATACAAAAGGGAGAGGACAGTCTTCAATAAATGATGTTGGGAAAACTGGATATCTACATATAGAAGAATGAAGTTAGACCTCACACCATACACAAAAACTAGTTTAATATGTGTTAAAGACTTAAACATATGACCAGAGGCCGGGTGCGGTGGCTCAAGCCTGTAATCCCAGCACTTTGGGAGGCCGAGGCGGGCGGAATGAGACCATCTCAGTTAACATGGTGAAACCCCCCGCCTCACTGTAACAGCAAACTGGGCCGGGCGCAGGCGGGAGCCAGAAGTCCCAGCACCGGGAGGCCGGGAGAGGCAGAGAATGGCTCGAATCCTGCAGGCGGGAGGCTTGCAGTGCGAGTCGGTCAAGCGGCTGTTCGCACTCCAGCCTTCCAGGACAGCTTGTGACTCCACTCCCCAAAAAAAAAAAAAAAAAAACATATGACCAGAAACTGTAAAACTACTAGATTAAAACAGGGAAAAGCTCTAAGACATTGATCTAGGCAATGGTTTCTTTGGATATGACCACAAAAGCACTGCAACAAAAGTGAAAATAGACAAATGGGATTACAACAAACTAAATAGCTTTTGCACAGCACAGGAAACAATCAATAGAGTGAAGAGACAATATCTTTTCTTTTTTTTTTTTTTTTTGAGACGGAGTCTCGCTCTGTCGCCAGGCTGGAGTGCAGTAGCACGATCTTGGCTCACAGCAACCTCCGCCTCCCGGGTTCAGGCAATTCTTCTGTCTCAGCCTCCAGAGTAGCTGGGACTACAGGTGTGTGCCACCATGCCCAGCTAACTTTTGTATTTTTAGTAGAGACAGGGTTTCACCATGTTGACCAGGATGGTCTCGATCTCTTGATCTCATGATCCACCCCTGTCAGCCTCCCAAAGTGCTGGGATTACAGGCATGAGCCACTGCACCCGGCCATGAAGAGACAATTTCATTGTTTTCTTCAGACCTGTTAGAATGGCTATTATCAAAAAGACAAAAGATAACAAGTGTTGGCAAGGATATGAAGAAAAAGGGAACCCTTGTACGCTATTGGTAGGAATGTAAATTAGTATAATGATTATGAAAAACAGTACGGAGATTCCTCAAAAAACTAAAAATAGAACTCTATGATCCAGCCATCCTATTATTATGTATTTAAAGGAAATGAAGGGCCAGTCACGGTGGCTGACACCTATAATCTCAGCACTTTGGGAGGCCAAGCTGTGCAGATGACCTGAGGTCTAGAGTTCGAGACCAGCCTGGCCAACATGGCAAAACCCCAGCTCTACTAAAAATACAAAACGTAGCTGGGTGTGGTGATGTGCGCCTGTAATCCCAGCTACTCAGGAGGCTGAGGCAGGAGAATCACTTGAACCTGGAAGATGAAAGTTGCAGTGAGCCGAGATTGTGTCACTGCATTTCAGCCTGGACAACAGAGTGAGACTCTGTCTCAAAAAAAAAAAAAAAAAAAGTATAAATAAATAAATAAATGAAATGGAGTCAGTGTGTTGAAGAGGTATCTGCACTCCCATGTTCACTGCAGTATTATTCACAATAGACAAGGTATAGAATCAACCTAAGTGTCCATCAGTGGATGAGTAGATAAAGAAAATGTGATACACATACACAAATGTGGCATATATACTCTTCAGCCTTAACCCATTGCCATAAAATTAAGGAAACAAAGAAGGAAATCCTGTTATTGGTGACAACATGGATGAACCTGGAAGGCAGTATGTTAAGTGAAATAAATCAGGCACAGAAAGACAAATACCACATGATCTCACTTATATGTGGAATCTAAAAAAGTGGAACTCATTGAAATAGAATAGTGGTTGCCAGAAGCATGGTGAGGGTGTGTGTGAGAGGGTTAGGGAGACATTGGTCAAAACATACAAAATTTCAATTAGCCAGGAGGAAAAAGTTCAAGAGATCTATTGTGACTAGTTAATAAAAGCGTTCTAACCACAAAAATGATTCATATACAAGGTGACATATATGTTAATTAGCTTTGTTTAGCCATTCCACACTATATACATATATCAAAAAATCATGTACACCATAAATATAATTAATTGTTTTTTTGAGACAGAGTTTCACTCTTGTTGTCCAGGCTGGAGTGCAATGGCACGATCTCAGCTCACTACAACCTCCGCCTGCCGGGTTCAAGCGATTCTCCTGCCTCAGCCTCCCTAGTAGCTGGGATTACAGGCATGCACCACCATGCCTGGCTAATTTTGTATTTTTAGTAGAGACGGGGTTTATCCATGTTGGTCAGGCTGGTCTCGAACTCCTGACCTCAGGTGGTCCACCCGCCTCAGCCTCCCAAAGTGCTGGGATTATAGGTGTGAGCCACCACACCTGGCTCATAATTTTTATTTGTAACAAAAAGTAAAGTGAGTCTTTTGTAGACAGAGTATAGTTGGATCTTGTTTTCTCAACTTATTCACCTACTCTATGTCTTCTAACTGGGGAATTTGATTCATTTATACTTAAAGTAATTATTGATAGATAGTTTACTTAGTAGGAGTATAACTTTGAGCCTGTTATTTACCTTTTCTAAATGAGCTTTCATTTCTGTGAAATGGACACAAATAAAGAGGCCACCTCCTGGGACTGGGGTCAGGATTAGTTGAGATAGCCTGTGTAAGGCTAGAATGGTGCTTGACAGTTAGTGTTAGTTATTATATTTTGATCCTGTGGGATAGGGCAACCTGGATACTCAGGTAGGAAACACTTGCAACCAGAGAACGTTGACTCAAAATCTTGGTCCTACTTGGTTTGAAGGATCCCATTGCATCTGCATTGCTGCCCCTTCTGAGAGGTTATTTACACTGATCAACCCCATTTTGCAACTTAAAACTCCAGGATTCAGCTAATTGGACAGGAGCGGACACTGAACCTAAGGTGAAAAATCCAACAAATAGGGATATTGGGGACCAATTGAAAAATTCAGTTGCTTTCTTTTGAAGAATCTGAATATGAGACACACAGAAAGGATTAGTAGTCAGTATTGGGGGCAGAAACAGAGAGACACACAGAAGGAAAGTTACAAGAGGAAGCTTTGAGTCAGCAGAAGCTATGGGTGAATAGGAGCCATGATTTGACAAGAATTATGAGTCAGCAGAAACTTGAGTTGTGGCAAGAGCCACAAGTCAGCAGAAACTATGAGATAGAGAGTAGCATGGAGATAGCAGAGGAATAGGCCAAGACCCAGAGATGCTGAGTCACCATCATGGCGGAGCCTAGAGGGCAGAGCTAGGATGGTCCCCTGAGTTACAGAGCTGCTGTCAGTGATGAGTGTAACCTGAAGATGTTCCAGCCTCTGGCAGCCCTGATTGGGTGGTGAGACTTTGGCCTTCCTGCTTTCATAATGTAACCTGAGAATATTTCATAATGTAACTCTGAGACTCAGTTTTCTTGCCTGTGAAATGGGGACAGCTAAATATACAAGTTGAATGGGTTGAGAAAACAAGATCCAATTATACTGTCTATAAGAGACTCATTTTACTTTTTTATTACAAATAAAAATTATATATATTTATGGTATATATGATATTTTGATATATGTATATAGCATGAAATGGCTAAATCAAGCTATTTAACATATATGTTACTTTGTATACTTATTTTGGGCTGCTTAGCATCCCTTTTTTGGGGATACCAGCCTTTATTTGACATCTGCCTATAACAGGATTCCACCTCTAAGGTGGCCACATAATCCAGGCCGGGCCCGTCAAAACCTCATTGTAGAAATTTGCCTTTAGGTCAGGAGATGGAAACCCTGAGAGAGTTTCTGGGTTTTTCTGCCTAAGATATTCTCAGCTGTCCAGGCTCCTGTGTTTTCTTTGTTTTTTAGAGACGGAGTCTAGCTCTGTCACCCAGGCTGGAGTGCAGGGGCACAATCTTGGCTTACTGCAACCTCCACCTCCTGGGTTCAAGAGATTCTCTTGCCTCAGCCTCCTGAGTAGCTGGGATTCCAGGCATGCGCCACTATGCCCAGCTCATTTTTGCATTTTTAATAGAGATGGGGTTTTGCCATTTTGGCCAGGCTGGTCTTGAACTCCTGACCTCAGGTGATCCGACCACCTCAGCCTCCCAAAGTGCTAGGATTACAAGCATGAGCCACCATGACTGCCGGCTCCTGTGTTTTCTAAGGCCAGTTTATTCAATTCTTTTTTCTTTCTGAGAGTTTCCAAATAGAGTCATCCCTTGGTATCCATGGAGGATTGGTTCCAGGACTTTCCATGGACACCAAACCCCACAGACACTCAAGTCCTGATATAAAATGATGTAGTCTTTTCATTTAACTATGCACATCCTGCTGTATACTTTATTTATATTTATTATTATTTTTGAGACAGAGTCTCACTCTCTCACCCAGACTGGAGTGCAGTAGCGCAATCATAGCTCACTGCAACTTCAGCCTTGGCTAGGTTCAAGTGATTCTCATGCCTCAGCCTCTTGAGTAGCTGGAACTACAGGTGTGTGCCACCACGCCTGGCTACTTTTTGTATTTTTAGTAGAGATGGGGTTTCACCATGTTGGTCAGGCTGGTCTTGAACTCCTGACCTCAAGTGATCCACCCACATCGACCTCCCAAAGTGCTGGGATTACAGGCGTGAGCCACCATGCCTGGCCCTCTTGTATACATTAGATTATCTCTAGATTACTTATAAAAATTAATACAATGTAAATGCCATGTAAATAGTTTCTATACTGTATTGTTTAGGGAATCATGATAAGAAAGGGCGTCTGTATGTGTTTAATACAGATGGTTTTCGTTGTCGATTAAAAAAATGTATATATTGGCCAGGCCCCGTGGCTCACGCCTGTTATCCCGGCACTTTGGGAGGCCGAGGTGGGTGGATCACGAGGTCAGGAGATCGAGACCATCCTGGCTAACACGGTGAAACCCCATCTTTACTAAAAATACAAAAAATTAGCCGGGTGTGGTGGCGTGCGCCTGTAGTCCCAGTTGCTGGGGAGGCTGAGACAGCAGAATGGCGTGAACCCGGGAGGTGGAGCTTGCAGTGAGCCCAGATCGCGCCACTTCACTCCAGCCTGGGTGACAGAGCAAGACTCTGTCTCAAAAAAAAAAAAAAAAAAAAAAAAAAAATATATATATATATATATATATATATATATATATAGTGTGTGTGTGTATATATAGTATAAATATATATATATATTTTGTAGAGATGGGGCCGTGCTATGTAGCTCAGGCTGGTCTTGAACTTCTGGCCTCAAGCGATCCTCCTGCCTCAGCCTGCTAAAGTGCTGAGATTACAGGCATGAGCCACTGTGCCCAGCCTCCCTGATTTTTTTTTTTTTTTCATCTTCGGTTGGTTGAATTCATAGATGTGGAACCCACAGAGGCAGAAGGCCAACTGTAGCCTTCCTACAGATATTTTTATCTTGTTAATAGTAACCCTAACTAGACTCACACCTCACAGGTCTGTTGTGAAGTGACATAAGCCAGCACATAAGTGGAAAGGCTTGGTGAATGATTTAAAGGAATCTTCTGGCCTGGTGCTGTGGCTCGTGCCTGTCATCCCAGCACTTTGGGAGGCCGAGGGGGGTGGATCACCTGAGGTCAGGAGTTTGAGACCAGCCTGGTCAACATGGTGAAACCCCATCTCTACTAAAAATACAAAAATTAGCCGGGTGTTGTGGCGGGCGCCTGTAGTCCCAGCTCCTCGGGAGGCTGAGGCAGGAGAATCGCTTGAACCCAGGAGGCGGAGGTTGCAGTGAGCCGAGATCGCGCCACTGCATTCCAGCCTGGGGGACAAGAGTGAAACTCCGTCTCCAAAAATAATAAAAGGAATCTTATGGTCTGTGTTTCATTTGAACAAAGTGAGGTCTAGAGAGGGGAGAAGTGAGAGGTTCCAGGTCGCACAGGCGGTCAGGGGTGGAAGGGGAGTGGGGACGCGACCTCCAGGCGGGTGGTCTCTCGCGCCTCCTGGTCGCTCCCTCCGCCTTCCCTCCCCCGCTCTCCCTGATGTGCCTGCATTCCCTACCTAACAGCTCTGGGCTCGGCGTACCTGAGTTGGCCCAATGTTTTCATCCTTTGAAAGAAGATTCTAAGCCGAAACCAGTCCCCAGTTCCCCGTGGGCTTTGCCGACTCCTTGCCACTCACTCTGAGCGCTGCCCTTTCTCTTTCTGAATAAGGTGAGATGTGTGACGCTGCCCTGAATCGAAGTCAAATGAGGGCTCCTCTCTGCAGTACCACAGGCCTCCCTGTAGGTGGCAGGGTAGGACTGCAAATGTCCTGGAAAATTGGTCCCTGAGCACAAGCCCAGACTGGAGCTGGGGGTACAGTATTTACTTGCCACGGGGAAGAGGAGGACGCCGGAGGGAGGAGGAGGAAGGAAAGTAGGAATGTTGCCAGTCTTGAGGCAAAAGAGAGTTGATTTGAGGGCTGGAGGACAGGAATAGTTGGTGTACCTCATCTGTCCCTCTCTCCATCCACCTACCCACCTACCTACCCAACTACCCTCCATCCATCCACCTACCCATCCACCTACCCTCCATTCACGCACCCACTCACCCATCCACCCATCCCTCCACGCACCCATCCATCTACCCATCCATCCATCCACGCATTCATCCAACCACCCATCTATCCATCCACCCACCCATCTGTCCATGCGTTCATTCATCCATCCATCCACCAATCCACCCATCCATCCAATAAAAATGTTTGAGCACCTGTGCTAATATGCATATACATACACACATATCTATGCACACACATACATACACGCTGATATATATCACACACATGCATACACACACACAGAGAATACCGGTACTGCCTTTTGTTGAGTGTCAAGGTTGCTTTTATCTCTCCAGCCGGTACTACAGATTTCTGGACCTGTCTGTAGTACCCATTACTAGCTTCCCATTCCCAATATTATTCTTCACTCCTTTACTTCTGAATGTAAAGCAGATGTCATCTGGGGCCCTTTATGCCCCTTCTGATTTCAATAAGATTTCCCCCAATGTCCTGTCTTCTACTTCTCCTCTACCCCGTTCCTGAGGCTGTCTCAAGTCTTCCCTGGGATTTCTGCCAACTCCTGACTTTTCTGCCTCTAGAGCTCTGGCTCCTAGTAAGATATTTCTGACCTGCAGCATATCATATTCTTTCTTTTTAAAATTTATTATTGTTGGCTGGGCGCGGTGGCTCACACCTGTAATCCCAGCACTTTGGGAGGTTGAGGCAGGTGGATCACCTGAGGTCAGGAGTTTGAGATCAGCCTGGCCAACATGGTGAAACCTCATCTCTACTGAAAATACAAAAATTAGCCAAGCGTGGTGGTGGGCACCTGTAATCCTAGCTACTTGGGAGGCTGAGGCAGGGAAATCACTTGAACCCGAGAGGCAGAGGTTGCAGTGAGCCGAGATCAAGCCACCACACTCCAGCTTGGGCGACAGAGTGAAACTCCGTCTCAAAAAAAAAAAAAAAAAAAAAAAAGATAGGAAGTGAGACAGGTAAGATCAATACAAAGCGTGCTAAACTACTCAGTGTTGGAGTGGGGAGATTAATATTTCAGAAAAGGTGGCCTGGGAAGGGCTCATTGAGAAGCTGACTGTTGAATAAAGATTGGCAGGAATTATGCAACCAGCCGTGTAGATCTCTGGGAGAGGAGAATTGCAGGCAGAGGGGACAGTCAGTGCAAAGGCCCTCAGGCCAGAGCATGCATAGGCTGTTCAAGAAACAGAGTGAGTGCCAGTGTTCCTGAAGCCCAGTACAGAAGGGAGAAGACTGTTGGGGGATGAAGGCAGAGAGGTAATGATGGGTGGGGTAGAGTTCACAGGGCCTTTGGAGGTTGTGAGAAGGATTTTTGGCTTTTTTTCTGGGTCAGAGGGGAGCCAGTGCAGGAGTTTGAGCAGAGGAGTGGCGTCTTAGGGTTCTCCAGAGAAAGGGAACCAACAGGATATACACGTGTCTATATTAATTAATTAATTAATTTTGACACTGAGTTTCTCTCTTTCGCCCAGGCTGTAGTGCAGTGGCAGGATCTCGGCCTACTGCAACCTCCGCCTGCCGGGTTCAAGCGATTCTCGTGCTTCAGCCTCTCAAGTAGCTGGGATTACAGGTGCCCGCCACTACACCTGGCTAGTTTTTGTATTTGAGAGGGGGTTTCACCATGTTGGCCAGGCTGGTCTCGAACTCCTGGGCTCAAGTGATCCACCCATTTTGGTTTCCCAACGTGCTGGGATTACAAGGGTGAGCCACCATGCCTGGCCCCCAGATATTTTTGTTCAAACATTATTGTGAGTGTGTGTCTGTGAGGGTGTTCCTGAGCGAGATTCACATTTGAACTGTAGACTGAATAGAGCAAGTCGCCCTCCCTAATGTGGGTGGGCCCCATCCAATCAGCTGAAGGCCCAAATACAATAAAAAGGCAGAGTAAAAGGGAGTTTGTGCTGCCTGCCTGCTTGGGCTGGGACACTGTGTTTCCAGCCTTGAGACTTGAACTGAAACATTGGCCTTTCTTGGGTCTCAAGTCTGCTCGCATTAGGACCAGAACTTATGTCATTGGCTCTCCTGGGAACTCACAGGGTCTTTGGGCCTCACACTGGAGCTAAATCATTAGTTCTCCTGGGTCTCCTGTTTGCCAGCTGCCAATCTTGGGACTTCTCGGCCCCGATTTGCGAGCCAATTCATTATAATAAATCTCTTTAAAGAAATTAATGTAGGCCGGGCGCAGTGGTTTATGCCTGTAATCCCAGCGCTTTGGAAGGCTGAGGTGGGTGGAACACCTGAGGTCGGGAGTTCGAGACCAGCCTGGCCAACATGGTGAAACCCCCTCTCAAATACAAAAACTAGCCAGGTGTAGTGGCGGGCACCTGTAATCCCAGCTACTTGGGAGGCTGAAGCACGAGAATCGCTTGAACCCGGCAGGCGGAGGTTGCAGTAGGCTGGCGTTGAGAATAGGATGAAGGTAGGGGTAGGGTTGGGGAGTCAGAGGCAGGAAGGTGAATTTGGTGGCTACCATATAGTCGTCCAGGTAAGTGTGGTGGTGGCTTGGACTAAAGTGGTGGCAAGAGGTGTGACAAGGTTATTAGATTCTGAATGTATTTTGAAAGGAGTGCAGATGGGGTGAGAGAGAGAAGAAGAGAAATCATGGGTGACCTGTGGTTTTTGGCTTCAGCATCTTAAAGAATGGGGTTGCCATCGATTGAGAAGGGAGTATCAGGAGTATGGCAGACACATTGAGCGTGAGAAATCTAAGCTTTGGGAGCTGTTGTTAGCACCTGCCTGGGTGACTTCATTATTGCATCAATAGTGGCTCTTGGTTGCAAGCAACAGAAAACTTGGCTGCAGGCCAGGCATGGTAGCTCACACCTGTAATCTCAGCACTTTGGGAGGCTGAGGCAGGTGGATCACCTTAGGTCAGGAGTTTGAGACCAGCCTGGCCAACGTGGTGAAACCCCGTTTCTACTAAAACTACAAAAATTCGCCAGGTGTGCCTGTAATCCCAGCAATTCTCCTGGCTGAGGCAGGAGAATTGCTCAAACCTGGGAGGCAGAGGTTGCGTAAGCCAAGATCGCACCATTGCACTCCGGCCTGGGTGACAGAGCAAAACTCCATCTCAAAAAAACACACAAACAAACAACAACAACGACAAAAAACAAAAAAACAAAAAACAAAAAAAAACTTGATTGCTCTTGAGCAAAAAGGGAAATTATTGGAAAACTTCAGGGGTCCACAAACCCGCCAGGAAGCTGGGGGATCCAGGCTGGGGAAATGGGTGGGGGCCAAGGAGGCTCTGAAGATCTGAGCTGCAGCAGTCACAGAAAAGGCCGCTGGCAGGAGCAGTCTGGTCCTAAGGCCCCCATGGCCACTGCGTGGATAGGACCTTCTGCGGCTCCCTGCCGGGATCACCCCTCATGATGCAGAGTCTGAGGAGAGCAGCTCATCGGTCCAACCAAGCCACATGACCTTCAGGCTGGGGTGCAGGGAGGGACACCTGGCCACTTAGGGTTTGCATTTTATTTTATTTTCTTATTTTTAAGACGGAGTCTCTGTTGCCCAGGCTGGAGTGCAGTGGTGTGATCTCAGCTCACTCCGTCTCCCGGATTCAAGTGATCCTCCTGCCTCAGCCTCCTGAGTAGCTGGGATTACAGGCGCGTGCCACCATGCTTGGCTAATTTTTTTAGTTTTAGTAGAGACTGGATTTCACCATGATGGCCAGGCTGGTCTTGAACTCCTGACCTCAAGTGATCCACCCGTCTTGGCCTCCCAAAGTGTTGAGATTATAGGCTTGAGCCACCTTGCCCGGCCCACTTAGGGTTTCCTACTGGAAGGGGAGGCCACCATCCCCTTATTGTGGTGTTCGTAATAGGGAACTCCCAGAGGAGCCACCAGGGTAAAAGAGGAAGAGATGAGATGCTGGACTGGCATAAAAAAGGAAAAGCAGACCAAAACTCCAGCATGACAGCAGCAAAGCCCATCACAACTGTCATCACAATTAGCAGCAGCAGCAATGGCAGCTGGAGTGATTTCTTTTCTTTTTTTGAGACAGGGTCTTGCTCTATCACCCAGGCTGGAGTGCAGTGGTGTGATCATAGCTCACTGCAGCCTCGACCTCCCAGGCTCAAGTGTCCTCCTGCCTCAGCCTCTTGAGTAGCTGGGACTGCAGGCACAAGCCACTATGCCAGGCTAAGTTAAAAATAAAAATGTGTAGACATGTGGTCTCACCTAGGCTGGTCTTGAACTCCTGGCCTCAAGCAATCCTCCTACCTCGGCCTCCCAAAATGCTGGGATTACAGGCAGGAGCCACCTTGCCAGGCTGATCTTTTAAATTCTTTCAGAGTCAAAGCCAAAGTTTTCTCAATGTTCTAAAAGGCCCCAGGCCCTCCGCCCTCCCTCCCCTGCTGCCCTACCCTGTGGCCTCCCTGACTTCACCTCCTGTTTCTCCCGCCTCCCTCATTCTTCCCCAGCCGTACTGGTCCCCTGGCTGCGGCTCCAAAATGCTGGCCACTCCTGCCCCAGGACACTTGCCTTTGCTCTGTCCCGTGCCCTTCCCAGACACCCCCACGACTTCCTCCCTTACTGCCTTCAGGCTTCTCTCTCTCTCTTTTTTTTTTTTTTGGAGATGGAGTCTCACTCTGTTGCCCAGGCTGGAGTGCAGTGGTGTGATCCTGCCTCAATGCAACCTCCACCTCTTGGGTTCAAGTGATCCTCCTGCCTCAGCCTCCTGAGTAGCGGGGGTTACAGGCACGTGCCACCATGCCTGGCTAATTTTTGTATTTTTAGTAGAGACGGGGTTTTGCCATGTTGGCCAGGCTAGTTTCAAACTCCTGGCCTCAAGTGATCTGCCTGCCTCAGTCTCCCAAAGTGCTGCGATTACAGGCATGCACCACTGCACCCGGCCGAGGCTTTTCTCAAATGTGACCTTCTCAGCAAAAGACGTCCCTGATGACGCCATTTTCTTTTTTTTGAGACGGAGTCTTGCTCTGTCGCCCAGGCTGGAGTGCAGTGGTCAGATCTCGGCTCACTGCAAACTCCACCTCCCAGGTTCACGCCATTCTCCTGCCTCAGCCTCCTGAGTAGCTGGGACTACAGGCGCCTGCCACCTCGCCCTGCTAGTTTTTTTTGTATTTTTTAGTAGAGACAGGGTTTCACCGTGTTAGCCAGGATGGTCTCGATCTCCTGACCTCGTGATCCGCCCGTCTCAGCCTCCCAAAGTGCTGGGATTACAGGCTTGAGCCACCGTGCCTGGCGATGATACCATTTACATTTGCAATGCTCCCTCTCTCCCATCCCCTCCCCGGAATGTCTGTTCATGTCTTTACTTTTTTTCCCCTGCAGAACTTCTCCTCATCTTCTCACTACATATCTCTGTTTCTTGTGTATCTCCCTCCTGCATGTGGACGGGGGTTTCCGGAACAGTGCCTGGTATGGAGCAGGCGTTCAGTATTGGCTCTTGAACGAAGGATCGGGGTTCACTCTCTGGAGCTATGTTGGGAGTCCTGTTCTGAGGAGCTCTGGCTTCGTGGGTCCCCAGGACCCAGGGTGACACAGTCCACTCCTTGGGCAGTGACTGGGACCAATACCTGGGGAGTTCGGGGCCCTTCACCCCCACTCAATCCCATCCTTGAGGCAATCAACTGTGACTCACCACTAACAGGGTGCGCAGAGCGGCTGCTTCAATCAGGAATGAAAATAACCTTGTCCCTGTAAACGAACAGCTCTCAATTTATTCATTGGGAAGAAAGAAGTGTATGTGGAAAGAAGGAGGCACTTTCCTGGGGGGTGGAGTGTCAAAGTGTTAGACTTGAGTTACTCAGAGTCATTGATTCACGATGCTCCATGTCAAGGGTGTCACATCCAATTGCGAGCTGTCCATACAATTTCCCACGAATTGTCACTGGGCGCCATAACAGGATAATGACTTTTGGAGCACAAGAGACTTGGATGTGGTGAGCCAAGGGTATCATTTTGATTTTTGTTTTGAGATGTGCTGAAACTCAGATGACCCTCCTTACTGAAAGGCTCCATCCCTTTACATTTTTTTTTTTTTTAAACAGATGATGTTTTTCAGCACTGTGTTGCCGAGGCTGGTCTCAAACTCCTGGGCTTAAGCGATCCTTCCACTTCAGTCTCCCAAGTAGTGGAGAATACAGGTGTGAGCCACTGCACCCGACTGAAAAGCTCATTATTTTTTTTGCTGAGACAGGGTCTCACTCTGTCACCCAGACTTGGAGTGCAGTGGCGTGATCACAGTTCACTCTAGCCTTGACCTCTCAGGCTCAAGCTATCCTTCCATCTCGTCCTCCCAGGTAGGTGAGACTACAGGCGTGTGCCATCATGCCTGGCTAATTTTTTTTATTTTTTGTAGAGACGGGGATCTCACTATGTTGCCCAGGCCAGTCTCTCACTCCTGAGCTCAAGCAATCCTCCCACCTTGGCCTCCCAACATGCTGGGATTACAGGCATGTGGAAGGTTCATTCTTTAGCCAGAGTTTTGTTCTAGACCAGAGACAATCTAGAGGGATGCAGACCTGGGCTTGGACCCCCAGAGTTCTGGCTGGACCCCTGGGGGCCAGAAGTGCCTAGTTGAAGGGGTATCTTCTTGGACTCCTCTTACTTACTCCTCACTTTGAACCTGTCACCAATTGCATCAGTTTTGCCTCCAAAGCATCTCTCAGCTCTGTCCACTTCTTTCCACTCCCACTGCCACCCCCTGCTTTCACCTGGTGACCGCAGAAGCTGCTTAGCTTCTGCTCTCTCTCTTATTCCCTTCCCTTTGCCTCCACCCAGTAGGATACATGTAATGGTGACAGTTCCCTGCATAACACACTTCAGTGGTCCCCTTGCCTTGAGGATCAAGACCAAAATCCTCACCATGACTCAAGAGATCCCACAACCCTCTGGCCCCTGGCCCCTGCCTACTTCTCAGCCTCACTGTTCACCATTTCCTCCAGCCAAAAGGAATGACCAGTGACCTAAGGATGCCATGGGGTTGCTGCTCCTCTGGACTTTTTCACTCTTAGGAGTTTTGACCATTCCAGTTCATTTCTCCTGAGCGTAGCACAATAATACATAGAAAGCACTGGGATATTTTTAAATATACTAATGTTTAGAATCAATTTTAATTCCTTCTATTAAAAATATATATATTTTCCTTTTTTTAAAAAAATACGAAACTGGTCTAGGTTTAGTGGTGTGTGCCTCTAGCCCCAGCTACTTGAGAGGCTGAGGTGAAAGGATGGCTGGAGCCCAGGAGTTCGAGGCTGCAGTGAGCCATGACTGCACTACCGCACTCCAACCTGGGCAACAGAGTGAAATCCTACCTCAAAAAAAAAAAAAAAAGGAAAACTCAGGTCCTTTTAGTGATCACGCCAAGTTCCTGCCCCTTGTTGCTTTTATTTTTTATTTTATTTTATTTTTTTGAGACAGAGTCTTGCTGTGTCTCCCAGGCTGGAGTGCAGTGGCATGATACCAACTTACTGCAACCTCTGCCTCCCGGGTTCAAGCGATTTTCCTGCCTCAGCCTCCTGAGTAGCTGGGATTACAAGCACGTGCCACCATGCCTGGCTAATTTTTAGTATTTTTAGTAGAGAGAGGGTTTCACCATGTTGGCCAGGCTGGTCTCGAACTCCTGACCTCAAGTGATCCTTCTGCCTTGGCCTCCCAAAGTGCTGGGATTACAGGCGTGAGCCATCACACTCAACCAGTCCTTGCTGTTTTTATGAACATGGTAGTATCCTTAAGGACCTTCAAATACTTCTGCATCCATTTGTATGCATCTTTAGTTTTGTTCTGAAAACATCGAGATATAGCAACTTGAATTTTTTTCACTCAACACTGTGTTTCTGAGACCAATCGTCGCTGATACATAGAGAGCTAGTTAATTCCTCCTGTCTTCTGCATAGCATCTCACTATGTTATGAATTGCCTTTTGTTTTCTCTAGCTATTCCTGTGTTGATGGGCACTTGTGTTGTGTCTACTGCCTTGCTATTGTAAATAGCACTTCAGTGCGTGCACTGCGTAGGCCTCTGTGTACTACCGTGAAGTATTTTCTGAGGCCAGTAGTTCTCAGCTTGACAGCAGACAGAATCACCTGAAAGGTTTTTTTACAATCACACCAATGCTCCGCCTTCCCCCAGATTTTTTTTTTTTTTTTTGAGATGGAGTCTCGCCCTGTTGCCCAGGCTGGAGTGCAGTGGCACGATCTCGGCTCACTGCAAGCTCCACTTCCCAGGTTCACGCCATTCTCCTGCCTCAGCCTCCCCAGTAGCTGGGACTACAGGCGCCCACAACCGCGCCCGGCTAATTTTTTGTATTTTTAGTAGAGATGGGGTTTCACCGTGTTAGCCAGGATGATCTCGATCTCCTGACCTCGTGATCCACCCGCCTCGGCCTCCCAGAGTGCTGGGATTACAGGCTTGAGCCACCGCGCCCGGCCCAGATTCTTAATTGAATGGTTCAGGGTAAGCATGGGCAGTTTTAGAAGCTCCAGGGTGCTTCTAAATGTGCATTCAGGGTTGAGACCCGCGGCTCTGGGGTGTACATTGGGGATGTTGGGGTTGCAATGACTGAGCCAAAAGAGGAACCCAAACCCGTGTTTTACCAGGCTCTGCCCAATTGCCTTTCAAGGTGACTGAACTGATTTACATCCTGCTGGCAGTGTGTGAGCGAATAAAGACTGTTTTGTGTGAACAAGTGACTATGAGTCACTGCAGGTTGGTGAACCAGAGCCTTCTCCATTGCACAAAGTGCCTCCAAGTGGCCCATCACCATGGGCTACAGCCCACACACTTCTGAGCTTGGAATGCTTTGTGTCCTTAGGTGGCAGCATGGTGCCACTGAAAAGGTGCCAGGCTGCTAATGGGACAATTCAGCGTCCAGTTCAGACCCAGGTTCTACCTTGCCGTGTGTCCTCCCAGGTCACATCGCCATACTGAGCCTTAGCATCCCCGCCCTTGGAGGGAGGAGAGCTGGAAACTCGCCTGTGGTCATTTTCATGTTTCTCTTCTGTCTGAACCACACGTTATTTGCAGCCTGTGGTCTGAGCATGGACTTTAGAGCCCAGTCCTAAATATTTTCTGCACTGTGGGCCCCGTTGGTATCTGAGGAAGCCTATTACCATTCTCAGAGCAATGTTTCTTTTTCTTTTTTCTTTATCTTTTCTTTTCTTTCATGTTTTGAGATGGGGTCTCGCTCTGTCACCCAGGCTGGAGTGCAGTGGCATGATCTTGGCTCACTGCAACCTCCATATCCTGGGTTCAAGTGATTCTCCTGCCTCAGTCTCCTGAGTAGCTGGGATTACAGGCACCTGCCACCACGCCCAGCTAATTTTTGTATTTTTAGTAGAGATGGGGTTTCACCATGTTGGCCAGGTCTCAGACTCCTGACCTCAGGTGGTCCACCCGCCTTGGCCTCCCAAAGTGCTGGAATTACAAGCGTGAGCCACCTCACCTGGCCATTTTTTTTTTTTTTTTGAGACAGAGTGTCCCTCTGTCACCCAGGCTAGAGTGCAGTGACTTCATATCGGCTCACTGAAACCTCTGCCTCCCAGGTTCAGATGCTTCTCCTGCCTCAGTCTCCCAAGTAGCTGGGACTGTAGGCATGCAGCACCACACCCAGCTAATTTTTATATTTTCAGTAGAGATGGGGTTTCACCATGTTGGCCAGGCTGGTCTTGAACTCCTGGCCTCAAGTGATCTGCCTGCCTCGGCCTCCCAGAGCACTGGGATTACAGGTGTGAGCCACTGCTCCCAGCCTCTGAGCAATGTTTCTAAATATGAAATCCAAAGGCTTGTGAAGGCAACTGATTATATGGAAATACAGCTGTTATAAATATTACAAAATTATTACAAAAATATTACAGAGCCAAACTGTGATACAGCAATACCCATGCTTCTTTATTAACACACCAAATAAGGGGGATCTGGTGGTGGGTTGGCAACATTATTGTGATTGTAATTTAAAGCAGTGGTGAGTGTAAATGATATTCCAACATCTTTGCAACAAATGTAACAGGACCTGAAAATACCTGTGATTCCTGTTGGTGACAAAGTTATAGGTTCTGTTGACACAACTGCCGTTTGCTGCCTACACTCATAATGGAAAGAATTGCTACATTCCAGTTTGATGTTAGTAAAATTAAGAGGTCTACTTTTTCTTCCAGTTCATTGACCCCAGGTTACTGGCCCTTGCTAGAGTTATATAGACTTGAATTTCTTTCTTTTTTGTGACTTTTTTTTTTTTTTTTTGATGGAGTCTCACTCTGTTGCCCAGGCTGGAGTGCAGTGGCAGGATCTCGGCTCACTTCAAGCTCCGCCTCACGGGTTCACGCCATTCTCCTGCCTCAGCCTCTCAAGTAGCTGGGACTACAGGCACCCGCCACCATGCCCGGCTAATTGTTTGTATTTTTTTTTTAGTAGAAATGGGGTTTCACTGTGTTAGCCAGGATGGTCTCAATCTCCTGACCTTGTGATCCACCCGTCTCGGCCTCCCAAAGTGCTGGGATTACAGGCGTGAGCCACCGCGCCCGGCCTTTTTTTTGTTTGTTTTTCAAAGTCTTGCTCTGTTGTGCAGGCTGGAGTGCAGTGGAGTGATCTCGGCTCACTGCAACCTCCACCTCCTGGGTTCAAGCAATTCTCCTGCCTCAGCCTCCTGAGTAGCTGGGATTACAGCATGTGCTACCACGCTCAGCTAATTTGTGCATTTTTAGTAGAGATGGAGTTTTACCATGTTGGTCAGGCTGGTCTCGAACTCCTGACCTCAGGTGATATGCCTACCTTGGCCTCCCAAAGTGCTAGTATTACAGGTGTGAGCCAGCCACTGTGCCCTGCTTTTTTTGTGGGTTTTAAAAATTTTTTATTTTGTAGAGACAAAGTCTCACTGTGTTGTCCAGGCTGGTCTTGAACTCCTGAGCTCAAGTGATCCTTCTGCCTCAGACTCCCAAATTGCTGGGATTACAGGCATAAGCCACCATCCTGGACTAGACATGGGTTTCAATCTCTGCTCTATAGCTTCCTATATGGGTGCATTTGGGTAAATTCCTTTTCTTTCCTGAGTCTCAGTTTCCTCAATTGTAAAATGGGTGTAAGACAGTGAGCTCCTAGGGTGCTGGCAAGAGTAAATGTGACAAATCAAATTCAACACGCATTTATGGAGAACTTTTGATGTGCTCAGGGCCGTTTTCAGTGCCAGGATGCTGGACCGAATGAGAAGGGCAAAATCCTTGCCCCTTTGGAGTTTACAGTTCAGGGGCAGAGACAATGAATAATGAGGCAGATAAGTAAATAACAGTTTCAGATGATACTAAGGGCAATGGAGAAAATAGTACAGGTGATATGAAAGGCAACAAATGCTTGGTGCAGGTGACATTAAATAGGGCAATTTGGTAATAATACAGACACAAATGAACGATATTGATGCATAAGACGAGAGAATGTATTTGAAGTATCAGCTCAGCGCCTGGCACGTGGTGTATGTTCCATTTGTGCTGGCCACGGTGATGATGATGACGATGCCGTCTCTCCTGCTACGCTGCGAGCATAGATCCCAGCTCGCTGTGGCTGACGCTGGCTCTACCCACTGTATTTGGGGCTGGATGAAGGTGGAGCCATGGAAGCGTGCTATACAAGAACTCAGCAGCCCTGTCGGAGCCAGATTGGAAGGAAACAGGTCTGATTAAAGGAAGATAAAGTCTTCTGTCTGCTGTGTCTTGTAGGGAGAGCTGGGCAATCAATAGGTCTCGCAGATCAGTGGAGGGTGTTTGAAATCTGGTAGCATGGGGCTTTTTAATTAAACCTATAACTGCGAGAAAAGGTAACTGCTTTATTTCTGCAGCTTGTGTTTCTGTCTGCCTGCCAGAAACCGAACAAATCAATGCACTTCCAGAGGTTCTGAGGATCTTGACAAGGGGGCCTCTGGTTTTGGGACGGCCAGAGCCTGCAGGGATAAACTCTCGGTGGCCAGGGTGTCAGGCGCCAATTCTGGGGGTCAGGTGTTGCCTTTTACATTTAAATACCCATAGCAGGTGTGATTAGCAACTGCAATTCAGGGGAAGGCGAGGCCCCTTCCCAGCCAGCAGCAGGTTGCCTTCCAGGATTTTATACTAAGCTGTCCCCCTACCACCACAAGATGTCAACATTCGTTTTTTAAATAAAAGATTTTCTTTTCCTGTGGGCCAGGCATGGCGGCTTGCTCCTATAATCCCAGCACTTTGGGAGGCTGAGGCAGGCAGATCACTTGAGGTCAGGCGTTCCAGACTAGCCTGGTCAACATGGAGAAACCCCTGTCTCTACTAAAACTACACAATTAGCTTGGCATGGTGGCGCATGCCTGTAATCCCAGCTACTCAGAAGGCTGAGGCATGATCATCATTTGAATCCGGGAGGCAGAAGTTGCAGTGAGTTGAGATCGCACCATTGCACTCTAGCCTGGGCAACAGAATAAGACTCCATCTCAAAAAAAGAAAAAAAAAAAAAGAAAAAGATTTCCGATTATTGTGAAGTAGAGTTATGCTATTTAGGGTATGGTCCATGCAACAGCATCACAGCATCATCTGCTGGGAATGTGTCAGACATACAGAACTCCAGCCCCGCCCCACACCTACTCAGTTAGAATCTGCATTTTAACCAGATCATCAGGAATTCATATGCACATTAACATGTGAGAAGCACTGAAATTGAACAAACATATGAGACTTAGAAGCCAAAGAAGCCAAATGCCAATGTGCAGACCTTATTTAAATCCTGAGAGAGTTAAAAAGTTATCTATGGCCGGGCGCGGTGGCTCCAGCCTGTAATCCCAGCACTTTGGGAGGCCGAGACGGGCGGATCACGAGGTCAGGAGATCGAGACCATCCTGGCTAACACGGTGAAACCCCGTCTCTACTAAAAAATACAAAAAACTAGCCGGGCGAGGTGGCGGGCGCCTGTAGTCCCAGCTACTCGGGAGGCTGAGGCAGGAGAATGGCGGGAACCCGGGAGGCGGAGCTTGCAGTGAGCTGAGATCCGGCCACAGCACTCCAGCCTGGGCGACAGAGCAAGACTCCGTCTCAAAAAAAAAAAAAAAAAAAAAAAAAAGTTATCTATGAGATAATTTGAAATTTGAACATTTGCAGATATTAAGGAATTATTCATTTCCTAGGTGGTAGGGAGGTTTTATTTAAAAGAAAAAAAAAAACAGCCCTTTTGGCCAGGCACGGTGGCTCACGCCTGTAATCCCAGCACTTTGGGAGGCTGAGGTGGGTGGATCACCTGAGGTCAGGAGATTGAGACCAACCTGGCCAACATGGTGAAATCTCATCTCTACTAAAAATATAAAATTAGCCGGGCATGGTGGTAGGTGCTTGTAATCCCAGCTACTCAAGAGGCTGAGGCAGGAGAAAAGAAAAAAAAGAAAAAAAAAATGCATGAAGCAGGAAGGTGTTGTGAATGAGCATTAGTTCAAGTGGACATCCATAAATCTGTTACCACGTCGTTACTGGCTCCTGCCCTCTGTCAGAACCTCTGCCCCAAAGGAATTGCTTCCCTTCCATTCTCTGGGGTGCTCTCACCTTGATTGCCTATGGAATCACCTGGGAAAACTTTACAAAATAATGCAGTTGAGCCTCCCCCAATCCAATGAAAACAGACTGCCTGGGAGTGCGCACAGGTGATTCTAATGTGCAGTCTCAGCTGCCCTAGCTTTTCACGTGAATGCCATCTTTGCACTTGAATTTCTCAGTGAGCTTACTGCTCCTTACATCCAACAGGTAAGTTCACTTTCTCATCAAGAGTCAGAGTTGCTGGACTGTTTTAGAAGCCTAGGTTACATTGCAACCCATTTTTTTCTTTCCTTTTTTTAAAAAATTTTGTTTGAGATGATGTCTTGCCATGTTGCCTAGGCTGGACTCAAACTTCTGGGCTGAAACTCCCTCTTCAGCCTCCTGAAGAGCTGTGACTATAGCCACCATGCCTGGCTTGCAACCCATTTTGGAAACTAATGGGTTTTTGTGTATTTGTGGTAAATGTGTATTTATCACATATTGAGTGCTTTCTATTTCTCTGGAACTGTGCTAAGTACTTTATTTGATTTAATCCCCACAACGACTGTGGGGTCAGCATCCCTACCCCTATTTCACTGATGAAGAAACAGGCTCAGAGAGACTATGTGGCTTGCTTCAGGTCACTCAGTTTAAAAAGTGCTGAGTGCGGATTGGGTTCAGAGCTCTCCGACTTAATGCTCTTAAGCATCATTTCATGCCGTTCATTCAGGGTCTTGATCGAAGAGTTGAGGGCCATTTGGCCACCCACAATGAACTGGAAGTAAACACGGAGAGGTCGTCACGGTGTCACTCGAGGCACACTTAAGTGGTGTGCCTTGGAGCTGAGTTTCTGTCTTTGTCAAATGGGGACAGCACTGTTTTGTCTTCTCTGGCTGACAACCTCTTACTCATCTCTCAAAGGTGTGTCAGTTGTCACAGAATGGGGAAGCTGGAAAGCTCCTCTGAATTTCAAGTGACCTCCTGGCTAAAGCAGAATTAGTCATGTCCTCCTCTAGCCTCACAGACCACTTGTCCAGGTCTCTGAGAGCAGTCAACAGGAGCCCAACACTTGTCATGTGAGACACTGGTGCTTCTATGAACAGGTACTATTTTGTAGCTATTTTGCTGCCTGCAGAGTCCAGCCTAGGGGCTGGAGCATGGCAGGGGCCCCTGCATGTCTGCAATTTGAGTGAAAGGATGAGGGTACTGCTCAAACACCAAAGCTCTGGTCAGAGCCTAGGATGTAATGACACAAGACCCTTTGGGCAGAGATATATCACTCACAGCCACAGGATAGTGGTTAGGTACCTGGACTCTGAATGAAGACTGCCTAGGTTCAAGTCCAGCTCTGCCACTTATAAGTCGAATGACCTTGGACAAATTATCTCACTTCCCTGCGCCTCCCTTTCCTCATCTGAAAAAATGTCTGCGTCACAGTCTTGTTATAAGGATTGAATGGGTGGGTGCAGTGGCTCATACCTGTGATTCCAGCACTTGGGGAGGCTAAGGTAGGAGAGGATCACTTGAGGCCAGGAGTTTGAGATCAGCCTGGGCAACATAGTGAGATCCCGTCTCTACAAAAAAATGAAAAAATTGCCAGTTGCAGTGGCTCATGCCTATAATCCCAGCACTTTGGGAGGCCAAGGAGGGTGGATCACTAGGTCAGGAGTTCGAGATCAGCCTGGCCAACATAGTGAAACCCCGTCTCTACCAAAAATACAAAAATTAGCCAGGTGTGGTGGCACGTGCCTGTAGTCCCAGCTACTCAGGAGGCTGAGGGAGGAGAATCGCTTGAACCTGGGAGGCAGTGAGCCAAAACCATGCCATTGCACTCTAGCCTGGGTGACAGAACGAGAGACTCCATCTCAAAAAAAAAAAAAAAAAAAAAAAAAAAAAGACACTTAAGTGGGCATGGTGGAATGCACCTGTAGTCCCAGGTCCTTAGGAGACCGAGGTGGGAGGGTAACTTAGCCCAGGAGTTTGAGGCTGCAGTGAGCCACTGTATGCCAACTTGGGTGACATAGTGAAACCTTGTCTTAAAAGAAGAAGAAGAAAAAAGAATGAGTTTGTATTTTAAAAGCACTTCAATGATGCCTGGCACTCTGGTGCCAGGGGCCACAGGAAAAGTTAGTAATACCAACCACTTCTTGGAGACTTTGATATTTGGTTATCTTGGGTATTTCTGCATTGATTTTGCATTAATTTTTTCATTCATTTTTTGTTTTTAAACATACTGCATCCAAGTGTTATTTATCTTGATGACTGGGTTTGTGGCGCCCCCTTAAATTTTGCTCCCAAGGAGAACGTCTCACTTGCCTCTCCCTCATCCCGGTCCTGGCACCTAGGAAGCAACACATTAGTTCTCACTGGTCTGGAGGGAGCTCAGCATCATTATATGTATTTAAAGGAAAAGATGGATGTGTATATATTACCAATACTTATTCAGAATCCACAAAGCTCTGAGCACTGGGGATGGGGCTGTGTGATGGTTAACATTGAGTGTCAACTTGATCGGATCAAAGGATGCAAAGTATTGTTCCTGGGTGTGTCTGTGAGGGTATTACCAAAGGAGATTAATATTTGAGTCAATGGACTGGGAGAGACAGACCCACCCTCAATCTGGGTAGACACCATCTAATCAGCTGCCAGTATGGCCAGAATAAAAGCAGGCAGACGAACATGGAAGAACTTGACTTGCTGAGTCTTCCGGCCTCCATCTTTCTCCCATGCTGGATGCTTCCTGCACAACATCAGACTCAAAGGCTTCAGTTTTTGGACTCTTGGACTTACACCAGTGGTTTGCCAGGGGCTCTAGGACCTTTGGCCACAGACTGAAGGCTGCACTGTCTGCTTCCCCACTTTTGAGGTTTTGGGACTGGACTGATCCACTATTGGCTTCCTTGCTCCCCAACTTGCAGACAGCCTATCGTGGGACTTGACCTTGTGATTGTGTGAGTCAGTTCTCCTTAATACACTCCCTTTCATATACACATATATCCTATTAGTTCTGTCCCTCTAGAGAACCCTGACTAATACAGGCTGGGAATGAGACATTCTCAACCATGGTCCTTGATCTCAAGGAGTTGACAGATCACTGATTATTGTTACCACTTATTGAGCATTTACTGTGTGCAAGACATGGCACTAGTGATGTTTTTTATTAATCCTTATGATGACCTTTCAAGAAAGAATCGTTACATTCATTTTACAGATGAAGAAATTGGACTCAGAGCAATTAAACAAGTTGCCTGAAGTCATGAAGTTATGAGCTGGGGTCAGGATGTGAACCCAGTCTCTGTCTGTCTGTCTCTCTCTCTCTCTCTCTCTCTCTCTCTAATCTATGTGTGTGTGTGTATATGTATGTATGTATGTATGTATCTATCTATCTATCTATCTATCTATCTATCTATCTATCTATCTATCTATCTATCTATCTACCTCAGGGTCTTTCTCTGTCACCCAGGCTGGGATGCAGTAGTGTGATTATAGCTCACTGCAGCCTCAACATCCTAGGCTCAAGCGATTCTCCTGTTTCAGCCTCCTGAGGAGCTGGGACTACAGGTGTACACAACCATGCCTGGCTAATTTTTTGATTTTTATTGTAGAGATGGGGGTCTCACTATATTGCCTAGCTGGCCTCAAACTCCTGTGGTAAAGCGATCCTCCCACCTCTGTCTCCCAAAATGTTGGGATTGCAGTTGTGGATCACCATGCCTAGCCCTGTGAACCCAATCTTTTAGACTTTCTACCATAGTATTTGGGTAAGTCAAGAGCTCTGTCCCCATCTTCTGCAAGAACATTTTGAATGCTGAAGTTATCAGATGGATTTTTCTGGGAGTTCCATTGCTGAGTTCCTCTGATTATTCATGTCTCAGGAAGCTGGAGTCTAGACGTGGTGGGGCCTGTGGGAGGTGGCCCTCCCTTTTTCAGAGTGGATCTGTGCAGCCATCTGCCATCACCCATTCCTGTGGGGGAAAAACACAGATTTTTCTGTGTTAAAAAATCTCTGAGACAAGGCTTTGGCAGGATCTGAACAGACTGGAGAAGCGACTCCAGGATTTTCTGGAAAAAGATGAGATGGGGGAAGGAGAGGGCAAAGGAAAGGAGGAGAGAGTGGGAGGGAAAGAAGGAGGTAAGGGAGAAGAAAAATGAGCAGGAAGAGCCAGCAGACAGCCTCCCAGATGGATGTCTTTGAAGGTAACTGAAATGCATAGTGGGGTTTTCCCAAAGGGTTTCTGTTAGCCATTCCCCACTCCCAGTAGGGAAACTGGCTTCCCTGATCACGGAAGGGCAGTTCAGGGCAGTGGAGCAGGGGGTGGTGATAATGCCCACCTTGCAGACTAGTTGCAAAGTTACAGTGAGATTGAATATCTGAAGCATAGGGTTGGCACACAATAGGTATTCAATAAATGTTAGTTCAGTTCTCTCCTTTTTTATTTTTTATTTTTATTTGTTTATTTATTTTTTGAGATGGGGAGTCTCACTCTTGTTGCCCAGGCTGGGGTGCAATGGCCTGATCTCAGCTCACTGCAACCTTCGCCTCCCAGGTTCAGGGGATTCTCCTGCTTCAGCCTCCCAAGTAGCTGGGATTACGGGCTCCCACCACCATGCCCAGCTAATTTTTGTATTTTTAGTAGATACTAGCATATTGGCCAGGCCAGTCTCGAACTCCTGACCTCAGGTGATCCTCCCACTTCATCCTTCCAAAGTTCTGGGATAACAGGCATGAGCCACCACGCCCAGCTAGTTATCACCTTTTTTAAAGACAGGGTCTTACTGTCTTGCCCAGGCTGGAGTACAGTGGCACAATCATAGTTCACCGCAGCCTCTGCCTCCTGGGCTCAAGTGAACCTCCTGCCTCAGCTTCCTGAGTAGCTAGGACTACAGGCACGTACCACCATACCCCACTAATTAACAAATTAGCAGAGCATGGTGGCAGGTGCCTGAAATCCCAGGTACTCCAGAGGCTGAGGCAGGAGGATCGCTTGAACCCAGGAGGTGGAGGTTGCAATGAGCCGAGATCACGCCACTGCACTCCAGCCTGGGTGAATGAGCAAGACTCCATCTTGGAATAAAACGGAAGCAAAAGGTTCCTTCATTCTCCTTCCCTTATCCATTCACTCAACACATGCACAGTGAGCACCTATGTGTGCTAAGCACTGTCAAAGGTACTGGAGATAGAACACCCAACAAAACAGACAAAAGCCCCTGCCCTCGTGGAGCTGAGATTCTATTGGGGGAGGAAAAAAGTAAAAAAGAAATAGATAATATAGGAACGTAGAGAGCCATGAAAGCTGAGGAGAAACAAAGAAAGCAGAGAAGGAGAATCAGGGGATGTTAGGGATATTAGTTTCCTAGTTTTCTTCTGCTATGACAAATTACAGCTTGAATCTAGGGGCTTTAAACAACCCATATGTGTTATCTTATAGTTCTGGAGGTCCGAACTCTAAAATGGATCAGCAGGGCTGTATTTCTTTGGGAGGCTCTAGGGGAGAAACCATTTCCTTGCCTTTTCTGGTTTCTAGAGGCTTCCTGCATTCCTTGGTTCATGGCCCTGCGTCATTCTGATCTACATCACACCTCAGTCTCTGACCCTCATGCCTTCCTTTTGTAAGAGCCTTTGTGATTAGATTGAGTCATACAGATAATCTAGAATAATCTCCTCATCTCAAAATCCTTACTTTAGTCACATCTGCAACCTCCTTTTTACCATGTAAAGTAACATTCACAGGTTCTGGGTATTAGCATGTGGACATTTTTGGGGAAGGGGTAGTTGTGAATTATTTTGTCTACCACAGGGACAGAGATTTTAGACAAGGTGGCCAGGAAATAACTTATTTATTTATTTATTTTTAGAGACAGGGTCTCACTCTGTCACCCAGGCTGGAGTGCAGTGGTGCAATCATAGCTCACTGCATCCTTGAACTGTGGGCTCAAGTGAACTTCCCACCTCAACCTCCTGAGTAGCTGGGACTACAGGTATGTGCCATCACCCCCGGCTATTTTCTTTTTTTGTAGAGACAGGGTCTTGCTATGTTGCTCAGGCTGGTCTCAATCTCCTAAGCCCAAGTGATCCTCCTGCCTCAGCCTCCCAAAGTGTTGGGATTATAGGCACAAGCCACCACGCTTGCCCAGAATAACTTATTGATGTGGTTTTTGAGTAGGTACCTGAAGGAAGTGATGGAGGAGACCATGTAGACACCTGGGGAGAGAGCTTTCTAGGCAGAGGAAACGTTAGTGCAAAGGCTCTGAGGAAAGAGTGCAATGAGTGTGTGTGTTTGAGGACCAGCAGGGAGGTCAGAAAGGTCACAGCAGGGAGAGCCAGGGACAGAAAGATAGGAACTGAGGTCAAAGAGGTCCTGTGGGTAGGGGTATGGGAGAGGTCATGAAAGGCCTTATAGATGATTTTGAGAAAAATGTCTTCCTCTGAATGAGATGGACAACCATGAGGGTTTCTCTAAGCACCTGTTCAATAACTGACTCTGAAAAAAAAAAATCTGGGCCAGTCGCAGTGGCTCACGCCTGTAATCCCAGCACTTTTTGAGGCTGAGGCAGGTGGATCACTTGAGGCCAGGAGTTTGAGACCACCCTTGGCACCACAGGGAGACCCTGTCTCTGCAAAAAATAAAAACAAAAAAATTAGCCTGATGTGGTGGCACACACCTGTAGTCCCAGCTATTGGGAGGCTGAGGTGGGAGGATTGCTTGTGCCCAGCAGTTTGAGGCTGCAGTGAGCTATGATGGTGCCACGCCAGCCTGGGTGACAGAACAAGACCTTGTGTTTCTAAAACAAACAAACAAACAAAATAACTAAAAGAGATAAGTGAAAGGAGAAGTGCAAAATGAGGTGTAAACATGTAAAAAGGTATAAGGAAATATGGAAGGGACACAGTTGACAAGAGACCAGAAAATGCATAGAATGAAGTCTTCAATGTGTGAAGGGAGAGGGCTAATATAATTATGTTTCAAAGAATTCAAACAAATCACTAAGACAAGTCCCTAAATCTGGGTAGAAAAACAAGCAAAGGGGTGTGAACAGTCAACTCACTAAAGAGAAAATGCAATTAGCTAAGCACATGGGAAAAGCCAGCTTAACTAGTAATCAAAGAAATGCAAATTAAAACAACCAACAGTTATATTTTCACCTCATAAAGATTCTGAAAATGAGAATCCTGGCTTTGGCCTTGGCGGAATGAAATAGGTGCAGGAACCCTGGCAGTGGGAATTGGAAATCTGATTCTTTTGGGAAACAGTTTGACACTGGGTAGCAAAACCTGAAACACGGGCATCCCCATTGGTCCAATAAATCAATTTTTGGCAATCTAGCCCAAGGAAATAATTTTAAATCTGGAGAGAGCCTTATGCATTGCTGCCAGACAGGAGAAACAACTAAACTGTGAACAATAGGTTAAATGAGCAATAGGTTAAATGGGCCACAATACTCATTCTTTTGATATTTTTGTCAATAATATGAATTAGGTGCCAGTTATGTGCCAGGCACTGTTCTAGGTGCCAGCAATACAGCAGAGAACAGAACATCTTGAACTCCTTGACCTTCAAGGAGTTCCAATTCTTGTGAGGGAGCAGGAGAGCAAATAAGTACAGATATGAAGATGCTACATGATGGGGGACAAAGCAGGGCAATGTCATGGAGAGTGGAGGGGACTGCAGGGTGGACAACCACCTGAGTTTGCTGGGGACATTCAGTTTTAAGGCTGGGGCAGCCCTGGACAAACTGGGATGAGCTGGTCACACGAAGAGGGGCATCCTTGTGATGGCAGTGGTCGGGGTCTGGCCCTCTGAGGAGGTAGGATTTGGGTAGGGACTCAATGCAATGAGGGAGTGAACGATGGGAATGCTGGCAGAGTAGGATTCCAGGCAGACAGAACAATACCTGCAAAGGCCCAGAGGCAGGAGTGTTCCTGGGGCAATGTGAGGGACTTACAGAAGGCTGGAGTGTCTGGGGCACAGCATGAAGGAGGATGGTGGTAAGATGTAGATTTCAGAGAGGGAAACTCTTCATCCTTGCAGGGAAAGGAAGAAGGTTGGATTTTATTTTAAATCCAGTGAAAGCCTGTGGAGGTTAAGCAGGGAAGCAGCGTGATAAAATTTATGGTTTTAGAAAGACCACTCTGGCTGCTGTGTGGAGAAGGTGATGCAGGACAGGTAAGCCCCAGAGTGGGGCTTAGCCTGGGAGGGTTCTTGGCTTCACCCAGGAAATAATTCCAGGGTGATGTTAAACACTTTTATTTTTTTGGGACAGAGTTTTCCTCTTGTCGTCTGGGCTGGAGTGCAATGGCGCGATCTTGGCCCACTCCAACCTCTGCCTCCTGGGCTCAAGCGATTCTCCCGCTTCAGCCTCCAGAGTAGCTGGGATTACAGGCACCCACTACCATGCCCAGCTAATTTTTTTTATTTTTATTTTTAGTAGAGACAGGGTTTCACCATGTTGATCACGTTGGTCTTGAACTCCTGACCTCAGGTGATCCACCTGCCTCGGCCCCCCAAAGTGCTGGGATTATAGGTGTGTGCCACCACACCCAGCCTAGACACTTTTATTGAAGTGGCAGTGCACAGCAGCAGCAGAGGGACTCCTCCTTGCAGAGCAGGGCTACCCCATAGGCAGTATGTCCAGAGTAGCAGCTCAGAGGCAGTTCTGCAGTCACATTTATACCCACTTTTAATGATACGCAAATAAAGATGTGATTTATGCCATTTCTAGGAAAAAGGTGGTAACTTCCGGGTCGTCGGGTCATTGCCATGGAAAGGGGCAGTAACTTCTGGGTGTTGCCATGGTGATGGTAAACTGACACGCCACACTGGTGGGACTATCGGAAAGCTGCTTCCACCCTGGCCCTGTGTATTATTTATTTATTTATTTATTTTTGAGAGGAGTCTTGCTCTGTCATCCTCACTGCAAGCTCCGCCTCCCAGGTTCATGCCAGTGGCCTGCCTCAGCCTCCCAAGTAGCTGGGACCACAGGCGCCCGCCTCCGTGCCTGGCTAATTTTTTGTAGTTTTAGTGGAGACGGGGTTTCACTGTCTTAGGATGGTTTCGATCTCTTGACCTCGTGATCTGCCTGCCTCAGCCTCCCAAAGTGCTGGGATTACAGGCATGAGCCACCACGCCTGGCCCACCCTGGCCCTGTTTTGTAGCTAGTCTTCAATTTGGTCTGGTGTCTGAGCCCCACCTCTGGAGTTGAGTCCCACCTCCTACCTCAAAGACATACAGGAGGTAGATTGGTGGATGCAGGCTAGGGGGCAGCATAGAATCACCTAGACCCCTTAGGAGGCTGTTGTAATCTAGCGCAGTGGTTCTCAATTTTAACCATGCATGAGAATTTCACGCAGGGGTTGTTAAACCCAGCCTCCTGCCCCTGGAGTCTGCGTCTGGAGTCTGCATCTCTGACTAGCTCCCAGGTGATGCCAGTGCTGCTGGTCCTGGACCACACTTTGAGTAGCCAAAAGCTAGGAGAGAGATAATGGGGACTTGCAGTAACGTGGTATCCCTGCCAAGGTTAAGAAGAGCTCTTGTCTGGGATGCATTTTAAAGTGAAACTATCAATCTCATTTCAGTTCCCTTTTAATCTGCTTACACCAAGGAGAATAGCTCAATTCGATACTAGTATGTCTCTAAGACTTT
The DNA here is from genome assembly GCF_008728515.1 of Papio anubis. Lineage (NCBI taxonomy): Eukaryota > Metazoa > Chordata > Mammalia > Primates > Cercopithecidae > Papio > Papio anubis. The sequence continues at coordinate 56,378,229 of NC_044993.1, forward strand.
TCTTTATTTTAGCTAACGGAAAGCAGGCCTCAAAGCATAGAGCAGGCTGGGTGCAGTGGCTCATGCCTGTAATCCCAGCACTTTGGGAGGCCGAGACAGGTGGATCACTTGAAGTCAGCAGTTCAAGATCAGCTTGGCCAATATGGAGAAACCCCACGTCTACTAAAAAGACAAAAATTAGTTGAGTGTGGTGGCACATGCCTGTAATCCCAGCTACTAGGGAGGCTGAGGCAGGAGAATTGCTTGAACCCGGGAGGCAGAGGTTTCAGTGAGCCGAGATCACACCACTGCATTCCAGCCTGGGCGACAGAGCAAGACTCCATCTCAAAAAAAAAAAAAAAAAAAGAATCCAATAGTATGATAGTGGGCATGAGCTACAAAGCTATTCACCCTGGTAGCAGCTTCATCTATGTGGGGCAGGCTGGGTGCATCCCCAGACTCCTAGTCAAGTGCTCTCTTTTATTGTTTAGGGCCTTGTGTTGCTCCCCCAGTCCTGGGGGAGGGGCTGACTTTTCTGCAGGACTATAAGGAAGGAGCATCATAGACATATGTCCGGTTGTCAGTTACCTGTGTTTCCTTCTTGTGCTCTGGCCAGATGATGCACTTTCCTGATTGCCATGGAGACTACTAGGATCTAGGAATGAACATTGTGCCTGGCTTTGGGGGTTGAAAACTCGCCTTCATGGCTCTTGAGCTGCTTGCTTGAGCCCACTCCCACTCTGTGGAGTGTACTTTTGTTTCAATAAATCTGTGCTTTCTTTTTTTTGTTGTTGTTTTGCTTTTTGTTTTTGTTTTTGTTTTTTTGTTTTTTGAGATGGAGTCTCACTCTGTCACCCAGGCTGGAGTGCAGTGGCGTGATCTTGGCTCACTGCAAGCTCCGCCTCCAGGGTTCATCACGCCATTCTCCTGCCTCAGCCTCCCGAGTAGCTGGGACTACAGGTGGCCGCCACCATGCCTGGCTAATTTTTTTTTTTTTTTTGTATTTTTAGTAGTGATGGGGTTTCACTGTGTTAGCCAGGATGGTCTTGATCTCCTGACCTCGTGATCCGCCTGCCTCGGCTTTCCAAAGTGCTGGGATTACAGGCGTGAGCCACTGTACCCGGCAAATCTGTGCTTTCATTGCTTCACTCTTTCATTGCTTTGTATGTTTTGTCTGAGTCTTTGTTCAAACTGCCAAGAACCTGGACACCCTCTGCTGGTAACATATTTTGGCATGCCAGCCAGGAGACAGTAATGGGAAAGATTCCATCTATGCCACCTGATCCCCTGCTTGGCTGCATCCTCAACCTGTGGTATCAATTTGACCCCGATAATCTGAGGAGGAAATGCTTGATATTCTTTTGCAATAGTTTGTCCCCAGTATTGCTTGGAATCTGGAGTTTGTTGTTGAATGGGAAAGTGGGATGGTGTTGTATGTATCCAGGCTTTTGTGCTGCTGTTCTAAGCAGGGTCAGGCCTGGTTAGCACGTGATGCTCTCTTTTGGTGCTGTTTGACCCCGGTGTTCTTTGGAACTTAAAAATCAAACTGGCATGGAAACCGTTTTACCCCAAAATTTTGGTTCACAGCCTTCATTGGATTACCTGTTGGGGCAAACAAAGTGTAACCATGTAAAACCCGCGAGCTTGTATTGCTATCTCATGGCTAGAGTTCCAAGGTAAAAGTGATTGGATCTTCGTTTGTGTGCGTGTATACATGTCTAGATATGTTTATTTGTATGTAGACTTACTGTTATATGTTGCGTCTACCAAATTGGCTTATAAGTAAAAGTGCTCATACGTTAATAAGTCTAAGCAATTTTCAAGTTCACGTGACTTAATTAAATCTTTACAAAACTATCTGGCTTTAAAATTTTTAGTACAATACAAATAGAAATGTCTTCAGAATTGTCAACATACATTTTTGTCTGAGTTTTATGCTTGTCTTTGCTAGATATTTTGAGGTGTCAGTGTTTGGCATAGAAGGTTATAAGGCTATCAGGCTGGGCACGGTGGCTCACATTTGTAATCCCAGCACTTTGGGAGGCCGAGGTGGGCGGATCACCTGAGGTCAGGAGTTGGAGACCAGCCTGGCTAACATGGTGAAACCCCACCTCTACTAAAAATACAAAAATTAGCCGGGTGTGGTGGCACGTGCCTGTAATCCCAGCTATTCAGGAGCCTGAGGCAGGAGGATCACTTGAATCAGGGAGGTGGAGGTTGCAGCAAGCCAAGATTGCACCACTGCATTCCAGTGACTCACTCTGTGTCTAAAAAAAAACAGTTATAAAGCCAAAACAACAAAAACAAAAGCTCTCCCTTTTGCCTTTGGTTCACTCTTGGATCCAGATGGAAATCTCCAGCTGTTCTGGTGTTCTGGACCAAGAAGTTTGAGAAAGTAAGAAGCCATGGACCAGAAAGGTCTGAGGTAGTGGTTCAGAGTTCTGGCTTGTGGCCTCAGTTCCAATCCTGGTTCTATCCTTGCTTGGTGTGAGGCCTTAGGAAATCTCCTTGTGTCAGTCTGTGTCCTCTGAGAAGCAGACCTTGCTTTGAGACTTAATATGCAAGGATTTTTTTTTTGAGATGGAGTCTCGCTCTGTCGCCCAGGCTGGAGTGCAGTGGTATGATCTCAGCTCACTGCAAGCTCCGCCTCCTGGGTTCACGCCATTCTCCTGCCTCAGCCTCCTGAGTAGCTGGGACTACAGATGTCCGCCACCACGCCTGGCTAATTTTTTTGTATTTTTAGTAGAGATGGGGTTTCATTGTGTTAGCCAGAATGGTCTTGATCTCCTGACCTCGTGATTCACCCGCCTCAGCCCCACAAAGTGCTGGGATTACAGGTGTGAGCCACTGCACCCGGCCTAACATGCAATGATTTTGTTAGGGGAAACCCTTGCGTGAAAGGAGTTAGACAGTGATGAAGCCTGACTCCAAGGGAAGAGAAGAGAGAAAGTTGGTGGAAGTGTCCATGCTGTGCAGTCTAAAGAAAATTGGGGTTTCCAAAGTCAGTTGTCAGAGAGCCTCTGTGTTTTCTAGGAATGAGCTGCCTTAGTTTCTCTGCTGCTGTACATTATTGATGGGTGAGATGGATTTTAAATCTAGCTGGGCCCTTGCTCTTTTATGTTCCCCATAGCTGGAGGTGGGTGGCAGGTGCATTCTCGTGGCCATGCATCACTTAACCTCTCACAGAATTGTTACTACAATCAAATGAGACAAGGCGTGTAAAGCACTTGGTATAAGATCTGGCATACCTACTCAACATATTTTAACTATTATGATTATCCAATTATTCTTTTGAAGCCAAGGAGAAAGTTTTCTTCTCCTTTTGTTATCAACCATTCCCTGTATCAGAGGCTGCTAATTCAGTCAGATTCCCTGTAAATGAGTCATGTGGGCCAAGTGTAGGACATTAGAGAGTGGTGGGGACTATGGTAAACTAGAGAGCGCATGCACCATCTAAAATGGTTTGGAAAATAAACACTGGATCCAACCAAAGCAAACACATCTGTGGGTTGAATTTGGTCTATGACCCTCCAGTTTAAAACCTCTTCCTTTATAAGCACAGTGTTGTTTAGAGTAATTTCTGATATTCAGGATTTAAGGGAGCCAAAAAGCCAATTTAATTAGAAAGAAAACACTGAGGTGAGAAGATTGTTTGAGGCCAAGAGTTTGAGACCAGCCTGGGTAACACAGCAAGACCCCATCTCTTTGGGAGGCCGAGGTGGGCGGATCACCTGAGGTCAGGAGTCTGAGACCAGCCTGACCAACTTGGAGAAACCCTGTCTCTACTAAAAATACAAAAATCAGCTGGGCATGGTGGCACATGCCTGTAATTTCAGCTACTTGGGAGGCTGAGGCAGGAGAATTGCTTGAACCTGGGAGGTGGAGTTTGCAGTGAGCCGAGATTGCACCATTGCAGTCCAGCCTGGGCAATAAGAGTAAAACTCCGTCTCAAAAACAAACAAACAAACAAACAAACAAACAAACAAACAAAAAATTAGCCAGGTGTGGTGGTTCATGCTTGTAGTCCCAGCTATTCGAGAGGCTGAGGCAGGAGTATCTCTTGAGCCCAGGAGTTCGAGACAGCAATAAGCTATGATTGTGCCACTGCACTCCAGCCTGGGTGACAAAGCAAGACCCTGCCCCCACCCCCCAAAAAAAGAAAATAAAAAATAAAATAAGGCTGGGTGCAATGGCTCACACCTGTAATCCCAGCACTTTGGGAGGCCGAGGTGGGCAGATCACTTGAGGTCAGGAGTTTAAGACAAGCCTGTCTAATGTGATGAAACCCCATCTCTATTAAAAATATGAACATTAGCTGGGCATGGTGGCGCATGCCTGTAGTCTCAGCTATTTAGCATGCTGAGGCAGGAGAATCACTTGAACCCAGGAGGTTGAGGTTGCAGTGAGTTGAACCTGTACCACTGTACTCCAGCTTGGGTGTGAGCTCAAAAAAAAAAAAAAAAAAAAAAAAATCAGATTTTGGAGTCCGTCTCAAAAAATAAAAAAAATAAAAAAACCCCCAAAAAACCAAAACCACCCCAAAAACCCCAGTTAGGTTGATTTTCACCCCCCAAACCCATTAATAAATTTGTTGTGCATTTGACATGTATTTGACCAAATGGAGAGACCTGGCTTGTTGATTTTTGGTTTTGCGCACAGCTTCAGTGTTGTCTTTTGTGAGAGGTTTTGAATGTGGACATCGGGATTGGATGGCATGGGTTGGGATCTTGGCTCTCCCACTTGCCAGCCATGAGATCTTGAGCAAATTGTGAAATCTCTTGGTAACTCAGTTCTTCCATCTGTAAAATGGGGATAATAATGATTCTCCCCTCATGAAATTTCAATGAGGATTTAATATACAGAAGGAATTTAGGACGGTGTCTGGAACATAGTAAGGCTGAGTAAGTGTTGATGTTATTCTGGGGTTGAGAGAAGGAGAAAGAACAACTTTGGGTGGCTGAGGCTCTCATGGCTTTTCTTCATCATTTTATTCCACTTAAGCCTAAAACAATATGATCGGTATAACACCCAGACAGGAATGAGTTTCTCTTATCCCGGTGATATAATCATATATAATAATGCCACTTACATAAGCTTCCTTAGCTCCTTGTTAAGGCCACCCACACTCTGCTCCACTTCACACTGTTCAGGAATGTTTCTCTCCACAGGGAAAAAGACACCCAGCTCTATGCTAATTACCACTTTAAAGCAGGGACCAAGGGGTGGGGGTGGGGGTGGGGGGTGGAGTAGGGAACCAGCAAAAGTGTCTTTGGCAGTGCTCTTGATTTGGGAGATTAAAGTCTTTAGTTTGGAAGCAGTGAGTCAGGCCTGGGGACCTCAGAGAAACCAGAGAAATCATGGAGCCAGAGGCAACCCATGGTGTCCCCCAGTGTAGGCAGGCCCAACCTACGCCTTAGGTGAAAAGCGTCTGTGAGCCAGCCCTCTGTAGACAAATGCTAATCTGCCATTTCTTTTATTGCTTATAAAAAGATAGTCTGAGACATGTTCTACATGTGATACAAGCTCATTGTGGAAAACGTAGAAAATAGATGGGAACAAAATGAAAGTGTAAAAGTCAGAACTCATGAGCGATGAATAGTCAAGCTAAAAGAAAAAAATATAAGCCGGGCGCGGTGGCTCACGCCTGTAATCCCAGCACTTTGGGAGGCCGAGGCGGGCGAATCACGAGGTCAGGAGATCGAGACCACGGTGAAACCCCGTCTCTACTAAAAATACAAAAAATTAGCTGGGCGCGGTGGCGGGCGCCTGTAGTCCCAGCTACTCAGGAGGCTGAGGCAGGAGAATGGTGTGAACCCGGGAGGCGGAGCTTGCAGTGAGCCGGAGATCGCGCCACTGCACTCCAGCCTGGGGGACAGAGCGAGACTCCATCTCAAAAAAAAAAAAAAAAAAAAAAAAGAAAAAAAAGAAAAAGAAAAAAATATGAAGTCAGAACTCATTCAGCTGAAAGTGTCAGAAATCAATTGCAAACTGGTTTAGAGGATTCAAGAGAATATACTGGCCCGCAGAACAAGGATGTCACAGAGGTTGATCAGGCATGGCTGTATCCAGGGCTCAAACACTATTAGCGGAATGCCATCTTGCTTGCTCTCTGTCTCTATTTCATCAATAGATCTTCTCCAGATGGTGGAAAAGGTAGACACTATCAATTCCAGATTAATCTCCATCAACTGAACAACCCTACTAGAAAGGAAGAGTCTCTTCCCAGTGTTCAGAAAGGAAAATCTCAGGGAGGGACTTGATTGGCTGAAGGTGTACCACATGTGCATCCTTGAACCAATCCCTGTGGTTGGGGATGAGGTGCTCTGATTGGCCAGATTAGTGAGCCAATGGCCCCGGGAGATGAAATCAAGGAATGGTCCACTTAAAATAGGTCCCCCACAGGAAGTGGTGATTCTGTTCCAAAAGAAAGAGGAGAAGGAAATAAATTGATGAAAACAACGGAAGTTGCTATATAAGAAGCAAATAACAACTGTAATCCCAGCACTTTGGGAGGCTGAGGTGGGTGGATCACCTGAGGTCGGGAGTTCAAGACCAGCCTGACCAACATGAAGAAACCCTGTCTCTACTAAAACAACAACAACAGCAACAACAACAACTATATATATGTGTGTGTATATATATACAGTTGTATATATGTGTGTATATATATACATGTATGTGTGTGTGTGTATATATATAATTAGCTGGGTGTGGTGGCATGTCCCAGCTACTCGGGAGGCTGAGGCAGGAGAATCGCTTGAACCTGGGAGGCAGATGTTGCTGTGAGCCAAGATGGCGTCATTGCCCTCCAGCCCGGGCAACAAGAACAAAACTTCATCTAAAAAAAAAAAAAAAAAAAAAAAATGGCCGGGCACGGTGGCTTACGTCTGTAATCCCAACACTTTGGGAGGCCGAGGTGAGTGGATCACGAAGTCAGGAGATCCAGACCATCCTGACTAACACGGTGAACCCCGTCTCTACCAAAAATACAAAAAATTAGCCAGGCGTGGTGACAGGTGCCTGTAATCCCAGCTACTTGGGAGGCTGAGGCAGGAGAATGGCGTGAACTTGGGAGGCGGAGCTTGCAGTGAGCCGAGATCGCGCCACTGCACTCCAGCCTGGGCGACAGAGTGAGACTCTGTCTCAAAAAAAGGAAAAAAAAAAAAGGCAAATAACAAGTTTCCAATACTTGTACCATCTAGAAATAATGACTGTTGACTTCTTAATGTAAATCCTCCCAGAATTCCCCTCCGCTTATTTAGCTATACTTATATAAGCATATACTAGATATATAGAACATTGAGATATCCTATGCAAACTTTTGTAAGCTGATTTTGATTGCTTTGTTTAAAAATATCATTTAGATATTTTGAAGTGTAAGTGGCATATCTTCTGGGTAGAAAAAATAAAGAATATAGACAAACAACAATAAAAATAACTTTTTTTAAATAATTTTTTTTTTTTTTTTTGAGACAGAGTCACTCTATCACCCAGGCTGGGGTACAGCAGCATGATCTTGGCTCATTGCAACCTCCACCTCCTGGGTTCAAGCGATTTTCATGCCTCAGTCTCCAGAGTAGCTGGGATTACAAGTGCATGCAACCACGCCCAGTTAATTTCTGTATTTTTAGTAGAGACGGGGTTTCTCCATGTTGTCCAGGCTGGGCTTGAACTCCTGGTCTCAAGCAATCTGCCTGCCTCGGCCTCCCAAAGTACTGGGATTACAGATGTGAGCCACCACACCTGCCTTAAAATAACTTTTATAATTGGCTGGGGTTAATAGTAAGACTTTTAAGAAGTTAGATTAAGGGCAGGGTTGAGATAGAGGAAGAATAATTAATCAGATCTCCTCTTATGATACCCTGTAGTCCCTCTTTGCAGTGCTTTGCACATTTGTAATTTTACATTAATTACTTGAAGTGGCTTATTTAAAATAATTTTATTCTCTAGTGTTGCTTTCCTTAAAAGACAGAAGAAAAAAAAAACTGAGAAAAGAACAGTGACCTAAAATAATTTTATTCTGAACTATTTCAGGCACATAAAAAACTATAAAGACCAGTACAGTGAATAACCATTTACCCATCACTCAGTTAAAAAAAAATATAACAAAGACAATCAAGTCCTTCTGTGGACCCCTCTTAATCTCATGCTCCTTTCTTTCTCCCTCCCTTCCCAGTGGGACCTTTATCCTGCAGTTGTGTCTTATATTTCATGCCTATTTTGTATTCTTATTGAATATATGTTATCCATTATCAACATGTAACATTATGTTGCATATTTTAACACTTTAAATAGACTACCACTGTATGTATTGTTCTCATGATTTGCTTTTTGGTTAATTGTTATGATTTTGCAATTTATTTTTATTTTTATTTATTTATTTATTTTTTGAGACAGTTTTACTCTTATTGCCCAGGCTGGAGTGCAATGGCGCGATCTTGGCTCACTGCAACCTTTGCCTCCCGGGTTCAAGTGATTTTCCTGCGTCAGCCTCCTGAGTAGTTGGGATTATAGGCATGTTCCACCACACCTAGCTAATTTTGTATTTTTGATAGAGATGGGGTTTCTCCATATTGATTAGGCTGGTCTCGAACTCCCGACCTCAGGTGATCTGCCCTGGTCTGGCCTCCCAAAGTGCTGGGATTACAGGTGTAAGCCACCGGGCCTGGCCAATTTTGCAAATTATTAATGTTAATACAGGTTGTATTTCATTTATTTTCTACTACTGTTAGTGTTAATCTGTTAGTATTAGCATTCCACCGTAGAACTCAATCATAATTAATCTATCTATTCTCCAGCAGATGGACATTTAGGTTCTTTTCTTTTCTTTTTCTTTCCTTTTCTTTTCTTTTCCTTTCTTTCTCTCTCTCTCTCTTTCTCTTCTCTCTTTCTCTCTTTCTTTCTTTCTTTCTCTTGAGGTGGAGTCTCGCTCTTTTGCTCGACTGGAGTGCAATGGCGCCATCTTGGCTCACTGCAAACTCCACCTCCTGGGTTCCAGTGATTCTTGTGCCTCAGCCTCCCGAATAGCTGTGACTACAGTGCCCACCACCACACTTGACCAAGTTTTGTATATTTAGTAGAGACGGGGTTTTGCCATGCTGGCCAGGGTGGTCTTGAATTCCTGACCTCTGGTAATCCACCCGCCTTGGCCTCCCAAAGTGCTGAGATTACAGGCATGAGCCACTGAGGCTGGTCGTCTTTCTTTTCTTCTCTTTTCTTTCCTTTCCTTCCTTTTCTTTTTCTTTTCTTTTCTTTTCTTTTCTTTTCTTTTCTTTTCTTTTCTTTTCTCCCCTTCCCTTCCCTTCCCTCCCCTTTCCTCCTCTCCCTTCCATCTCACCCTTCTGTCCTTCCTTCCTTCCTTCCTTCCTTCCTTCCTTCCTTCCTTCCTTCCTTCCTTCCTTCCTTCCTTCCCTCCCTCCCTCTGTCCCTTTCTTTCTCTTTCTCTCTTTCTCTCTCTCTCTCTTTTTCTTTTTTTGGAGACAGCGTCTTACTTTGTCACCCAAGCTGGAGTGCAGTGGTTTGATCATGGCTCACTGCAGCCTCGATCCCCCAGGCTCAAGTGATCTTCCCACCCCAGCCTTCCTGAGTAGCTGGGATTATAATAGGCTTGCACCACTATGCCTGGCTAATATTTGTGTTTTTTGTAGAGATGGGGTTTCACCATATTGTTCAGGCTGGGCTCCAACTCCTGAGCTCAAGCAATCCACCCACCCTGGCCTCCCAAACTGCTGGGATTACAGGCCTGAGCCACCGCACCTGACCTGTTTCTATTTTTTTATTACAAACAGTGCTGTAGTAAATACTCCTGTACAGGCCGGGCGCAGTAGCTCACGCCTGTAATCCCAGCACTTTGGGAGGCCGAGGTGGGTAGATCACCTGAGGTTAGGAGTTTGAGACCAGCCTGACCAACATGGAGAAACCCCATCTCTACTAAAAATACAAAATTAGCTGGGTGTGGTGGCACATGTCTGTAATCCCAGCTACTTGGGAGACTGAGGCAGGAGAATCGCTTGAACCTGGGAGGCGGAGGTTGCGGTAAGCTAAGATCACACCACTGCACTCCAGCCTGGGCAACAAGAGCAAAACTCTGTCTCAAATATGTATATATGTTCCTGTACGTTTCTCCTTGTGCAAACTGATAGAGCTTCTTCTGGTCTAGCGTGTGTACCTAGGAGTGGAATTGCTGGACTGTGGGGGTTATCCATCTTCGACTTTACTCAATTTCACCAAATTGCTCTGCACAACAGTTGTACCAATTTACACTCTTGCCTGCAGTACGTGAGAATTTCAGTTTCTCCAACATTTGGTTTTGTCAGACTTTTTATCTTTGCCAGTTTGATGTGTGTGAAATGCAGTCCGCTGGCACCCGGTGTTCAGTCCTGCAGAGCTGGATGCATATGTCTTGTTCACCATGGTTCCCCCAGCACTTTGCACAGCACCTGAAATATAGTAGGTACTCCATATTTTTTGACTGACTAATTGAGCAGCAGTTTTCTGGCTCCTCTCATGTAAAATTCCATTATGGTTTGTTGGAGAAGCCATTTGTTCTCCAGGGAGTCCTGTTTTCATCTCACTCTTCCCAATTCAAAACCAGGAAACCAGGCCAGGTGCAGTGGCTCACTCCTGTAATCTCAGCACTTTGGGAGGCCAAGGCAGGTGGATCATGAGGTCAGGAGTTCGAGACCAGCCTGACCAACATGGTGAAGCCCCATCTCTACTAAAACTACAAAAAAATTAGCCAGGTGTGGTGGCATGCGCCTGTAATTCGAGCTACTCACGAGGCAGAGACAGGAGACTCACTTGAACCTGGGAGGCAGAAGTTGCTGTGAGCCGAGATTGTGCCACTGCACTGCAGCCTGGGTGACAGAGCAAGACTCCATCTCAAACAAATAAACAAACAAACAAACCAGGAAACCACTCAGGAACTAAGCAGAGAAAACAGCTTTTGATTGCCCTGTTTGCCTTTTTGTTAGAACTACAGTTCTGAAAACTTTCTGATGCCTCAGAACCACGTGGAGGGCTTGTTAAAATGCAGGTCACTGGGATCCATTCCCCCAGAATTTCTTTTCTTTCTTTTTTTTTTTTTTTTGAGACGGCATGTTACTCTGTCGCCCAGGCTGAAGAGCAGTGGTGCAATCTCGGCTCTGCCTCCCAGTTCCACGCCATTCTCCTGCCTCAGCCTCCCTAGTAGCTGGGACTACAGGCATGTGCCACCATGCCTAGCTAATTTTTGTATTTTCTGTAGAGATGAGTCTTTCTATGTTGCCCAGGCTGGTCTTGAACTCCCGGGCTCAAGCAATCCACCTGCCTTGGCCTCTCAAAGTGTTGGGATTACAGGTGTGAGCCACCATATCCAAAATAAGATTTGCATGTCTAATAAGTTCCTGGGTGATGCTGATGCTGGTGCTGCTGGTCTGAGAACTACACTTTGAGAACCACTGGATCTGAGGAACATTCAATTCAGACATTTTAGATATGATCAATGTGGAGTACCCTTAAAGAGACTGAATGCAAAACTTGAAAAGCCACTCCCAAAGTGGAGAGTGGAAGGAAGAATATAACATCTAACTCCACTTAGCTGGAGTAGGAAAAGGAGAAGTCTGGAATATTTAAGACAGTTGGCGGCATTTATGGAGACTGATATAATTCAGTAAGAATATATTGGGCACCAACTGGGTTACTTCCTTCCTTCTTTTCTTTCTTTTTCCTTTCCCTTCCCTTCCTTCCTTTCCATCCTTCTCCCCTCCCCTCCCCTTCCCCCCTTCCCTTCCATTCCTTTGTTTTTGAACAGAGTCTCTCTCTCTCCTCCTCCTTGTCACTCAGGCTGGAATGCAGTAGTGCAATCTCGGCTCATTGCAACCTCTTCCTACCGGGTTCAAGTGATTCTTGCGCCTCAGCCTTCCGAGTAGCTGAGACTACTGGTGTGTGCCACCACACCTAGTTAATTTAAATTTTAATGTGGTCTTTGCTATGTGTTGATACTATAGATCGGGGTATTTGTCATGTTGGCCAGGGCTTGGTCTACCAAACTGCTTGGCGTCAAGCAATTCACCTGCACTTTGGCCTCCCTCAAAGTGCTGGGACTACAGGTGTGAGCCATTGTGTCTGGCCCTGACTGAGTTTTTTCCATCTACTCACAAGTCTTCTAGCAATGCTGGGGCTTCAAGCCAGGATCATTTTTTTTCCAGTGTCATACTTACTTTCCTGAGAGCTATACCCCAATCTCCTCTGTGCTTCCTTTAGCTTCCTTATTCATTAATTCACCAAATGTTTTCTGAGCACCTCCTAGGTGCTAGGCCCTTTGCGGCTGATATGCGCAAATGAGATTGACAAAATCCCTGGTAGCATGACAATATGTGTTGGCCCTGTGTCCCCACCCGAATCTTATCTTAAATTGGAATCCCCATAATCCCTATGTATGGAGGGAGGGACCAAGTGGAGGTCGTTGAATCATGGGGGCAGTTTCCCCCATGCTGTTCTCGTGATACTGATTGAGTACTCGTGAAATATGATGATTTTATAGGGCAGTTTCCCTGCTCCTGCTCACTCTCTCTGGCCTGCCACCATGTAAGATGTGCCTATTTCCCCTTCCCCCATGACTGTAAGTTTCCTGAGGCCTCCCCAGCCATGCAGAACTGTGAGTCAATTAAACCTTTTTCCTTTATAAATTACCCAGTCTTGAGGCTTTCTTTCCTTTTTTTTTTTTTTTTTGTGAGACAGAGTCTTGCTCTGTTGCCCATATTGGAGTGCAGTGGCATGGTCTCAGCTCAGTGCAACCTCTGCCTTCCAGGTTCAAGCAATTCTCTTGCCTCAGCCTCCCAAATAGCTGGTATTACAGGCATGTGCCACCAGGCCTGGCTAATTTTTCTGTATTTTTAGTAAAGAGGGGTTTTTGCTATGTTGGCCAGTCTGGTGCCATACTCCTGTAATCCCAGCACTTTGGGAGGCTTGAGGCAAGTGGATCACTTGAATATTTCTTTATAGCAGTGTGAGTCATCTCCTATTACTGTTTTTTTTTTGTTTTTTGGTTTTTTTTTCCCCAAAAAGATGGGGTCTTGCTATCACCCAGGTTGGAGTGCAGTGGCTTGATCATAGCTCACTGCAGTCTTGACCTCCCAGGCTCAAGCATTCTCCACCTCAACCTCCCAAGTATCTGGGACAACAAGTGTGTGCAATCATACCCAGCTAATTATTTTTTTATTTTTTTATACAGATGAGGTCTTGCTGTGTTGCCCAGGCTGGTGTGGAACTCCTGGTCTCAAGCAATTCTCTCACCTCAGCCTCCCAAAGTGCTGAGATTACAGGCATGAGCCATTGCGCCTGGCCACAATCTCCTATTACTCTCATCTATAGGAGGAAGTGATACTATCCCTCTCTGAGGGTAGCTGTGAGGGTTAGGGAAATGTGTGCTTGATACCCAGTAGATGCTCAATAAGTATCATACTAGGTATATAGTAGGTGCTCAGTAAGTGTTGTGCTTGGTATACAGTAGGTGCTCAATAAGTGTTGACTCCTGATTTCCTTCACTCTAGGAGCTGGTAACTCTCTATTTGCATAGGTGGGAGAGAATGAAACCAATTCGAAGAGACTATGATATTCTTCTAGTAAAAGGCATTGCACCATCTTTAACATTTGTGCCTTTAACATTCGTGTAGCCACCCTCTATTAGCTCATCTGAGCAAATGCTCATTTTCCTGGTCTCTGGGGATAAGACTTAGGCCCTTGTTTTCATTTGCTTCCTCACCCTCTCCCGATCTCCCTATTCTAGTCAGTATCACAGAATATACAACATCTTGACAAACCAAAGGTGCTGGGCAATGCTTTAGGAAACAGTGTGCAATTTAGAGAGAAGAACAATGAAGAAATATCGGCTCTAGGCAGCTTGTGTGATGGAGAATAGAAGAAGATAAGAGAAATGTGCAGCTTAGGAGGGTGAGTTCGCATAGGTAATGAGAGAAAATCAGGAGCCAATGTCTACTTAGAGGTATTTTCCTTCAAGCATCTTGAGCTTTTGAAGAACCTGGATAGGAGAAATCTACATTTTAGGAATGTACGCTGCTATTTATGTAATTTCCATCTTTGAAGGTTTCAACTCCATCTTTGCTGTCTGTGTGCTAGTTATTTCTTTTTCAGGCTCAGTTTTAATAATTTCCTTTTTTTCTTCTTTTCTCCCAGGAAGAGGGTTTAACTCTGCAACATAATCAATGCACAGAAACCCAAATTGGAAATCTCTTTCACTACAGACAAGATAGTTCAGAAGTGAAAAGTCATAGCAAAATTGGGCATTTCTTTCCATAGACTTAACAGAAGCAACACCTGGATTCCAGTAGCTGAACTGGTGTAACTAGCATTCGAATGTCTCCATCCAGGTGCCACTTTGTGGTGGATGAAGAGCTCAGGTTTTGTTCCTCATCAGCCTTGTGACCTTGGGCAAAGTCCCTGACCTATCAGAGCCTCAATTTCCCTATCTGTGGAAAGATGACCATGAAAAAATATGCACTGTGGGGTGGTTTTGGTGGGGAGAATTAAATTAGATATAATTTAGAAATTCTTAGCATCATATTTGTATCATATATATGTTTATATATGTTAATATATAACACATAATGGTATATACGAAACTCTCATCTATATGAACATCACATAGCATATCATATTGTATATACACACTATATGGTGTATATGACATATACTATATAATATATGATATGGTTTGGCTTTGTCCCCACCCAAATCTTTTTTTTTTTTTTTTTTTTTTGAGACGGAGTCTCGCTCTGTCGCCCAGACTGGAGTGCAGTGGCCGGATCTCAGCTCACTGCAAGCTCCGCCTCCCGGGTTTACGCTATTCTCCTGCCTCAGCCTCCCGAGTAGCTGGGACTACAGGCGCCAGCCACCTCGCCCGGCTAGTTTTTTGTATTTTTTAGTAGAGACGGGGTTTCACCGTGTTAGCCAGGATGGTCTCGATCTCCTGACCTCGTGATCCGCCCGTCTCGGCCTCCCAAAGTGCTAGGATTACAGGCTTGAGCCACCGCGCCCGGCCCCCACCCAAATCTTATCTTGGATTGTAACTCCCACAATTCCCACATGTTGTGGGAGGAACCTAGTGGGAGGTAATTGAATCCTGGGGTTGGTCTTTCCTGTGTTGTTCTCGTGGTAGTGAATAAGTCTTACGAGATCTGATGGTTATATAAAGGGGAATTTCCCTGTACAAGCTCTCTTCTCCTGTCCGCTGCCATGTGAGACATGCCTTTCATCTTCTGCCATGCTTGTGAGGCCTCCCCAGCCATGGTTCCACGTGACTGGGGAGTAATAAACCTCTTTCTTTTGTAAATTGCCCAATCTCAGGTATGTCTTTATCAGCAGCATGAAAACAGACTAATGCAATATATTTTATATATATATGATATCGTATCTATCTAATGTAGTATAGTATACTGAGTATTAAATATTTTATAATAAATATAATGCATACTATAGCATATAAACATTATATAGTACAATGATATATGCTCTGACGTATGTACTATGTAGCATAATGGCACATATACATATTATACCTGTTTGTATTTTATAGTGTACATAACATATACTATATATCACATAGTATTCTATAGTATATGCGATATACATATCATATAACAAACTATAATATATATACTATATACACTATATATAATATAGTATACTATGTAATATATGCTATATATACAAGCAACTTTCCTCTAGACTATATCTTATATTATATGCTATATAATGTACCAATATAATATAGTAGAGATGAAAGTTTCTTGTGAATTGAAAAGCCATGATTAATAGATGTTATTATTCATATAGAGATATAGATGACTGATAAGGTTTATGGTATGACCCTGTCTCTCTTTTTTCCTTTTCTTTTTTTTTTTTTTGAGATGGAGTCTCGCTCTGTCGCCCAGGCTAGAGTGCAGTGGCGCTATCTCGGCTCACTTCAAGCTCTGCCTCCTGGCTTCACGCCACTCTCCTGCCTCAGCCTCCTGAGTAGCTGGGACTACAGGCGCCCACCACCACGCCCGGCTAAGTTTTTATATTTTTAGTAGAGACGGGGTTTCACCGTGTTAGCCAGGATGGTCTCGATCTCCTGACCTTGTGATCTGCCCACCTCGGCCTCCCAAAGTGCTGGGATTACAGGTGTGAGCCACTGCACCCGGCCTTATGGTATGACCCTGACTCTCTTTTTTTCTATCATCTGCTTGATTCACTACCTGACTCCTAATTTTTCTTCTTTTTTTTTGAGATGGAGTCTCATTCTGTTGCCCAGGCTGGAGTGCAGTGGCACATTTTCAGCTCACTGCAAGCTCCGCCTCCCGGGTTCACGCCATTCTCCTGCCTCAGCCTCCCGAGTAGCTGGGACTACAGGCACCCGCCACCATGCCCAGCTAATTTTTTGTATTTTTAGTAGAGACGGGGTTTCACCGTGTTAGCCAGGATGGTCTTGATCTTCTGACATTGTGATCCAGCTGCCTCAGCCTCCCAAAGTGCTGGGATTTGAGATGGAGTCTCACTTTGTCACCCAGGCAGTGGTGTGATCTCAGCTCATTGCAACCTCTACCTCCCATGTTCAAGCAATTCTCCTGCCTCAGCCTCCCAAGCAGCTGGGATTACAGGCGTGTGCCACCATGCTCGGCTAATTTTTGTAATTTTAGTAGAGACGGGTTTTCGCCGTGTTGGCCAGGCTGGTCTTGAACTCCTCAACTGAACTGATTCATCTGCCTCAGCCTCCCAAAATACTGGGATTACAGGCGTGAGCCACCATGACTGGCCCTGACTCTTAATATTTTATTTTACTATTTTTTCCTCAACTACTAAACCTCTTTCCTCAACTACTTCTTGTTGCCTTCGACATTCAGTTAGTGGGCCATCATCCTCTCAGGACGCCCCCCAAGGGCTGGGAGTCACCATTGGCACATTGAAACTCTTTTCCTCCTTCCTGCTGTACACTCACCCTGCATCTAACGGTTTCGCTGCCTCTACTGATACTGGCTCTAAAGCATGGCCTGGATACATCCACTCTTCTCCCAGCCCCATCACCCCAAACCAACTGCCCCCACCGGCCTACACAACTCCAACAGTCTCTTAACTGCTCTCCCTGCTTCCTCCTTCACCTCTTTATAATCTACTCTTCACATAGTAGCCTGCGTGATCCTTATTTTTTTTTTTTTATTTTTTTTGAGACAGGATCTCACTGTCATCCAGGCTGGAGTGCAGTGGCAGAATCACGGCTCACTGTAGCCTCAACTTTTCTAGGCTCAGATGATTCTCCCACCTCAGCCTCCTGAGTAGCTGGGACCACAGCTAATTTTTGTGTATATATATATTTTTTACTTTATTATTATTATTATTATTATTGTGGAGACAGGGTTTTGCCATGTTGGTCAGGCTGATCTTGAACTCCTGAGCTCAAACAATTCTCCTGCCTTGGCCTCCCAAAGTGCTGGGATCACAGGTATGTGCCACTGTGCCTGACCAGTCTTTAAAGGGAGTAAATCGGATTGTGTTACTTAGTTGAAAACTCTTCATTGGTTTTTCCAACACATTTGGCATAAAATCCAAACTCCTTACTGTCAATTTCTCCTGAAATTTACCTTTGCCTGGTATCACTCCCCTGCTCTGCTTTGCTCAGTCTGCTCATGCACACTGGTGACAGTTCGGCTTTCAAACACACCACACTCAGTGCCACCTTGTGGCCTTTGCACTTGCTGTTTCCTTGCCCTGGAATGTCTTTCCTCCAACATATGTGCATGGCCCTCTTGTTCACTCCATTCAGGACTCTCTGCAAATGTTGCTTTATCTGGGGGGGGGGGGGGGCGCATTCCAGATCATCCTATCAAAAATAACACCTCCCATCACTTCTGTCTTCTTAATGTATCTTGCCATACATAGATACTTAGCATTGACCGTAGACTCTCTGGATATATACATACACACACACACACACACACATATATATATTTAGCATTTTTACATTCTCTGAAAGGCCCCAGAGTGCTTAGTGTATGGCACAAAATAGGTAAATAATGGTAATAATTGTTACTATTCATTTTGTTATTATAGACAGTGCTGTGTGAGTTTTAAATCCTTTCATGAGAAAAGGTTTTTTAAGGCTGGGCAAGGTGGCTCACACCTGTAATCCCAGCACTTTGGGAGGCTGAGGCAGGTGGATCACCTGAGGTCAGGGGTTTGAGACCAGCCTGGCCAATATGGTGAAACCCCGTCTCTACTAAAAATACAAAAATTAGCTGGGTGTGGTGGCGTGAGCCTGTAGTCTCAGCTACTTGGGAGGCTGAGGTGGGAGGATTGTTTGAACCAGGGAGTCAAAGGTTGCAGTGAGCCGAGATCGCACCATTGCACTCCAGCCTGGGTAACAGAACAAGACTTTGCACCCCCCACCCCTGCCAGAAAAAAAGCAAAAAGAATTTTTTTTTTTTTTTTTGAGACAAAGTCTCTGTCTGTCACCCAGGCTGGAGTGCAATGGCGTGATCTTGGTTCACTGCAACCTCCGCCTCCCGGATTTAAACAATTCCTCTGTCTCAGCCTCCTGAGTAGCTGGGATTATAGGCATGTGCCACCACACCTGGCTAATTTTTGCATTTTTAGTAGAGATGGGGTTTCACCATGTTGGTCAGGCTGGTCTCAAACTCCTGACCTCATGATCCACCCCCCTTGGCCTGCCAAAGTGCTGGGATTATAGGCATGAGCCACCCAGCCCCGACCCTGCTTTTTTTTTTTTTTTTTTTGTAGAACTGTGGTCTTACTATATTGCCTAGGCTGGACTCAAACTCCTGGCTTCAAGCAATCCTCCTGCCTCGGTCTCTCAAAGTCCTGGGATTATAGGTGTGAGCTACGATGCATGACCAATAAAAGGTTTTGATACTCAGAAATTCGATACCTACCATTTATGAAGCAAAACTATGTGGCCAGCAGGTGCTAAGTTTTTTTTTTTTTTTCCAACTCTGTCTCATTTAACTCTCACGATCACAGAATGCTTTGAAGTTTGTATTATTTCAGGAGAGGAAGTGAACTCAGAATCAGCTTTATTAATATTGGTAATAATAGTAGGGTTATTAAATGAATGAATGAAAGCACAACATGAGACTGATTCTAAAGTGATTAGAAGACTTTAAGCGCTCAGCTCTGGGATTGAACGGTGGAGAGGCAGGCAGTTTGGAAGGGGAGGCATCCCTTGTGTACTCCCAGAAGTGTCCTGATCCAGGGTCAACCTTGGAGGCACCAAGATTTGTTTTATTAGAGAAGGCAGCCATTCCTCACCCTACACTACCCACAGATCCAAGGCCTGAGGAATCTGAGAAATGGCTCCCCTAGTCCGTAGGCTCAATCTGTTTCCACTGGGAGACAGGCAACCTGGACATACGGGGTCTGCACCTTTCACTGCGTAGGTGATAAACCTTGAGCCAAATCAGAATTATTGGCCTTGTGTTCTGTCGTACGGGACCTCCCGGCACTGTGAAGTGCGCTCACACCCACGTGCCCTTTTATTTATGGCTTTTATTGAGTTTTCTATGAAGTCGTAAATTGACCAACTCTCCGGCTGGTTCCAGCCCTCATCAGGAAGCTATCATCGAAGTGAATCACCTTCTCACTGGCCATGTGTTCCCTGAAGGTTCATTGCAAAGGCTGAGACGTTTTCTGGGACTTGCTTATAGAATCTGTCGGCCCTAGCTTAGAGCTGCCTAGTCAAGATTTTGTTTTTGTTTGTTTTTGTTGTTAAGAAAGAAAAGTGAAATACAAAGTGGAAAGGTAATGTGTTTGTTTGGTCAGGGCCTCTCATCTCTGTACAGTATTCTGGAAATGCCTCAATTTCTGGAGCTGTGGATTGGACGAAGTTGACCTACTCTTATTCTGGCCTAGAAAAAGTCTGAGTAATTCTTGCATCAGGGAGGCCAGGCATGTTGGCTCACGCCTGTAATAAGGCACTTTGGGAGGCTGAGGCAGGCGGATCACCTGAGGTCAGGAGCTCAAGACCAGCCTGGCCAACATAGTGAAACCCCATCTCTGCTAAAAATACAAAATATTAACTGCGTGTGGTGGCAGATGCCTGTAATCCCGGCTGCTTGGGAGGCTGAGGCAGGAGAATCACTTGAACCTGGGAGGTAGAGGTTGCAGTGAGCCAAGATCATGCCACTGCACTCCAGCCTGGGTGACAGAGCAAGACTTAATCTCAAAAAAAGAAAAAAATTCTTGCACTAGGGATTTGGGGACAAGGCAGAGAACAACATATTCCTAAGGGAATATGGGAACCAGCAACTTAAATAGAAACAAGGGTTGGACCTTGGACGTGGGAGGGATTTGGGTGGAAATGATTTCCCTAAAAGCATGGGGTGCTGGAGAGTCCCTAAGAACTCCTCAGACACCTGTCAAGCCCTGTGCTGGGTACACAACCTGCATTATGTCACCCACTCTTCAACAGGCCCCTGTTTCATCTCCATTTTGCAGATGGAGAAATTGAGGTTCACAGAGGTTATGTCATGATATAAATTGCTCAGATCACATGGATACTAAGTGGTAGAGCCAAGTTCTGAACACAGATTCTTCTTTATTAAAATGCACCCATTTGGATGTACATGTCAATGATTTTTAGTAAATTTATTTAGTTTCATTTAATTTAATTAATTTATTTATTTGAGACAGAGTTTTGCTCTGTCGCCCAGGCTGGACAAAAGTGGTGCAATCTTGGCTCCCTGCAACCTCTGCCTCCTGGGTTCAGGCGATTCTCATGCTTCAGCCTCCCGAGTAGCTGGGACCATAGGCACATGCCACCTTGTCTGGCTAATGTTTGTATTTTTAGTAGAGATGGGGTTTTACCATGTTGGCCAGGCTGGTCTCAGACTCCTGACCTCAGGTAAGCCACCCACCTTGGCCTCCCAAAGTGCTGGAATAATAGGCGTGAGTCACTTATTTTATTTTATTTTATTTTTTTGAGATGGAGTTTCACTCTTGTTGCCAGGCTGGAGTGCAATGGCATGATCTTAGCACACTGCAACCTCCGCCTCCCAGGTTCAAGTGATTCTCCTGCCTCAACCTCCCAAGTAGCTGGGATTACAGGCACGCACCACCATGCCTGGCTAATTTTTGTGTTTTTAGTAGGGACAGGGCTTCTCCACGTTGGTCAGGCTGGTCTTGAACTCCCAACCTCAGGTGATCCACCAGCCTCGGCTTCCCAAAGTGCTGGGATTACAGGCGTGAGCCACCGCGCCTGGCCCAGTTATTTTATTTTGTAAAGAGACAGGGTCTTGCTCTGTTGGCCAGGCTGGAGGACAGTGGCATAATCATAGTGCACTGTAGTCTTGAACTCCTGGGCTTAGGCGATCGCCTCAAGTGATCCTCCTATCTCAGCCTCCTGAGTAGCTGGGATCAT
Organism: Papio anubis; assembly: GCF_008728515.1. Lineage (NCBI taxonomy): Eukaryota > Metazoa > Chordata > Mammalia > Primates > Cercopithecidae > Papio > Papio anubis. The sequence goes on from NC_044993.1 coordinate 56,399,617, forward strand.
GGCATGTGCCACCATGCCTGGCTAACTTACATTTTTTTTTTCTTTGTAGAGACAGGGTCTCATTGTGTTGCAAAGACTGGTCTCAAACTGCTGGGCTCAAGCAATATTCCTGCCTTGGGCTACCAAAGTGCTGGGGTTACAGGCTTGAGCCACATTGCCTGGTTAGATTGGTTAGTGATCACAATTTTTCTACCATATGACCTTTCAGTGTACCAGATAGACGACTATGTTTTCCCACCCACATTAGGCTGTTCTTGCATTGCTATAAAAAAATACCAGAGACTGGATAATTTATTAAAAAAAGAAGTTTAATTAGCTCACAGTTCTACAGGCTGTACAAGCATGGAGCTGGCATCTGCTTGATTTCTGGGGAAGCCGCAGGGAGCTTTTACTCATGGCAGAAGGTGAAGGGGGAGCAGGTACATCACATGGTGAAAGCAGGAACAAGAGAGAGAGTGTGGGTAAGAGGCCACACACTTTTAAATGACCAGATTTCGTGAAAACTCACTCACTATCAGGAAGACAGCACCCAATCATGATAGATCTGCCCCCATGACCCAAGCTAACTCCACCAGGCCCCACCTTCAGCACCAGGGATTGCAATTCAATATGAGATTTGGGTGGGGACAAATATCCAAACTCTATCACCACCCCATGGTGTTGGGTTTGCCCATGTGACTTGTGGCCAAGGAACATGAATCAAATATGATGCAAACAGATGCCTCACATGTGCTTTTTGGGCTGTGATTCGTGTTCTTGTGTTCTCCTGATCCACTAGGAGAAGAACACACTCCACATAGCGGTTGCTCCTTCAGTCTGAGAGTCACAGCAAAGATACGTGAGGCAGACCTGAATTTAACACACAACTGAAAGCTACGTGCAGGTTTCCCATGGCATGAAGTAGATCTGCCCATCTGATCCCTGCCTAGATCAGTTAAATTGCAGTCATCCTACTGATCTGTAAGGGTTTACAGAAGTGTTTGTCATTGTAAACAACTGAAATATTAGTTGTTTGTTATGCAGCAGTAGCCGACTAATGCATCTTTAAAGAGCTTGTATAAAGAGATAAACAGAAATATAAAGCAATCTATAATATAGAGTGCAGTGAATGTCTGGAGAGAGATACAAATTGAGTACTGCGGGAAACCTCTCTGGTGGTAGGGATAAAGTTCAGCTTCATGAACAAGGTGGTCTTAAAGGATAAGGAGGATTTTGACAGGTGGAAATGAGTGCAGTGGGAGGTCATCTAAGCAGAGAAAACAGTGTAAGCAAAGGACTGAAGGTTTTATACCTCTAGGTTTTATGCCTATTTATGGCTCAAGTCCTGTGATCTAAGTTTCTCAGAAGACAGAGATGCATCCACTTTCAGGGTGAGGACCTTTAACTTGTCACTTATGGTCATCCCTGCAGAATGAGCCATATGCAATCTTTACGTTAGATCTAAAATCCACAGGAGATTAGTGGCAGACATTGATGGCTGTTGCTACTGTCTGGATCTGGTCATGGACGTGTTCCACCACCCACAGACTCACCGCCACCACCATATCAATTTTAAAAATGAGTCTCTTAAATGCTTAACTGACTTATCTTGCCAACTCCCACGCACCAATTTTATGCCTACTTCTCTGGAGTGACAACCAGATAATGATTATAGGGAAATTTGCTTTTACTTTTCTTTTGCATCTGCTGCTTTCTTTTTGTTAGAATTTTTGTGGTATACATTTTTGTTTTCAATGTTTCTATATTGTCTTGTTTTATTTATTGTTTATTATATTGCATAGTCTTGTCTACAGTATTTCACAGGATTTTTTTAAAAGAAGCACTCCAAACTGAAAGGCATTGTCTTTTGTTAGGGAAATTTAGCCCATTTATGTTTATTGTGCTTATTGATAAGTTTGAATTTACTCCTGATATTTCAAATTCCAATTTACCATGTTTTAAAAATGGATGCATAATAATTGTACATATTTATGAGGTACATGTGATATTTTGATATGTACATACAATGTGTACTTATCAAATCAGGGCAATTAGGATATTCATCACCTCAAACATTTATCATTTCTTTGTGTTGGGAGCATTTCAAATATTCTCTTCTGGCTATTTGGGTATATACAATAAATTGTTGTTAACTATAGTCACCCTACTGTGCTGTTGAACTCTAGAACTTTTCCTTCTATCTAACTGTATTTTTGTACCCATTAACCAACCTCTCTTCACCCCGTACCCACCCCACCCCCACTCTCTGGAAACCATACTTCTACTCTACTTTTATGAGATCAACTTTTTAAGATCCTACATATGAGTGAGAACATGCAATATTTATCTTTCTATGTCTGGCTTATTTCACTTAACGTCCTCCAGTTTCATTGGTGTTAATTGCAAATGACAAAATTTCATTCCTTTTTATGGCTAACTGATATTCCATTTGCATATATATTATATTATATTTTCTTTTCTTTTTTTTTGTTTTGAGACAGAGTTTTGCTCTTGTTGCCCAGGCTGGAGTGCAATGGCGCGATCTTGGCTTACTGCAACCTCCACCTCCCGGGTTAAAGTGATTCTCTTGCCCCAGCCTCCTGAGTAGCTGGGATTACAGGCATGCGCCACCATCCCTGGCTAATTTTGTATTTTTAGTACAGATGGGGTTTCTCCATGTTGGTCAGGCTGATCTCGAACTCCTGACCTCAGGTGATCCTCCCATCTTGGCCTCCCAAAGTGCTGGGATTACAGGCATGAGCCACCATGCCCGGCATATACTACATTTTCTTTCTTCATCCGTTGATGAACACTTAGTTTGATTCCATATGCTGGCTATTATGATTAGTGTTACAGTAAATATGGGTGTGCAGGTATCTCTTCTACATACTGATTTCCTTTTTTTGGATATATACCCAGCAGTGGGATTGCTGGATTATATGGTAGATTTATTTTTCGTTTTCTGAGAAATCTCTGTACTGTTTTCCATAATGGTTGTACTAACTGACATTCCCACCAGCAATGCACTAGTGTTCCCCTTTCTCCATATTCTCACCAGCATATTATTTTTTGTCTCATTGATAATAGCCATTTTAACTGGGGTGAAATGTCTCATAATGGTTTTGCTTTGCATTTCCCTTGTGATTAGTGACACTGAATTTTTTTCATATCCCTGTTGTCCATTTGTATGTTTTCTTTTGAGAAATGTTCATTTACCCTGTTTATAAATTTGTTCTTTTTCTTTCCTGTTTTTTTCCCCCCTGGTTACATTGGTTATGTTTTTCTTGCTGCATTCTTTTTCTTCAGTGGTTTGGAAGTAATGCAAGCTAGTTCTGTCTCTTTGGCAATTATCTTTGACATTTTAAACACATTATGAAACATATTATTCTTTCAAAGTATAGAGTTAATTAGGATTTTCATCCGGAGCAAGAGAAGCAGCAGCATGTTTTCACTTCTCTACCTTGGCCATCTGCTGCTATTTCCTAGGTTGAAATGATCTGGAACTTTAGTTTCAGAATGTTATTTGTGTATTTATTTATTTTTATTGTAGATTCAGGGGGTACATGTGCAGGTTTGTTATGTGGGCATATTACGTGATGCTGGGGTTTCAGCTTCCATTGAACCCATCACCCAAACAATGAACATAGTACACAACAGGTAGTTTTTCAACCCTTTCCCACCTTCCCTACTCCCCTCTCAGAATATTATTGAAAAAAATGTTAAATTTTGTCTGTTTTTCCAAAGTATACTCTTTCTGGCCAGGCGTGGTGACTCATGTCTGTAATCCCAGCACTTGGGGAGGCTAAGGTTGGCCGATCACCTGAGGTCAGGAGTTTGAGACCAGCCTGGCCAATATGGCAAAATCCCATCTCTACTAAAAATACAAAAAATAGCTGGGCGTGGTGGTGCACGCCTGTACTCCTCAGGAGGCCGAGGCAGGAAAATCGCTTGAACCTGGGAGGCGGAGGCTGCAGTGAGCTGAGATCACGCCACTGCACTCCAGCCTGGATGACAGAGCGAGACTCCATCTCAAAATCAAAACCAAAACCAAAACCAAAACCAAACCAACAACAACAACAACAAAGTACGCTCTTTCAGAAAGTCTCTGAGTTGAAAACGCCTGTGTGGCTTTCTAGCATCCAGTGTTACCAATGAGAAATATGATACAGATCTGATATTTCATCCCTTAGTGAGGTTTTTTTTTTCTCTTGGGAACTTTTTAGAATACTCTGTTCTCACTTTGAAATTGCACCCTGTTGCAACTAGGTGTGGTTCTTTTCCATGTCAGATTGGTCTTATTTATAGAATACATTATGTGCTCTTAGCTCTTTGAAGCTATCAGTTATACTTACATTAAAATCTTTTGTTTGTTTGTCCTATTGTAATGATTAGGAATGTGAATTGTAGAATCACAATACCAGGCTTGAATCCCAGCCGTGATCCTTTCTGGATATTTGAGGGAAATTTCTGTAGTTATAGCAGGAACAATGGGGTGATTCCAGATTCCAGTATTCCAGGCAGAGGCCGCACCTAGCAGAACTAGCCCTGGTGGAGGTGGCCCCTTTGATAAATTCAGAGCTGATTTATCAGCAGCGTCTTCAATGGCACAATGTTAGATGGAGGCTCATGGGTTCCAGCCGAGGAGCATTAGCAGCTTTAAAAATTTCATTATTTTTATTTTTTTTAAATTTGTTATTATTATTTTTACAGAAACGGGGTTGCCCCATGTTGCCCAGGCTGGTCTTGAACTCCTGGGCTCAACAGATCCTGCCTTGGACCCCCAAAGTGCTGGGATTATAGGCATGAGCCACAGCACCCAGCCTGTTAGCAGTTTTTGATCTCTGGTTATCACCTCTTCTTTTTGCTCCTCAGACCCACCCACTTTTCCAATTGCTCTTCCATCCATCTCCAAACCTTATAATTCACTCCTTTGTTTGAAATATCTAGAGTGGTTTCTGCTTTGCTGATACTACTGGTTTCTGAAACATGAGCATAGGACATAATCGATCTTGGGATGAGTGGGAGGAACAGAATGATGCGAAATTGTCTTCTTCTGTGTATGAGAAAGACACTGGCCAACCTTAATTCTGCAAGCCCAGGAGGGCTCTTAAATTATATATTTATTATTATTATTATTTTTGAGACAGAGTTTCACTCTTGTTGACCAGGCTGGAGTGCAATGGCTCAATTTTGGTTCACTGCAAACTCTACCTCCCAGGTTAAAGTGATTCTCCTGTCTCAACCTCCTGAGTAGCTGGGATTACAGGCATGTGCCACCACGCCCGGCTAATTTTGTATTTTTAGTGGAGACGGGGTTTCACCATGTTGGCCAGGCTGGTTTCGAACCCTTGACCTCAGGTGATCCACCCGCCTTGGCCTCCCAAAGTGCTGGGATTATAGGCGTGAGCCACCGTGCCTGGCCTATTATTGTTATTGTTATTATTTGTAGCATAATGCATTGAACATAGCTTGTCAATGCTCGGATGTCAGGTAATTGACACCAAGACGTCCCATGGGACTTTTGCTTTTGAATTTGCCCTGAGGATAGGCTGAAATAAGCTAGTGACATATTGAGTTACTTGGGCATCAACCCAGGAATTCTGCTTCTTGCTCTCCTACCCTGGCCTTCCCCATGAAGTTAGTGGCCCCAGGAGGAAGGCAAGAAAAGGGTGAAGCTACATAACACTTGCAGTTAGTGTTCAAGTCACCACAAAATGGTGACCTACCTACACAGTGCCTTAAGTCCTCCCGTCTTGCCCCAGATGACAGAATCCACATGGACCCTTTTACTGCAGCCCATCAGGCTCCACAGTTTTATAGACGGTGTCAGGAGGAGTGATTAGCACCAGAGGAAAAAGGTTCCCAGGCACAGTTGCTAAAACTGTGCTCCTGAGGTCTGCAGGAGCCCCCAAGGTCTCTGTTGATTACTTTAAGCAAAGCTCTTCAGTTTCTCTGTGGGGAACTTCTCCCTAAGTGACCACAATCAGGTTAGCAGGTGGCTGAGTAAACAAGGCTGAACAATGGGTTTTCCATCAAGTTGGTTCATATCAGCAAGAAGCCCCTAAATCTTTTTTTTTTTTTTTCCGGTCCTTCCTGGAGACGAAGAAACAGTTCAGTCACCCTGCTGAGGAGAAAAAAGGCCATTACTGTGAAAAGAAGGCACCTGTCCTAGATTTGAGGGAGGCACGTTATCTTGGATGGTTTCTAGCCCTCAGTGGGATGGTCTGATGGCTGCTTCTCACCCCTGGGTACCTAGGAAGGTGATGACTGTGGAGGTGGATTCTTCGTGGAGCTCCACACTCAGGATCTAGTATCTGAAGCTTCCTGAATTGTATCAGCTTATCTACTTTGTCCAGCTCCTCATTAGAGAAATCCTGCTTTCTTACCAGCATGGGTCACTGTGCTGCTAAGAACATTTCTTTTCCTTTTATTTTTCCCCTTTAGAGATAATGGTCTTGCCCTGTTGCCCAGGCCAGAGCACAGTGGCACAATCCTACCTCACTGTACCCTGTAACTCCTGGGTTCAAGCATTCCTCCTACCTCAACCTTGCACATAGCTGGAACTCCAGGCATGAGCCACCATGCCTGGCTCATTTTTGTATTTTAATTTTTTGTAGAGATGGGGTCTCGTCATATTGCCTAGATCGGTCTTGAACTCCTGGCCTCAAGCGATCCTCCCACCTCATCCTCCCAACCCCATTTCTTTTCAGTCAAACAACCAGCCTGGTCTTTATTATACTGGTTCAGAGTTAGCTGTAAAGTAATTCTCTTTTCCTGGGCCAGGCAATCAGTCTTCAAGTCCCAGTGGGATCTCATTAGAGTCATGTGACTTTGGGCCAGTTCTTCACCTCTGAGAACCTCAGTTTCTCCACCTATAAAATGGATGTGGCACTAGAGCCTGTACCACTTACCTCATAGAGCTGTGGCAAGTCTCAAAGGGGAGTGTTGGGTAAACTGTAACTGTCAGCTATCTGAATGTGTGCCTGTTCTCCCCCATGTTAGAAACTGTAGCATGGCACTAGAAGAGGTTATATTTTTTATATATTATTTTTTATATTATTCTATATTAATGTTATACAAAATACAGTATAAATGTAAATTATATTATTATATATTAATGTAATACAAATGTTCCATTTTATCTACAAATCATTTGGCTGAGGCTTGGATGTCAATTGGGCTGTTTAATGCCTTGACGAAGATCTCTTATACATCCATCTGAGAAAGGGCTTCTATCCTGGAAGCCACTGCCTCTCTTTTTACATGCATACAGATCACCAAGGACCTTGCTAAAGTGAAGATTCTGATTCACTGGGTCTGAGGCAGGACTGGAGATTGATTCTGCATTTTCCTCAAACTCCCAGGTCATACCCATGCTACAGATGTAGTATCATATTAGTAGCAAGAATATAGGAAACATGGTGTCTTTTCTGGCGGCTCTCTTGATGTTTTGCTACACTTGTATTTACTTGTCTCAGCTAGACTCCACCTCCTGCAGTCTCACCTGAGCCATGCAACTCAACGGAAGCCATACAACAATCACTAGCAATAAGTACCTGCAGCTGTAGAGAAAAACAACAACAACAACAACAACAAAAACCCAAACAATAACATTTGCACAAGGACCCAAACTTGGCAGTGCACCTATAAGAGTTTGTAGCATACCATTGGTTATAAACATTGCACAACACAAACGTAAACTATTACATTGGTGAGGGGATAGGTGGCCATTTCCCTTGCTTGCTTATGAGCAAAAACTTGAGAGCTGCATTATTTTTGCCTTCCCAGATAGCCCTGACCCTCAGTAAATGTTTGATGAGCTAAAAGTGCCTTTAGTGAGTAGGAAATTAAGCAAGGCCCTTGATTGGACATCTATAGCTCCAAACTTCAGAAAATCCAATTATAACTTTTGTAGAACCTCTCCTCCTCATGCTGTTTTATTTCTTTCCATACATAGCTGAACTCATCACCTGAGACTCAACTTCCACACATTTTGTCCTATAAGTTCCGATTTATAAGGGCAGGGCAGGCAAAGAAACCCTTAGACTTTGCTTGTTGGTATCTCCTGTAACCCTGAAATAACCATGTTTATCACGTTTATTCCCAAAGCTCATATTGAGTTGAAATCCCCCTGTTACTCATTTAGAGAGACAAGTGGCATTCATCATTTTTACCTCTCTGTGTCTTCCTCTCCCCCAGAACAATGGCATTACATGCCGATTAACTCCCTTTGATATAAACAAGTCCAATGGCAGAGTGTTGGGTGACTCAGAAAACCCAGGCATTGAAAGATGCAAAATATTTTATTGTGTTCTTACATTATGAAGCATTGGGGAGTGTAAGAATTTTTTCTTTGATTTTTGTTTCCTTCCGTCCCTTCCTCTGTCCCTTTCTCCTGCCCTCCTTCCTTTCTCCTTTCCTCCATCCTTCCCTTCCTTCCCCTCCCCTGCCTTCCCTTCCCGTCCTTTCCTTTCCCCTTCCCTCATCTTCCCTTCCCTTCTCTTCCGTCTCTTCCATCTTTTCACCTATATCTGCCATTTTACCTAACACCCGTGTGCTGAAGAAGAAAGAAAACAAGGACTTAAAGGGGAAAACATTCAAAGAAAGAAAAATGAAAGGTAGACAGAACTTATGCATTTCGAAGGTGTGAAAATTAGGATTTCAGGCTTTTTTTTTCTCCCTACTAAACAAGCAATCAGGCAAATAAAGAAACCCTGCAGGGATTGACACAAGATGAGAAAAGTTTTAGAAGATTTTCCTCAGGAAAAAAACCCTTGCAGATTTACAAGCAGCATATCTGTTGTGAGGATTTCGAAGGAGATGAAAATATATTGCTAGCTATCTAGACATTTGTCAAAACAACTGAATTCTATGAAGTGGAAAGGATGAACGGAACAACCAATCCTAGGGAAAGGAATTCAAGATGGGCTCTATTGTGTTAGAATTTTTCTACAAAGACAGGGAAGTTTTAGCTGTGTGAGATAACGCCTTGAGCCAAATGAGAAGCCAACAGACCTTGGAAAGGGGTGTTCAGTTTCATCTTGAAGGGCACTTGGCTTTGTCAACTCTGAATGTGTGGTCAAACCCCCTTATTCTCATACCTGTCCCACTCCATCCCTAAATCAGGCACCTGTCTGATTTAGAAAGATAGTGCCTCTGTTTTGGAAATGGGAAGAGGTTCAGGATACCTTAATTTACAGTTCCCTATGTCTCTTCACAGAGGGAAGAGCTAATTCCCCAAAAGGAAAAAAGGGGTGCTGTTACCAGAAGAATGATTCAATGATGGGCAACTAAAACCAATAAATGTCTTCTCCACTTGGAGAATAAGACTTAATTTTAATATTGAATTCTGTTGATGTCACAGTTGCCTGGACCCAACTTCCCATGCCCTGTTTGTTACTAGTGCATTTGTTTTCTTGATGCATGACATACCAGTAGGAATGGGCACTCCTAATGCTCAGATCTTGTTTTTTTTTTTTTTTTTTTTTTTTTTTTTTTGAGATGGAGTTTCACTCTGTTGCCAGGTTGGAGTGCAGTGGCATGAGCTCAGCTCACTGCAACCTCTGTCTTCTGGATTCAAGTGATTCTCTTGCCTCAGCCTCCCAAGTAGCTGGGACTACAGGTGCCTGCCACCATGCCCAGCTAATTTTTGTATTTTTAGTAGAGACAGGGTTTCACCATGTTGGCCAGGATGGTCTCAATCTCTTGACCTCATGATCTGCCTGCCTCAGCCTCCCAAAGTGCTGGGATTACAGGTGTGACAAATCTTGGTTCTTAAATACCATTGTTCATTAAAAGTTAGCCATTGGAGAAATGGCTGATTCCAGGGCTGGAGCAGGAAAAGTACAAAGTATACCTAATTTTTTTTTTTTTTTTAAATCAGAATGTATGGAGTGCAAAGAAAAAATGACAGGGCATGTCACAATGTTATAGGAACCAGCTTGAAGGGAGTCCAACTTCAAAATCAGGGTCAAAATATTCAGATTGGGCTTTCCAAATCTGGGATAATCTAAGCATGGAAATTAATAATTAATAATGACAGAAATGGAAAATAACACATGGAATCGCTGAATTTATACTGATATTAAATAAAAAGACAAGGGAGAGAGAAGGGAATGAGCTTATTTACTAAAGAATGTCAACTAATAAATGTAGAAGGAATTAGACTTAGAAACTCAAATTCTTGTTGGGTGCAGTGGTTTTATGCCTGTAATCCCAGCACTTTGGGAGGCTGAGGCAGGAGGATCATTGGAGGCCGGGAGTTCAAGACCAGCCTGAGCTTGTCTCTACAAAAAATTAAAACAAAGAATTAGCTGGGCATGATGGTGTGTACCTATAGGCCCATGTCCTTGGGGGCTGAGGCAAAAGAATCTCTTAAGCCCAGGAGTTTGAGGCCACAGTGAGCTATGATTGTGCCACTGCACCCCAGCCTGGGCAACAGAGTAAGATGGAATATGGAATATTGTTGGAAACGGTATGGGACCGGTCTTGAAATATTTTCCCACAGATAACTTATTATTTCATAGTAAGGCACCTTCAGAGCGGAGAAATGTGTGGGCACCACCTCCGCTGAGTAATCAAGCTGATCATCATATGCTTCCTCATACAATGCCTGTGCAATATTCTTGCCAAAAATGTAACCACAAGGAAGCAATCCAATAAACTCAACTGGTGATACATGCAACAAAAAAAGAAGATAATGGGTTAGAGAGTGATGGATGGAGACCACACTGAACAAGGTAGGGAACTCTCTGAGGAGGTGACTTCTGAGCAGAGACCAGAATGATGGGAAGGAGCCAAGTATGAGAAGATCTTGGTGGAAAGTGTTCTGGGAAGAGGGGATAGCAAGTGCAAAGGCCCTGGGGCAGAAGTAAATGAGGAGTAGAAAGACCAGTGTGGTTAGAGCGTTGTGGAAGAAAAGGAGAGTGATACGATGTGACATTAGAGAGCGAGGTGAGGACAGATGTTGTAGGGCTTTGAGGCCATATGAGGAATTTAGTTTTGTTTTTGGTGTATATAGTAGAGATTCATTTTTAAATGGATACATAATATTTATACAAATTTATGGGACACATATTTTGTTACATGTCTCACATGTGTAATGACCAAATCAGGGTATTTAGGATATCCATTATCTTGAGCATGTATCATTCCTATGTTTTGGGAACATCTCAAATCCTCTCTTCCAGCCATTTTGAAGTATAGAATACATTGTTGTTAACTATAGTCACCCTGCCATGCTATTGAACTTCAGTACTGATTTTTTCCATCTAACTGTATGTCTGTGCCCATTAACCAGGCTCTCTTCATTACCCCACCCGCACACTCTTCCCAGCCTTGGGTAACTATCATTTTACTCTACCTCCATGAGATCAACTTTTCAGTTCCCACATATGAGTAAGAACATGTGATATTTGTCTTTCCGTGCCTGGCTTATTTCACTTAACGTAATGACCTCCACTTTCACAGTAGGAGTTAAATTTTAACCTACCGTACTCCGAGTATGTATCTGTGCTGAATAACTATATTTACCCATTTGTATCTGCAGCTATATCTATAAACTAGCTCACTAACACTACTCAATTCAGCTGTTGGAAGACTTTAAAATATTTTTGGAACAACTTGTGCATATGAATTTACTCTTTCAATGGTAAATTTTATGAAATTTAACTCTATAGTAAGTATTTCCAATGAAAATTTAGCATCTGTATGGGGATGTGTTGCAAATGTAAAATGCATACTAGATTTTAAGAAAAGAATGTAAATATCTCAAAACTAATTTTAAATTATTGATACTATATTGAAATAATGTTTTGAATACATTGACTTAAAATATTATAAATGAATGCTGTATGTATCTTTTTGCTTTTTAAAATTACAGCTCCATTGAGATATTCACATACCGTTGAAAATGTACAATTTGATCATTTTTAGTGTATTCAAAGAGTTGTGTGATTATCACTGCAATCAATTTTAGAACATTTTTATCATCTCCCAAAAAAGCCCCATACCCTGCTCAGTTCTCATTATTCTCCAACCCTTCTAGCCTTAAGCAAACACTAATCTTTGTCTTCACGGATTTGCCTATTCTGTACACTTCACAGAAATGGAATCATATACTGTAATATTTGATCTTCGGCATTTGTCTTCTTTCACTTAGCATAATGCTCTCAAGGTTCATCCCTGTTGTAGCATATATAGGTACTTCATTCTTTTTGACTGCTGAATAATATTCTATTATACACTACATTTTGTTGATGGCTATTTGGTTTGTTTTCTCTTTTTGGCACCGAGGAATAATCCTGATGTAAACATGCATGTACAAGTTTCAGTGTGGGCACGTGTTTTGATTTCTCTTGGGTATATATCTAGGAGCAGGATTGCTGGGTCCTATAGTTTTTGCTATTTTATTTATTTATTTATTTATTTATTTATTTATTTATTTATTTATTTTGAGACAAGTCTCACTCTGTCACCCAGGCTGGAGTGCAATGGTACAATATCAGCTCACTGCAACCTTTGCCTCCCAGGTTTAAGTGATTCTCCTGCCTCAGCCTCCCGAGTAGCTGGGATTACAGGTGCGCACCACCATGCCCAGCTAATTTTTGTATTTTGAGTAGAGACAGGGTTTCGCCATATTGGCCAGGCTGGTCTGGAACTCCTGACCTCAAGTGATCCACCCACCTTGGCCTCCCAAAGTGTTGGAATTACAGGCATGAACCACTGGCCAGCTTTTGGCTTTTTAAATGTGGCAACTAGAAAATTTGAAAGTCTATATGTGGCTTGTATGATAATTCTATTGCAAAGTGCTGATGTAACCAAATCAAATTTCCTGAGAAGTCCCTGTCCTGCCAAGGAATAAGGAAAATAGCTAAACTTGCCAGTTAGAGATGTCACAGTCTCTTAAAGTTTTGAGTGGTTCCATTTTTCCTTCCCATAAAACAATCTTTTTTTTCAGGTAAATATTCAGCTGGTTTAAACATTCAACTCTCTTGTGGGGCTATTCCTTCCTTTTCTGGCTGGCTTCTAAAGATTGTGCTTGGGTTCAAGGGAGAGCTTGGGAGGAAGTCTGTGGTTCACACTTTCTCCTTGGCATCTTTATTTTTATTTTATTTTATTGATTGATTGATTGAGAGGGTCTCACTCTGTTGTCCAGGCTGGAGTGCAGTGGCACAATGTTGGCTCACTGCAACATCCCCCTCCTGGGTCCAAACAATTCTCGTGCCTCAGGCTCCTGAGTAGCTGGGATTACAGGTATGCACCCCCATGCCCGACTAATTTTAGTATTTTTAGTACAGATAGGGTTTCGCTATGTTGGCCAGGCTGGTCTCGAACCCCTGACCTCAGGTGATCTGCCTGCCTTGACCTCCCAGAGTGCTGGGATTACAGGCATGAACCACCGTGCCCAGCCCCCTCCTTGGCATCTTTACAAGTAAATCCCGGCCACTGTAGCACTTTTGTCTTGTTTCTGGGCATCTAGCTGGCTTGCCCATGGAGCAGTGGTAGAGGGAGCCTCCAGAAGGTGGTGTCTCTGGCCTCTGCTTAACTCAGCAGGCCCCGCTGCCATTTCTCCTCAGCTCTGGGTGCCTCTATGTTGGTGCAGGGCCCCCCAGTGATCTCCCCAGCTGAGTCTCTGCCTGAATGCCTCCCTCAGACCTTTCCCAAGTCACATGGCTCCAGCACTATGCCAAGCATGGAGAATTTTCCCAGGCAATCAGAATTTTCTAGGAATATGCACATGGGATGTGAGGAGGAAAGTGTTGCAGTGGTCATTCTCCAACATTATCCAGTTATTTCTACCTTCCCTGGCCTCCTACCCCAAAGAAAGAAAAGCCAGGAAATTTCACTGGATCTGGCAAGATGATTGATGACCTTGATTTTAAAAATAAGTTATGTGCTGGTGGTTATCCAGATCTACACATCTGTGCATACATAATAAGTGTATGCTTCAAATGGGTGCATTTTATTCTACATAAATTGTATCCTAGCAAAGTTGATTTAAAGAAAGAGCAGGTTCAATTTATATACATTGTCCTGGGAAGATATTTATGATACAGTGTTAAAATATATTTTTGCATGAAAGAAGCCAGTTGCAGAGCAGTGAGTAGTAAGATAAAACTTTTGTAGTTAAAACAGGAAAAAAAGAGTAAAAGCCCTTATATATATATATTCTGTATTTATCATATAAACACAAAGAAATAGTAGAAAACAACACAAACTACTTATCTAGAAGAGGACTGGCTGGAGAATAGCGGTGGGCGGGGGAAGGGTTAAGTTTGTCTCTGTATCTTCCTGTATTGTTTAACTGGTCCTTTTTTGTTTTGAGACAGTCTTGCTCTGTTACCCAGGCTGCTGTGCACCACCACCACCATGCCACCACGCCACCACATCCAGCTAATTTTTGTATTTTTAGTAGAGACAGGGTTTTGTCATGTTGTCCAGGCTGACCCTGAGCTCCTGATCTCAAGTGATCTGCCTACCTTGGCCTCCCAAAGTGCTGGGATTACAGGTGTGAGCCACCGCACCCAGCCTTAATGTATATCTAATATTTTACACATTAAAAACACAATAATATATAAAATATCATTTTATATATTTAAAACAATATATATAAATTTTCTGATTAAAACCACAATAAATATAAAATAATAATAAAAGCCAATTAACTTTTATTACTTGTATTTTTGGTAGAGACATTGCACCTTGTACTTTTAAAAAATAGCACCTGCTCAACTTTATTTTTTATGTTTTTTTCAATACAAAACTCCAGACCTTATTTTTCTAGTTTTTCCATGAATGCTCCTTTTCTGTTCTGGACCCTATGCAGGAGATTCCGTTGCATTTAGTCTCATGCCTCCTTAGTCTCCTCTGGTCTGTGACAGCTTTTCAGTCTTCCCTTGTTTTTCGTGAACTTGACCATTCTGAGGATGACTGGTCAGGTATTTTGTTGAATGTCACCCAGTTTGGGTTGTGTAAAGTTTTTCCTCATGATTTAGACTGGAATAATGGATTTTTAGGAGGAATTGCACAGAGGTACATGCTATCAACATGGTCTGTCACTGATGCTGACCTTGACTGTGGAGTTAAAGCAGTGTCGGCGAGGTCTCTTCACTGTCCACTCCCTCCCTCCCTCCCTCCCCCCTCCCTCCCCCCTCCCTCCCCCCTCCTCCCTCCTCACCTCCTCCCTCCTCTTCCTTCCTTCTTCTTCCCTTCCTTCCTTCCTTCCTCCGTTCTTCCTTCTTTGCTTCTTCCTTCTTCTCTCTCCTCTCCTCCTTCTCTCTTTCTTTTTCTTTTCTTTTCTTTGACATGGTCTCACTCTGTCACCCAGGCTGGAGTGCAGTGGTGTGATTCCTAGCAACATTATCCAGTTATTTTTAGTCTCCTGGCCTCCTATACCAAGGAAAAAAGAGCCAGAAGGCCTTGACTGGAAGCCCTTCTGGGCTGCAGTGCCGGCCTCCTGGGACTCGACATTCCTCTCCTCAGCCTCCCGAGTAGTTAGGACTATAGGTGTGCACTAGTATGCCCAGCTAATTCTTTTATTTTTACTTTTTGTAGAGACAAAGTCTTGCTATGTTGCCCAAGCTGGTCTTAAACTCCTGGCTTCAAGCTGTCCTCTGCCTCAGCCTCCCAAAGTGCTGGGATTACAGGCATGAGCCACCACACCTGGTCCTATTTCCCTTTTCTAGACTCAAGCTATACGCCATATTTATTGGAAAGCCAGTTACTAAGACCCACTTATACTCAAAAGGAGTGGAATTGGTAAGTGTAGGGTCCCTACAGATATTATTTGAAGTTCTTCTGTTAGGAAGACTTACCTCTTTTACCCCAGTACATTTATTTATTCAATCAATCATTTATTTTATAGTTTGGGTTTTAACCTTATACTGTGTTATTTATTTTGTTGCTCAAATTGTTCCAGCTTTAATCATAGTGAGTTTTTCAGATTGGGCCTCGCATTCCTGTGATAAACTGTCCCCTCCTTTTTGTTTGTTTGTTTGTTTGAGACAGAGTCTTGCTCTGTCACCCAGGATGGAGTGCAGTGGTGCGATCTCGGCTCACTGTAAACTCCACCTCCCAGGTTCAAGCGATTCTCCTGCCACAGTCTCCCAAGTAGCTGGGATTACAGGTGTCTGCCACCACACCCAACTAATTTTTGTATTTTTAGTACAGACAGCGTTTCACCATCTCTACTAAAAAGACTAGGCTGGTCTTGAACTCCTGACCTCAAGTGATCCACCCGCCTCGGCCTCCTAAAGTGCTGGGATGACAGGTGTGAGCCACTGCGCCTGGCCCGTCCCCTCCTTTTTTTAAAGCACGTCTTTACTTTTTGTCACTACAAGATGCTGCAGGCTCATTTTGTATTTTCTCTGTCCCAGACCACAAACAGCCATTTCTCCAAGGAGCCATGGTTCCTGGAGAATAATAATGAGAAATGAAGGCTGAGATGTGGTGACAAACTTTAATTTTATTCCTGCGTAAGCTTTCCCACGCTCCCCATTGGGCTATAAACCTCATTCTGTGTGGTGGTTTTGCTCTCTCACCATGTTGCCTATTGTACGTAAAATATCTAGCATTTATTGAATGAATGAAGTTCACTGGAACAAGTTTTAGCTTTTTTCTTGATTCTTTTAACATTGCCACTAATTTTACTTTTGCATAATGCTGTCATCTAGCTAGATCAAGAAAATGGGTCATGCCCTATGATGATGATTACTATTGTTTGACATGGGGGTCTCACCCTGTCATCCAGGCTGGAATGTAGTGGCACAATCTTGGCTCACTGCAACCTCCACCTCCCGAGTTCAAGCGATTCTCCCACCACAGCCTCCAGAGTAGTTGAGACTACAGGTGTGTGCCACCATGCCCGACTACTTTTTGTGTTTTTGTAGAGACAGGGTTTTGCCATGTTGCTAAGGCTGGTCTTGAACTCTCAGACTCAAGCAATCCTACTACCTCAGCCTCCCAAAGTACTGGGATTACAGGTATGAGCCATCGCGCCCAGCAGAGTCATGCCTTATTTTATCTCCCTGTCATTATGAGTTGACTGATATCTCAGAAAATGAGGACATGAATGCATTTGTAATGCATTCATGGAGTATGTCCTACCCTGCATGCATTTCAATAGCAGTCACCCATAATCAATGAATATTTGTAGTTCTGGGTTATTCGATTTTATTCCTGACCAGAGATTTAAAAAGGAAAGTGTGTAATAGGAAAAAAACAAAACAAAACAAAACAAAAACAAATTGACTGTTTTCTTCTATTACCCTTACTCAACTCAATGCACTTCTGTGACCATATGGGTGGGGTTTTCCTTACATGTCAGTACTCTCATGGGTACCAACTGGGTATCCTCTAATTCAGTTCAATTCTGACATTATATACCTGGAGTCAGATCCCACAAGATAAGGACTCAGTCCCACAAGACTGCTCCCACCTCAGATGCCAATAGCAAGTCTGGGCCTCTGGAACTGACCAACTGGCTATAAATTGGGGGTTCCCACCACGCTTTCCCTAATGATTTGCTAGAGTGGCTTACAGAACTCAGGAAATCACCATACTTAATGTTTATCCATTTATGATAAAGGATATTACAAAGGATACAGATGAACGACCAGATGAAAAAGATGAGGCACAGGGCAAGGCATGGGGAGAGGTGCTGTGGAGATTCCATGTCTTCTGATATAGTGTGGCTGTGTCCCCACCCAAATCTCATCATGAATTATAGCTCCCATAACCCCCATGTGTCGTGGGAGGGAACTGGTGGGACGTAATTGAATCATGGGGGCAGGTTTTTCCCATGCTGTTTTTGTGATAGGGAATAAATCTCATGAGATCTGATGGTTTTATAAAAGAGAGTTCCCCTGCACATGCTATCTTGCCTGCCGCCATGTGAAATGTGCCTTTGCTCTTCCTTTGCTTTCCACCATAATTGTGAAGCCTCCCCAGTCATGTGGAATTGTGAGTCAATTAAACCTCTTACCTTTATAAATTACCCAGTTTTGGATATGTCTTTATTAGCAGTGTAAGAATGAACTAATACACCCTCTGTGGGTGAGACACCCCCCCATGTGTTCAGAAAACTAGAAGCTCCTCAAATCTCTGGATTTTTATGGAGGCTTTATCACACAGGCATGATTGATTATTAAGTCAATTTCCAGCCTCTCTCCCCTTCCCAGAGGATGGGAGTGGGGCTGAAAGTTCCAAGCTTCTATGCCTGGCTTGGTCTTTCTGGTAACCAGCCCCCACCCAGAAGCCCCATTGAGAGTTCCCATATTAGAGCAAGAGATGCTCCCATCACTCAGGAAATTCCAAGGGATTAGGAGCTCTGTGGCAGGAACCAGGGTTAAAGACCAAATATTAGAACAAAAGATGCTCCTAACATCTCTATTGCCCAGGAAATTGCAAGGGATTTTGGTGCTATCTGCCAGGAACTGGAGATAAAGACATATATATTTCTTATTATAAATCATAATACCACATAAAGATACATTGTTGCTCCATTCTTTTCTAATTTTTTTCTTTCCACCTATTTCCATATGTCAAAATTGGACCAGTGCCCCAAGGCCTAACTAACTCCAAAGCCAAGTCTTTCCACTTGCCTTTCTATCTCTCTGTCTAAAATGAGATCTCCCTTATCTCTGAATCCCATGAGTTTGTATTTACACTGTGATATTTACCTTTTTAAAATTGTACTTATTTATATATGTCATAATCCTTCTCTAACACTGTAAATTAATTTCAGGCAGGGTTCATATCAGATTCAACTTCTTCCCTACAAATAGCAACAAGAAATCAATTGCTCAAAGAGAATTTGAAATTTAAAAAATTATATTATGGCTCTGTAGTAGCTAATTTCAGGAGGGAAGAAAAATAACAACTAAGTCAGTTGATCAGAAGGAGGGGAAACTATACAAATTATATTCTAGCTATAAAATTACAAGTGATTGTTATGTAGAAGATAGATAAGTAACCTAGTACTACAATGAAGTTACCCCTTTCATTCTCACCCCTTAAATTTGGTCCAAAGAAACTTAACCAACCAACCAACTAACTAAAAAAAAAAAAAAAACAGTTGATGACATTTGATATCGAAGCAGGTACGGTTAAAAGGTTAAATATATATAGTTGAAGGGGGAAGAATCTGACCTAGAATGATAAAATATGCACATACAAGAAAATATATTACCATGCTATTTGTAAAAATGAAAACCAGAACATATTGGAAGTGATCTGAATGTCCATCAATAGCAAATGACTGAATAAAATTTGATATAGCTATACTATGTGATATTATGTGGCTATTAAAAACAAATTAGATCTCTGGCTATTTTTCCAAAGACATATCTGTGGTGTGCTGTAAAGTGAGAAAAGGAAGGAGCAGAGCCAGGAGTTGAACTTGATTCCAGTTTTGTCAAAATGTCAACTTACAGGTTAGGGTAAGGACCTGTAAGGGAGGGAAGAAAAAAAGTGAGGGTAGGAGACCAGCCAGGCTAGATAGGGGCACGGTTCCATGTTCTACCACAATGTGTCCAGGTAGCCTCTCATTCTGAAAAAGACACACTCCCCTTGCCAATGACCATGACCTCCTAGTCTCACTGATTCCCATAGGAAAGAAACATTTGTGCCCAGAGTTTTAGGGGATATGAGGTTCCAGTTGGGGATTTCCCTGAGGAGAAAGCATGTCATCACGCATCTTGACGTCATGGCATCTTGAACTTTAGTTAAAAGAGAACCAATTCATGTTGATTTTTTTGTTGTTGTCGTGGCATTTAAAAACTCTGAGCTTTATCTTTTAGAGGGGCAAGATGAAAAGGGCTGAAGATCAGCCTTCCCCTTTTTACTTAATGGGAAACCGTTTGTAGATCATTTAAAATGTCAGTTATAGTCATTGAAATGAATGATAAATTTATTAAAGATATTCAAACTCACCAGTGTCAGAGAAATGTAAATTAAAATAACAGTGAAATATCCCTCTCAGGCTGGGGAAAAAAATGGAAAAGACCAATCTCACCTATATTGTTGATGGGAATGATAATTATTTCAGCTGTGTTTTGGCCACATTTATTAAAATAAAATATATAGATTTTTGGAAATTATATAGCACTGGATATGTAGCAAATAATATAGGTAATAACATACATGTAAATTATGTAAAATAATGATAAAATGAATCCACTTCCAACCTAAGAATGGGGTCATCACCAATACTGTTGAAGCCACCTGCAAGCTTCTCTCTAGTCCATTTTCTCTGCCTTCTCTGCCCTCTACCCTGTTCTCTTGCTTTGCTCTTTTAAAAATAGTTAAAGAGAAATACGTATACTCTTTGACCCTGTAATCCCCATCCTGGGACTCTATCTCGTAGACATAAAGGCCATGCTACATAAGGACGTTTGTAGAAAGGATGTTTATGGCAGCACTGTTTGTAGTAGCCAAAGAGGGAGAAACGAGTGAATGCCCATTAATGACTGAATAAATTACAGGACATCCACACCATGGAATTTTCTGTAGCTATTAAAAAACGATGAATTAGAGCAATACCAGATGCCTTGGAGGGATTTCCATGGCATATTGCAGAATGAGGAAATGGGAGCTGCGGAAGCGTGCATAAAATGACAAATGCCTATGTATTGTATAGAGTGTGTGAATACATATATTTGTGTGATTTGTGAGCATAGAGACCAATTTGGAAGGATGTATTCTAAATTGTCAACGAGGATTAACAGAGAGAGGAAGGGTGGTCTGATGTGGAGAATGGATTGAGCCAAAAGAGAAGAAGGAAAAAATCCAAATTACCTGGGATTTATCAGATAAATGGAGGTCAAAATTCCATCTTATTGTTGTTCCAGGGCTTGTAATATTAGGCTTTGTGTCCCCACCTAAATCAAATCTCATCTTGAATTGTAATCCCCGTAATCCCCACAGATCGAGGGAGAGACCAGGTGGAGGTAATTGAATCATGAGGATGGTTTCCTCCATGCTGTTCTCATGATAGTGAGTGAGTTCTCGCGAGATCTGATGGCTTTATAAGGGGGTTTTTCGCTCCTTCGCTCAGGACTTCTCCTTCCTGCCACCTTGTGAAAAAGGTGCATTGCTTCCTTTTTGCTTTCCGTCGTGATTGTAAGTTTCCTGAGGCCCCCCCCACCGGGTCATGCTGAACTGTGAGTCAATTAAACCTCTTTCCTTTATAAATTGCCCAGTCTGGGGCCATTCTTTACAGCAGTATGAAAATGGACTAATACAGCTTGTATGATTATTTCACTGGATGATGCAAAAGCTTTTTTGAAAGTGTTCAAGGCTCTGCCCAAATGTGTGACGGTGGAATTTATGATATGCAAATGATACTTATAATAGTGATGTGATTTTATTTATTTATTTATTAATTATTTATTTTTTTGAGACAGGGTCTCACTCTGTCTTCCAGGCTGGAGTGCAGTGGTGCAATCACAGCTCACTGTAGTTTCAACCTCCCAGGCTCAACTGATCCTCCCTCCTCAGCCTCTTGAGCAACTAGGACTACAGGCATGCACCACCACACCTGACAGTTTTTTTTTTTTTTTTTGTATTTTTTGTAGTGTCTAGGTCTATGTTGACCAGGCCGGTCTTGAATTCCTGGGCTCAGGTGATCCTCTTGTCTCAGCCTCCCAAAGTGCTGGGATTACAGATGTGAGCCACTGCACCTGGCCAGTGATATGACTTTGAGCAAATAATTTTTACTCTTCTAGGTCTATTAAGGTTTTAGCCATTAGACAGATAATAATAACCAACCTAATTAATAGCTGATATCCTTTCAGATGAGCTATTGAAATCACTCTGCCTGGATTAAATGTAGTCCTCAACCATGGCAAAATTCAAAGTATGATCTGCTTAGCCTGACTGCTAAATCCTCACCCGACCCCCACCACAGTTTCCCCCTCTGCTAACACCTTACATTGCCATGGTACTTGTGTCTAAACTCAGAGATGGGCACTGGCACATTGCTCGTAACTAACCTCCAGACTTTATATGACTTTCACTTTTACATTCATGTTCTGTTTGTGTTTTAGGATCCAATCCAGGGTGCCACATTGCATTTTGTTGGCATGAATCCTCAGTCATCTCTGGTCTGTAACAGTTTTTCATTATTTTTTATGGCTTTTTTTTTTTTTTTTTTTGAGATGGTGTCTTGTTCTGTCACCCAGGCTGGTGTGCAGTGGTGTGATCTTGGCTCACTGCAACCTCCACCTCCCGGGTTCAAGCAATTCTCCTGCCTCAGCTTCCTGAGTAGCTGGGATTACAGGCATGTATCACCATGCCTAGCTAATATTTGTGCTTTTTAAAATAGAGACATGGTTTTGCCATGTTGGCCAGGCTAGTCTCGAACTCCTGACCTCAGGTGATCTGCCCGCTTTGGCCTCCCAAAGTGCTGGGATTACAGGCATGAGCCACCGCGCCCAGCCTACGTTTTATGGCTTTGACGGTCGAGGTGCACTGGCCAGGTATCCTGTAGAAAGTTCCCCGATCTGGGTTTGCTGGATGCCTTCTCCAGATTATGCTGGAGCAGTTGTTTTTGTGTGTGTTATTTCAACCAATCTCCTCTTGGAATAATTTTGCCTACATAAATGTGACCCGTCCCGCATGGTGGATCACACCTGTATCCCAGCACTTTGGGAGGCTGAGGTGGGTGAATTGCCTGAGCTCAGGAGTTCGAGACCAGCCTGGGCAACATGGCAAAACCCCGTCTCTAAGAAAATACAAAAAATTAGCTGGGCGCAGTGGCACACACCTGTGGTCCCAGCTACTTGGGGGACTGAGACAGAGGATGGCTTGACTCTGGGAGGTTGAGGCTGTAGTGAGCTGAGATCATGCCACTGCACATCAGCCTGAGTGACAGAGCAAGACCTTGTCTCTAAAAAAAAATAGGATAAAATAAAATAAAATAAAAATAAATGTGACCCTAGAGGTGTGTGTGAGTATGTGTGTGTGTGTGTGTGTGTGTGTGTGTGTGTGTGTGTGTGTGTATGTGTATGTATAAGAGGCAGGGTCTCTCTCTGTCTCTGGAGTGCAGTGATGCAATCATAGCTCACTGCAACTTTGATCTAGTGGTCTCAAGCAATCTCCTGCCTCAGCCTCCCGAGAAGCTAGGACTACAGGTGTGCGCCACCACTGCCAGATAATTCTTTTTTTTTTTTTTTTTTTTTTTTCTAGACATGTGGTTTCACTGTGTTGCACAGGCTCAAACTCCTGGCTTCAAGTGATCATCCTGCCTCAGCCTTCCAAAGTGCTGGGATTACAGGCATGATATACGAGGCCCAGCCCCTAGAGGTATTAAACGGGGGTATTAACTTGTCTTTTTATTCTTCATTTAAATGATTGCAAATGCTATCCAATCTACTCCCCAGAGGCCCCTCAGGGAGTTAGGTTTCCATTTTACAGATGAGGCAGCAGGACCCTTCTGCATGGCAGAGAGGAGATTCCAACCCAGATGCCAGTGCCAGAGTCTGCCCATAGCTCCGCTACTGATGAGTTGCTAACAAATTGGTTTGTCCAAGGGCATGTTCAACTGTACCCTCCATTCCCCTTTGGAGGAACTTCACTATCACCTAATTAGGTAACGTGGTAACTGGGCAACCATTACTTATAATAGACGTGGAGTTGTAAATTATTCTATTTAATTAAGAACTGCACACTTCCTATTAAAGGAAAGCTTATCATAGGTTAGTAAATTTATTGGGAACACTTAACTTTAGCTAATTAAGCTGTTTGAACTCAAGGCGAGGGCATTCATTAATAACCAAGCCCAAGCAGTTAAGGGCAATTAGTGAAACAGCTGGTCTTTACCTCACTGATAAAGGATGGTTAATAGAGATCTTTGCAGCTGTTATAAACCTCCCCAAAGCTATATCTTCTTCAAAAGTTTGCATTGGTAAAGAAAATAGAAGAGGAAACTAAATTTAAAAGAATGGAGTGTTGGAAGCAATTCGGATCTCTAGGCTCACGATGATGCCAGAAGAAGAATGAAATCCACTGGCAGTACCTTCTTTCCTAGCGGTCTGCATTTACCTGGGAGAGTCTGACCTCAAAGTCAGCAGTAGATGTGTTTTAGCTCCCCCTGGAATCTTGGCTGCCCCGGGAGCATTGGGCAGGGATGGGTCCTCTATATATGCAGAGATTATATGTCCTGAAAGAAAAATGCAGGAATGGTAACCTCTCATTCAGAAATGCAGCCAGGTAGCCTTAGATAAGGTGCTTTTTTTTGGACCTGCAAATGTCTTTATGTAGAAAGTCTCACAGAGTCCTCATATGTCTCATTCAGTAGTTTGTCAGATTGATTTTTTTTTTTTGGAGATAGGGTCTAGCTCCGTCACCCAGGCTGGAGTGCAGTGGTGCAATCTCAGCTCATCGCAACCTCGGCCTTCCAGGCTCAAGCGATCCTCCCACCTCAGCCTCCTGAGTAGCTGGTACTACAGGCGTGTGCCACCATTTCCTGCTAAGTATTTTGTATTTTTAATAAAGATGAAGCTTCGCCATGTTGCACAGGTCTTGAACTCCTGAGCTCAAGCAATCAGCTTCCCAAAGTGCTGGGATTACAGGCATGAGTTGCCCTACCCAGCCAGTTTGAACTTTTATTTAGAAATGTTGAAATGTGCATAGTTATTAGGATTATCTTGTGTTTCAGCAATCAAGTGTCATAATGTATCCTGTGATTGGAGGGAAATGAATAATGCTCACCCTGCCTGCAAAAAGTTGTTTCTTGGTCAGATGGTGGGGATTCTGGTTGGGGATGGTACTTTCGTCACTCTGCCTTCAGACATGTATTCATTGCCTATTGTGTGCTGGGCACTATGCTGGTATGTGACATCACATGAGAGCATCAAGGAGCCTGTTTAGCTTGCAATCCAATGAGAGAAGAATAGACAGTAAACAGGTGTTGTTTTTGTTTACTAAAACAAGGTAATCTTTGGCTGGGGGCACGCGGTGGCTCATGCTTGTAATCCCAGCACTTTGGGAGGTGGAGGTGAGGATGGCTCAAGGCCAGGAGTTTGAGACCAGCCTGGGAAACACAGAGAGACCCCATCTCTACCAAACAGGAAAAATTAGCCAGGCATGGTGGTGGCATATCCCTGAAGTCCCAACTACTTGGGAGGCTGAGGTGGGAAGATAGCTTGATCCCAGGAGATTGAGGCTGCAGTGAACTACGATTATGCCACTGCACTCCAGCCTGGGTGACAGAGTGAGACCCTGTCTCTAAAAAACAAAAACAATACAACGGAGTAATCATGGACTATGATCAATGCTTTGAAGGCAGAGTGGTTATCCAAATTTAGCCTTTCTTGGTTGTTGCCTTGCCTTATAATAGTGTCTGCTTCATATTTCTTTTTTAGTTGCCTCATATTGCTTTAAACTTAAATGTATTTATTTGAAATGAAGACCTTATATTCCTACAATAAGTGGGAAGCCGGTATCACTTATCAGAAATGGAAAGTAATCAGAAGAATAAATACATAACTATTAAAATGAAAGCTGTCGCATGTTCTCACTTACACGTGGGAGCTAAATGATGAGAACACATGGACACATAGAAGGGAACAACACACCCTTTCAGAGGGTGGAGGGTGGGAGGAGGGAGAGGATCAGGAGAAATAACTAACAAGTACTAGGTACTGGGTAATGAAATAGTCTGTACAACAAACCCCCATCACACAAGTTTACCTATGTAACAAACATGCCCTTGTACCCCTGAATTTAAAGTAAAAGTTAAAAAAAAATTGATTACCTCACACACGTATTTTTGGAGAGTTGAAGACATTTAAAATCTGCTCTTTTAGCAATTAATGTTAAAGCTTTTTTTTTTTTTTGAGATGGAGTCTTGCACTGTCGCCCGGGCTGGAGAGCAATGGTGCGATCTTGGCTCTCTGCAACCTGCAACCTCTGCCTTCCGGGTTCACGCGATTCTCCTGCCTCAGCCTCTGGAGTTGCTGGTATTACAGCCACACACCACCACACAGGTAATTTTTTGTATTTTTAATAGAGACGGGGTTTCACTATGTTGGCCAGGCTGGTCTTGAGCTCCTGACCTCATGATCGGCCTGCCTCGACCTCCTAAAGTGCTGGGATTACAAGTGTGTGCCACCACGCTTGGCTATTTTTTATTTTTTTATTTTTAGTAGCGATAGGGTTTCACCATTTTGGCCAGGTTGGTCTCGAACACCTGACCTCATATGATCTGCCTGCCTTGGCCTCCCAAAGTGCTGGGATTACAGGTGTGAACCATCGCGCCCAGCCTAACATTAGTTTTCTTTGGTTTCAGTAAATGAAAAAAATAAAAATAAAATAAAACCTGTCTTCTGCTACCTAAAAATAGCCCAGGAAGTACCAGCAGTGTGCATGTCATATTTTGGAAATATTGACCTGAGTTGAGGGGTAACTAGGGATGCCACCTGCCATGCGTGCATGCATGTATATGTATATAACCATCTGAAAGTAGATTACATGGTACTTCCCTCTTAAATAATAGTGTGCATTGTCTAAGAACAGGAACTTTTACTATGTAATCATAATACCATTTCACACCTAAGAAAATGAACAATACAGCCTAATATTATTTAATATATAGTCAATATTCATGCTTTCCTCATTGGCCCAAAAATATTTTTATAGCTTTCTTCTTGAACCCAGATATAATCAAGGCTTAACACACTGCATTTGGTCACTAGGTGTTTTTAGTCTTAATCTATAACAAAGTTTGGTAATCATTTTCTAGAAAGGGCCAGGTAGCAAATATTTTTGGCTTTGCAGGCCATATCATCTCTGTTGCAGTCACTTAACTCTGCTCTTTTCAAAAGCAGCCATGGACAGTAAGTAAACAAGTGAACATGGCTGTATTCCAATAAAACATTATTTACAAAAACAGGTAGTGGGCCAGATTTGGTCCACAGGAGAACACCGAACTCACTTCCCCTTTTAAATGAAATTGGCTTAAAATCCTTCTTTTTAAAGTTGAAACATGTAGCATTGACTTTTGAAAACTCTCAGCCAGATGTCTTGTAGAATGTCCCACATTGGCATTCATCTGAAGTTTCCTCTTGGTGTTATAGAACTTGTTCCTGTGTCCCCTATATTTTTTCTGTCCTGAAAATTAGTTTCAGAGGCTTAATTTGATTGAGGTGAAACATTTCTGGCAAGAATCCTTCAAGTTGATGCCTTATCTTTCACATTGCATCATGCCAGGAAACACATATTTCTTTGCTCACCACTTGGTGATGTCATGTTTGAGCCCTTGGTTAGGGACATAACACCGGACCTCTCCATTGCAAAGGTATATTTCCCCTCTGGAATTAGTGCATAATATGCAGGTTTCTCCCTTTGTCTGGAACACGCCTCTCTGTGGTCTTCCTTTGCCTGGCTCTTTCTCATCATTTGAACCTCCACTCAAGCATCATCTGTCCTGAGAGCAGGACATTATGCACCTGCTCTTAGGTGGCCTGCAAGGCACTGCATGCTGTGGTCCTCGCTACCTCCCTGGAGTCATCTTGGACATTTTCCTCTTTCCTGTTGCAGTTCAGCCATGCTGGCCATCTTTCAGTGCATAGAGTGCACCGTGCTCCCTCTGCCCTATCCTTGCCTGGAGCACATCACTCTCTGCCTCATCCAGCTAACCCTTTCTCACACTTCTGGTATTGACTAGGGGTCCTATCCTAAAGGGTGTCTTCCTAGACTGCCCTCCCCATCCCAGTTTGGTCAAAATACTGCTGTCAAATGTTCTCAAAGCACCACATAAGGCTCTCTTTGTGAGGGCTCATCACACCTGAAATTTTTCATTTTTAATGTGGTTATTGTATTCGTTTTCCCTACCCTCCCTAGAAGCTGAGCTCCATAAGGGCAGGAAGCCTGCCTAATTTTGTTCATCCCTATAAATATCCAAAACACCTAGCACAGTGCCCAGCACATAGTAGGTGCTCAATAAATATCTGTTGAATAAATGTATGAATCATGACTTGTTGAATGGCTCCAATGGGACCCTGTGCTAGTAGTATTCTGAAGAGTCAGCCCTATTTAGCACAGGGAATGATCTAGACCAGGAATTGGCAAGCTTTTTCTGGAAATGGCCAGATAGTAAATATTTTTAGCTTTGTGGGCCACACATTCTCTCACGGAACTATTCGAGTTGGCTGTGGTAGTGAAAGCAGCCAGGGAAAATACCTAAGTGAATGGAAAGAGCTGTGTTCCAATAAAAATTTACTTCCAACAGGCCAGGTGCAGTGGCTCATGCCTGTAATCCCAGCACTTTGGGAGGCTGAGGAGGGCCGATGACTTGAGATCAGGAGTTTGAGACCAGCCTGGCCAACATGGTGAAACTCTGTCTCTACTAATGATACAAAAAATAGCCGGGTGTGGTAGCGTGCACCTGTAATCCCAGCTACTCAGGAAGCTGAGGCAGGAGAATCGCTTGAACCCAGGAGATGGAGGTTGCAGTGAGCTGAGATCATGCCACTGTATCCCAGCCTGGGTGACAGAGTGAAACTTCATCTCAAACAAACAAACAAACAAACAAACAAAATTTTTACAATAGGAGGCAGGCCAGATTGGGGCTGTGGAATGTAGTTGGCCAGTCCCTGATCTAGGGGCATTATTCCTGGTTTCATCTCAACTTTGCTTCATATTTGTTGAATTCCTGCTCTCTAACAGGCATGATTCTGGGAATATTGCAGTGAGTGAGACTGGCAATATCTTTGGCCACATGAAACTTATACCCTATTTGACTAGAGACAGACAATAAAGAAGTAAATGAATAATATCGTTTCAGAAATGATGATGTGTTCTATGAAAAAGAATTCAACTGAGTGCCGGGATGTGGAATGACCGAGTTGAAACCTAGAGGCTGCTCTTTTAAATAGAATGGTCAGGTTAAATTAGGGGCAATTTGAGCATTAGGAAAAAGGATGTAACTGAATGTCGCACACTGGAGAAATAAAAACCCATGAGTCCGTAGTGTGTCTAAAGAGAAAGGGAGAAGTGAAGGAGGAAAGCTCTTAGTTAGGGAGCTAACTAATCCTTGTAAAAGCATCAGCAGAATGAAAAATCATGGCCAGGAGTGGTGACTCATGCCTGTAATCCCAGGGCTTTGGGAGACTGAAGTGGATGGATCACTTGATCCTAGAAGTTCAAGACCAGCCAAGGAAACATAGTGAGACCCTCATCTCTACTACTACTAAAAATATTATCAGGCATAATAGCACATACCTGTAGTCCCAGCTATTTGGGAGGCCGAAGAGGGTGGATCGCTTGAGCCTGGGGAGGCTGAGGCTGCAGTGAGCTGTGATCATGCTACTGCACTCTGGCTTGGGCAACAGAGAGAGACCCTGTCTCTAAAAAGTAATAATAAAATAAAAATCATGTTTCAAGCCCCATTGTAATAATTGATTCCTGACCAGCCTGGGCAACATGGTGAAACCCCTGTCTTTACTAAAAATAAAAAAAATTAGCTGGGCATGGTGGTGCACACCTGTGGTTCCAGCTACTCAGGAGGCTGAGGCAGAAGGATTGCTCAAGCCCAGGTGGTGGAGGTTGCAGTGAGCCAAGATCATGCTGCTGCACTCCAGCCTGGGTGACAGAGTAAGACTAATACTACTAATAATTGATTTATGTAAGAATCATCTTCCCCAAGAAAGTACAATTGAGCAAAGAGAAGAATGAAGCCACCAGGAAGAAAGCGAGGGGAAGGGTGTTGCAGGCAGAGGGAGTGGACAGTGCACTCCCCGTGGCTTGCTTCAGAGACAGTAAGAAGATCTCGGTGGCTGGAGAGAGGAGGAGGGTGGTCAGAGATGATAGACCCAGATCATGTTGGCCTTTGTAGGTCCTGATGAGGAGCTAGGATTTTATCCTAAGTGTGGTGGGAAACCATGACAGTCTTTGGAACGGAGGGGAAGGTAAGATGGTTTCTATTTTAACGTGGTTCTGCCTGCTACTGTGTCAGGAGTAGGTTGGCAATGGGGTGGTCACAGTGGAAGGAGGGAGACCAGCAAGGGGACTTCCAAAGTCATCTGATGCAAGAAATGATGTGGTGTCAGCAGAAGGGGTGAGAAGTGGTTGCAGCTGGCATATACTTTTGAAGGTGGAACTCCCAGGGTTTGAATTGTATGTGGATGGGAGAGAAAGAGAGGGGTGGAGGATGACTCCAAGGTCTCGAGACTGAATAAAATGTGGGTGGGAGCCATGTTGGGAGAAGACCCTCAGAGGCTTCGGTTTATGAGAGAAGGCTCAACAACTGTGCTATGCTGGATACATGCCCTGTGTGAGATGCCTGTTAGACATCTCAGTGACATGGAGTCGGCAGGTGTAGGAGGTACGAGCCTGGAGATAGTTGAGAGTTATTGGTCTACAGCTGATTAAATTACAAGAGGGAATAAGACCCCTTAGATAGAGAAGACCTAGGATTGGGAGAGGCATTAGGAGACATAGAAGGGGCAGCTGGTTAGGTAGGAAAACCAGGAGGATGGGAACCCTAGTGCCAGTTCAGAAAGAATTTCAAGAACCTAGTTCCCTTATTTCCCCTTATTGTATTTTTTCACGCCTTTAAAACTGATTTTGGCCTGTAGCAGTGGTGAACAATAGCTCTGACAGTAGTAACAGTAAAGGCAGCCAGCATTTATACCTGTTCTGTGCCACACAGATGCTGAACACCTTACCTGCTCGGTCTCATTGAATCCTCACTCCAGCTCCTTCATGAGGGCTTTATTATTATCCCTGGTCTGAACTGAGCAGAGGGAGGCCCAGCGAGGTTGAGTGACTTGCCCAAAGTCACACAGCTCATAAGTGACAGAACCAGAAAGAGAACCCTACATGCCTCACATCTTTCCCCAAAATAGGTTAGCTATAAATAAATGTTCTGAGAAGTTCCTGGGAAAAGGGTCGTGGTTGATGCGGGGACATTGACTCTAGTATTTAACAAGTATGTGCTGAGGACCTGCTGTGCATCAGTCCAGAAACAGAATAGAGGCAGACAATGCAAAATTCCTGCTCTTCTAGGGGAGCCTCAGTATCCTCATCTATAAAATGGAGATAATAAATATATCTACCTCATCAGCTTTTTGAGAGGATTCAATGTGTTAATGCGACAAATCTCTGAGAACAGGGCCTAACATGTAGTTGACATGCAAGACGTGGTCATTTTTGAGAGACTCTATGGCTTCATGGTTAAGGATTGGGCCTCTTAGTGCCAGGATGTCTGGGTTCAAATCCCAGCTTTGCTACTCCCTAGCTGTGTGGCAGTGGGCAAGTTCCTTACCCTCTCTGTGGCTTAATTTCCCCATCCGTAAAATGGGATAATGATAGTTTGTAGCTCATATCATTATGATGAAGGTTTACTAAGCTAATATTTTCAAAGGGTTTGTAGGGGCTGGTACATAATTCTCGTGTTTTAGCTGTTATCACGGGGCTGGGATACAGTGGGGACACAGGCAACAAGCATGCCTGTCAGTAAAGAAACACAAGTTATCACCTGCGAGAAGAAAGTACGGCAAATAAAAACCCTTCTGGATTTCCACGTGCATTTCAGTGACAGGCGATTTGGATTAAAGAGCCAAGAAGTCACAGTGGGAAAGCTGTCCTGTTCCCAGAGGCAAACGACAGCCCACGGAAAAAAATAGCACAAAGCTTCGGGCCGGGGAGATGGTGGCCCGAGGAAAGAGAGGAGGGGCAGAGGATGCTGTGAATCATGGTAATATTTTCCCTAGGAAAGTCCCAGGGGTTCTTGTTGAGGCCTTAATCGCCTATTCTGGGCTTCGGATGCCGTTAGCTCCTTGCTCTTTGAGAGCTGCGCTCCCTCTGCCCTCTGTCTGTCTCTGTTAGAGCCTAATCATATTTGAAAGTAGTTTTTATCTGTGATTATTCATCTGTATATGAGGAGCTTATGCGTCTAAGCCGCCACTTCCATCAAATCTAAGCGCATGGCCCCGTTAATACACACAGGCCTAACGTTGGCAGGGAAAGTGGTCCCCACCCCGAGTCCAAGCAGGGAGATTTTAGAGAATTACAGGGGACCAGCTTCGGGAGTGGGGAGGTGGAGGTAGACAGTGCTGGCATCAAGACAGGGAGCAAAACAAATATGGGAGACCTAACAGCAGAAACTCCAGCCAGGCCCATAAATCGATAGGTGGGCTTACCCTCAAGGCATGGCTTCTCAAACTTTAATAAGATGGTGTCTATGAAGATTACATATTAGCTTAGAGAACAATATTTCATTTTCACTGGCTCTTTTTAATCTGCGGGAGATGATGTGCTGGGCTAGGTTTAATGCTCACACACCTATTTCAGGTTAATTCTCTGTTAAATTGTGGTGAGGTTAGAGTGGAGTTTTTCCCCCTCTTCCTAGAATGGAGGGTTCTGATATGAGGAGGCAGGGAGCCAGCGGGGTATCAGGACAAGGACAAAGTTGGGAGCCTCCCCAGCTACGACAAAGACAAAATCCTTTGATTATCCTCACATCTTCCGCAGGTGTTTGTATCTTTCTATCTCTTTCTTTTTTTCCCACAGCATTGTGATGTAATTCACATACCATGCAATTTCCTCATTTAAAGTATACAATCTATCCAGGCATGGCGGCTCATGCCTGTAATCCCAGCACTTTGGGAGGTTGAGGTGGGAGGATCGCTTGAGCCCAGGAGTTCAAGACCAGCCTGGGCAACAAAGTGAGACCTTGGCTCTACAAAAAATAAAATTAGCTGGGCGTGGTGGCACGTGCCTGTTGTCCCAGCTACTTGGGAGGTTGAGGTGGGAGGATCTCTTGAGCCTGGGATGTTGAGGCTACACTGAGCCAAATTGCACCACTGTACTGCAGCCTATATGGCAGAGCGAGACCCTATCTCAAAAAAAAAAAAAAAAAAAAAAGCAACAAAACAACAACAACAAAAAAACAAAAAACAAATGGAGGCTTGCATACTGTATGTTTACACATTTAAGCATAAACCAATATATGTCATCTCCTCTTACCTTGGCAAACCTCCATAATGATAAGATTAAAACATACAATAGAGCTAAGGTTTTATGTTATTGGAAGTTGACATGATATCAAACACTACTCAATTAAACCCCTATTATTTTTGGATATGCTATTGGTGGACTGGCTGGCAATGTATGGATGAGTAAAAAAAAAGACACATATAATTCATAAATTAGATATTTCATAAAATTTCTTTCTCTGGCTTTAATTTTGTCAAAGTCACTAATAATGTTGTTTTTGAGACTGAGTACTCACTCTGTCGCCCAGGCTGGCACAATCTCGGCTCACTACAACCCCCACCTCTTGGGTTCAAGTGATTCTCCTGTCTCAGCCTCCCGAGTAGCTGGAATTACTGGTGCAAGCCACCATGCCTGGCTAGTTTTTGTATTTTGAGTAGATATGGTGTTTCACCATGTTGGCCAGGCTGGGCTCGAACTCCTCACCTCAAGTGATCCACTCACCTTGGCCTCCCAAGGTGCTGGGACTACAGGTATGAGCCACTGTGCCTGGCCAATAATGTTTTTATAATCAAGAGTTCCACCAATTTGCTTCTATTGACAGCAATGATTTAGTGATTATACAATAAAATATAATTGGATTAAAACTATTTGGATATATTTTCACCAAGAAAGTATATCATAGTAAAGAGAAAATGGAAAAATTAAAGTTATTTTTCATACATGTTTCAAAACATTATTTTTTCTTTAGGTATTTGAAATTATTCATTACAATTAAAAGGTATAATGAAAATTATGTTAGTATTAACAAATATTAAACATTTTAAAAAATGAAAGTTGAAATTTAATTTTTGAAATTTGATTTAGATCTTATTACATATTTTTTATTTAAAAACTATTCATGATTTTAGTTTTCTATGTCCGTTCAGTTGTCAGTTTCAAGAGTCAGTCAGTATTATGGCCAGATATGTGAATATACATAATTAACAGTAAATTTTTTTTGAAACAGGTCATCATTCTGTTGCCGAGGCTGAAGTGCAGTGGCACAATCATGGCTCACTTCAGCCTTGACCCCTCAATCGATCCTCCCACCTTAGCCTCCTGAGTAGCTGAGACTACAGGTGTGCACCACCACGCCTGGCTAATTTTTGTAGAGATGGAATTTCACCACGTTGCCCAAACTGTTCTTGAACTCCTGGGCTCAAGCGATCCTCCAGCCTTGGTCTCCCAAATTGCTGGAATTACAGACGTGAGCCACCGCACCTGGCCGTGAATTCTTTCTACTGCAACATTTTCCATGGCTGTAATATGCAACTGTCAAAAATACCATACTGATTCCAGAACCACAAATTAGAACACAAAGAGAAGCAAGAAACAGCCAGTCAGCACTATGGGGAAATGATGCTCTGCTCTGCAAGAATCTATTGCACCCACTGTATTTGAGAGAAAGTATTTCACAAGTTAGTTAATTTGCCCTTTCTCTTTCCTAAGTGCCTTTGTGACCCCTGAGCACAGAGCAGTGCCCCTCTCTCCTTTAAGCTGTAGTACTGCACATGAACTTTCAAGGTGTTTGGGCACAGTTGCCTTTTGTTTTGAGGACAGAGATCAAGATGTGGGAGGCAGTGCTTCTCTGGGGCCTGAATGGTGTTATGTATTAGGGTGAATGTTTAGAGTAATCAATGCGTTTTGTCAGGGCTAGGTCCAGGTCCCAGGTGACTGAGCGGCCCAGGACAGGACCCCTGTTACTCAGGTCTAAGGGTGGCCTTGCAGACGTATGTGGGTAGAGAGAAGTTCAGGGAAGAACTTCAGGACCGAAACACTTGGATAGCATCTCGGAATGCATAAACCATCCCTTTGGATGCCTGTGGAAACGTCTCTCCATATTTCTTATCTAAATGGTGTTTTTTCGCTTCTGATTTGACCATTCTGTGAATAATCCTAAGGGTTGAGACTTTTATGAGTTAAGTGGTGATAGGCTTTTCCATTTTATTTGAGGATGGAGCATTATTTTCCTAACAGAGACAGTTTTCATCTGTGGGCCAAAAGCATTGTCATAGGTACATATTCTGAAATATTCTTATCTGCAGATAAAGAACTCAGCTCACACGGTGGTGTTTGAATAGGAAAAGTAAAAAACAAACCACTCACCTCACGTGATCAATTTTATTTGGGCTATTAGCAGAGAATATTGTGCACTAGAGACTTCTTACATCAAATAATAACTGAATGTTAAGCAAACAGATAATCAATTATTAAGATGCAGCTGCTATTAACATAATCATTTACATTTCAGTAATATCAGCATTTGGAGGGAGTTGTAAAGCTACTTAAAAGCATCTGATGTACAAAACAGGGATATAACCATTTTCCCTTTGCTAAAATTTTTTGGAGGATCTAGCTCTAATTTTGGATGCTGTGATTGGAAGAGGTGTAAAATCTGATATAGAAATATCTGATCTCTGGATACTTTTTTTTAATTGATGAAACTCAGGATGATTTCCTTCTGTGAACACATTTTCATTCATTCATTCATGCATGCATTCATTCATTCATTCATTCAAAAGACCCAGGGTCTTGCTCGTGACCCAGGCAGGAGTTTAATAGTGCAATTATTGCTTACTGCAGCCTCGAACTCCTGAGCGCAAGCAATCCTCTCACCTCAGCCTCCTGAGTAGCTAGGAACACAGACACATACCACCATGACTGGCTAATTTTTAATGTTTTTGTAGAGATGGGGTCTTGCTCCATTGCCCAGGCTGGTCTCAAACTCCTGGCCTGAAGCAATCCTCCTGCCTTGGCCTCCCAAAGTACTGGGATTACAAGGCATGAGCCATTGCACTTGGTCTATATTTTTGGAATATAGATAATACATTCACATGGCTCAAAAATTAAAAAGTTTTAAAAAAAACCAAACAAACAGTGAAAACCGTTCCTTCTTTCTCTCTCTCTTTTGACCTCCAGTGCCCTGCCCCCAGAAGTAATCGCTGACGTCATGATCATTTTTATGTATCTGTTCAGGGTTTCTTTATGTGTATCAGCAAATACTAATTTTGACTCATTTCACACAGTTTTGAGCTTTGGGTCTTTTGGTTTTGTTTCTTATTTTCCAATATATCCTGGAGATTATTCCAAATCAGCACATAGAGAGCTCCCTCATTCTTTATTTCCAGCCCCATACTACCTGTTGTAGGTTGTACCATACTTTATTTAATCAATCTACTATAGAGGGACATTGGATTTTTTCCAACTATTTCTTAGGCCAAACACATTATAAGGAATAAACTTGTACTTGCATGAGGTATGTGCATATACTTTTTCATATATTTAGGATAAATTTCTAGAAATGGAATTTCTGGGTCAACTTACACACGCGTGTGTAATCCTGATGGATGTCGCCAAATTATCCTCCATGGTGATAGTAGTCTTTTGCGATTCCACTAGCAATGAATGAGAGTGCCTGTTTCCCCAAGGCTGGCTCATGTTTTGAAGACCTGCTCAAGTAGAGGCTATCTGCTCAGCACCTACCTGCAGGAGAGAAGAGCATTGTTTTACTTGTATTCTCCAATTAGTCTGCTACCTTTCGCTCCTTGCCTTTTGCTTGCTGTATGACTGTGCCTTAGTTTCCTCACCTGTAAGTTGGGGCTGTAAGAATATCTACAGCCTACAGTAGTTGGGAGAGTTCCATGTGCTAATGCCGACCAAGCACTAAGCACAGTTCAGACACAGTAATTGCTTAAAAATGCTGTTCGTAAGAGGGTCAACTACATGACACCACCCAGAGATTATTGCAACTCTGCTTCTCTGAGGCCACAGTAGACATGAATGTCCGTGACATAAAATAACAAAGGCACTGAACATTTTCTTGGAAGAAGAGGAGTCTTGGTTCTAGGTAAATGTGAGCCCCCTCTGTTGGATGTAATTGGAGAAGAGGAAATTGGAGGTTTTGAGTGGAAAAGGGAGGTAAGGAGGATAGTGAAGTAGGAGCAGAAATTTCTGCAATGAGCCTTGGAGGCGGAAAACAAACTGATGCCTGAGAGAGCTTTGGCACTGAAACCCCTGTCTATAGGAGGAGGTTTCTGAACTCTGTGTGTGTCACAGGTGCTGAGCTCCCCAGGTATTAACCAGCCTGAAGTTATCACCTGGACAGCCAAGGCTCTAGAATCTGAGTAATGAGGAGAGATTGGAGACAGAGCTACTCACCCGGGCCAAGTGGAACTGGCAGTTTATGGTTGAAGGCTCTTTCTCTGGAATCAGGCAGCCCTGAGTTCAGTCTATCACTTGCTAGTTGGCTGGCCTAGGATAAGTTCATGTTTCTCATCCTCGCTTTTCTCATCAGTCATCTGAAGGTAAATGCCAGAGTAGGGGGCATTCTCAAGCTGCTTAGATTTTCACAGGGAGTCTCGGGGGTTACAGGCTGGAAGAGTTCTAAGACGCTTAGCACCATGCCTGGCACATCTTTTTTTTTTTTTTTTTTTTTTTTTTTTTGAGACGGAGTCTCACTGTGTCTCCCAGGCTGGAGTGCAGTGGCGCGATCTCGGCTCACTGCAAGCTCCGCCCCCCGGGTTCACGCCATTCTCCCGCCTCAGCCTCCCAAGTAGCTGGGACTACAGGCGCCCGCTACCGCCTGGCACATCTTAAACACTTAATAAATGTCGGCAGCTATTAAGGATATCACATGAATAAGGCTTTACAAGCATGCTGTTTCTGGGATACAAGGGGGACCCTGAGGGGTGCATGTTAACATATCCAAGTCATAAAATCAAAAAAGGCCCATTTAGATGGCTGTACAGTTATAGAGAGGAAAAATGCCTCTTAGCATACATGTTATTTGCAACAAAGCAAAACAAATTTGTGAGCTTCTTATTGCAGATGAAGCGGAGGGAGAGCCTGAGAAATTTCCTGCTGTCTTGAGGCAGTACATAGAAAATGGGTTGTATATACTGATTTCTGCTAATTTAAGACATATAAAAATCACTGATGGCCTCTTTTTGTTCTCCACTTTTTTCTCTGTATTTACTAAAGGCAAAATAGTCATACATTTACATACATTATCTTTGTCCCTGTAACTCATTTTTATGTTAAGGATGTATATTCCTTAAACACTTCTATCTCTTTCACTTATTTTTTTCCAACCTACCACTCCCCATAAGAATTTAATCCTTGTGCTTTGGAATCAGTTATCCAATTCTCCTTGCCTAGAATGCTCTAATCTGCCTGCTGCTATGCTTGGCAAGCTCTTAGTCCTCAACCAGCTATTGCCTTTGCAAGGTATTTCCCAAGATCACCAGCCATCGATGGCCCTTTCTTCTTTGATTCTGTGAGGCTCTTTTTAATGTTTCTTTTATAGCATTTTTCATATTGGGCTCTCATTATTTGTGTACATATCTGTTTTTCCCTTTCTCCTGGGAAACCTTTGAGTCAAGAGTAGCATCTCTCCCTCTCTTCCTTCATCAAACATGTATTAAATGTCAGACCCTGTGATAGGATCTGTGGATACAGAAATGAATTAGACACAGCCCCTGGTCTGGAAGGGAGATCTCAGGACAATGTGGGAGCAATTAAAGAATGAGGCACTGAGTTAAAACCTTACATAATGCTTTCATTTAGTCTTCTAAATGACCTTAGATGCATCTGTGAGGATTCTCATTTTACCATCGAAAAGCATGAGCTAAGGAGAAAATATAACTCACCAAAGAACATAAGGCTAGCAAGTGTCCACAGTTTCGATGTCAAGGTGGGGGTCAGGAGACCCCCCCTGGAGGAGGCAAGGCCCAGCAATGTCATGACTGTGAGGATTTGGCCAGATGAAGGAGTCAGGGGAAGGAACTCCAGGAAGAGAAACAAGGCTATGCAAAGGCTTAGGGGCAAGGGAGCATTGCTATTTTGGGAATTATAAAAGTATTAGTCATCTCTGGATTTCCAGTTTTCACACAGTGCTCAGTACACAGTAGCTACTCACTGAATATTGTAAGAATGCATTCCTGCCGCTGAAGTCCCCAAAACTTATAATTCAACTCAGGATTCGAGTTTCTTGTATTCCTCAGTATTCTTCAGTAAATTCTCATTTTTGCTGAGGTTCTGGCATGCATAGAGCAGTGGCCCAACTTGGAAGAGTGTGCCCTCAAACTGTCTCCATTCAGCCTTCCAGAAATATAGTTCAGAGGCTTCCTCCCAGACTTCTACCCTTTAAATGTCCAGAGACTGTTTCTACATTTGGTTCAGACAGACTGAGCAAAGTTTTGGGCATAGATGGACAATTGCTGGATAGACAGCTGATGGAGTCTCTTGA
Source organism: Papio anubis (assembly GCF_008728515.1). Classification (NCBI taxonomy): domain Eukaryota; kingdom Metazoa; phylum Chordata; class Mammalia; order Primates; family Cercopithecidae; genus Papio; species Papio anubis. Next base: position 56,438,822 of record NC_044993.1, read on the forward strand.
CTGAGACCATCTGCAGGCCACACAGCTCTGGGGTACATGAAAACTGCCCCTTGCAGATGGGAGGCTGAGCTCAAGAAACATCAATCTAAGGGAAGTTGCTTATGGTTCAGCCATAATTCCTAACTCTTGCAACTCTTTCTCATCTGATCTCCTCCCCATAGCCCTGAGGAATACTGTTTTAGACTAGATGGGGTGGGGCAGATGGAGAAACTGTTCTCTTTCTTTTGCTTTTGCTGAAGACATGTTGTCAGGGCCAGGAATGCTCTCTCTTTTATATGGGATGTCAGTTAATAGAAAGGACTCTGGAGCCAGACTGCATGGGGTTTGAATCCCGGCTTTGCTATTTACCAGCTTCTTGACCTCGGAAAAGTTACTTAACGTCTCTGTACCTCAGCTTCCTTATCTGTAAAATGAGATTAATAATAGTACCTATTTCATAAGGTTTTTGTGAGACTGTAAAGGAACTAAAATATATAAAGCGCTTAGAACAGTACCTGGAACATCTTAGGTGCAATATATATGACGATGATGATTGTGATAAAGTTACTCTACACAAACTCGCTTCTTGCTTCTGGTTCATTTGTACTAAATGTTAATGTCCCATTTAGTCTCAAAGCCCAGTCAAGTAGGAGTTCTTATTTTCTTTGAAGACATGGTGAATTTAGACTTTAAGTTGGTAATGTATGTTTAAGCTGTCTAGCATGGTAAATCTAGAAAAGAAAAACAAAATAATAAGATGTCAGATGAAAATAGTTGGGCTATTCACATGAATAAAATACCCCAGGTTGTTTGAGTTGATATGTTACTCAAAACCAGGAGAAACCTGATCTAGTCCACTTACTGAAATTTTGATGGGTAAACTGAAGCACAGAGAACTGACTAATGCAGGGTTACATAGGGCTAGACATAGAATGTGCTTCTCCTGATCCCTGTTCATGTTCCTTGCAATGCCCTGCAGCCAAAGGATGTTCACTCTTTGAAGCTTCTCAAATTTTTTTTTAATGATAAGGGTCAGCAAATGCTTTCTGCAAAGGGCCTGACTGTAAATATTTTGGGTTTCATAGATCTGTCTGTTACCACCACTCAACTCTGCCATTGTAGTATGAAAGCAGTCATAGGCAGCAGGCAAATGAATGTATGTGACTGTGTTTTAATAAAACTTTATTTATAAAAAATATGGTGGGCCAGATTTGCCCCATGGTTGTGGTTGTAAATCTCTGCTCTGTGATATCCCCAGCTGAAGTGTTAAAGGGGGAATACGAGAGCAATAAATGCTCTTCTACATGAAACAGAAGCCGTTAGTCAAGTGCTCAATGTGAAGAAGTAGCCAGAGGAAAGAGCTGTGGTATGTGAAGTAATGAAAATGGTTAGGCAAAAAACCAGCTTTATTTTTCCATCCCAGCTACCTCAGTTTCTTTTTATTCGTAATTTTTTAAAAGATGGAAAATGGAGATGGAAAGTTTTCTACCTGAACAATGGGATTAAAGGAAAAATTCTGTAAAGTGGTGTTGGTTACCATGGCATTCCTGGTACAAGTTGCCAGAACATCCAAATAAAAGGGCAAGCTTTTGTCTCTCCATGCAACTCAATTAATTTTAATCTGTAAGATGAGAATTATCCACTTAGCCTCCAAGATTAGCTTGCTTTATTAGGGCATCAAAAAAGCAGAAAGAAAAGAAAATGTGCTTGAAGATGACTTGTTTTCATTTGAGAAAATCAGTCCACAGTTAATTAGGGCAAAACTTAGAGACCGCAGGGAGGTTAGCAGAGTGAGATGTAATCATTGTCAGGTAAGTGTACAGTTAAGAAAATTCCATGAAACATTCTCTCTGTGAGGTGCATAGTTACCTACATCTTTTGGAATTGTTTATGATGGGGATGTGTATTAGTGATCTATTGCTACACAATAATCACACCTAAACTTAACAGCTTAACACAAAACACATTTATTATCTCACAATTTCCATGATCAAAAATGTAGGCACAATTTAGTTGGGTCTTCTGTGTCAGAGTCTTTGGATAAGGCTGCAATTAAGGTTGTCAACCTGGCTGAGGTTTCATTTGAAGGTTCTACTGGGGATGAACCCCCTTCCAAGTTCCCATGGCTGTTGGTAGGGTTCAGTTCCGCAAGGGTTGTTGTACCAAGGGCCTCAGTTCTTAGCTGGCTGTTGGTTGGAGGCTACCCTCAGTTCCTTGCCATGGAGGCCTCTCTAGTATGTCAGCTTGCTTCATCAAACCATGCAAGCCAAGAAGACAATAGAGTCTGCTAGCAAGATGAAAGTTACAATCTTTTTTTTGAGATGGAGTCTTGCTCTGTCACCGAGGCTGGAGTGCAAGTGGCACGACCTCTGCTCACTGCAAGCTCCGCCTCCTGGGTTCACGCCATTCTCCCACCTCAGCCTCCCAAGTAGTTGGGACTACAGGTGCCTGCCACCACGCCCAGCTAATTTTAGTTTTGTATTTTTAGTGGAGACAGGGTTTCATCGTGTTAGCCAGGATGGTGTCGATCTCCTGACCTCGTGATCTGCCTGCCTCCACCTTCCAAAGTGCTGGGATTACAGGCATGAGTCACCGCTCCCGGCCAGAAGTTACAATCTTACATAACCTAATTATAGAAGTGACAGCCCCTCATCGTTGACATATTCTATTGATTAGAAGTATGTCACAGGTCCTGTCCATACCAAAAAAAAGTAACCATGCGAAGATGTGAAGGTGAAGAGGAGGGGATGACTGGGGGACATCTTAGAGTCTACCTGCTACAAGAAGAGAGAAGTAATGATTTCAGTGAAGTAGGGATGAGAGAAAGTACACTGTCTTGATAAGAAGGTCTCTGAAGCTATATATACTCTGAAGGGTGTGTGATCATTGACTGTCATGGGCCGAAGAGGAGGAATAACGTGTGCATATATCATACCGTTTCTATTCCTAACTACAAACTCTGGTTTCTGAGAAGTTTAAACTGTAGGCAGACCATTCATCCTCATTAAATCTAGATGCTGAGCTAGAATATTGGGTAAACAGAGCCCATGTAACAATTGGGACTCTTTTAGTGACTAGCAACAGGAAATCCAACTCAAGTGGTTAAGAAAAGAGAGAACGTATTAGCTTATAGAACTGAAAACTCCAAGAGTAAATTTCACTTCAGATGTAGCTGGATTCAGGGCTTAAGCAAAATATTTTATTTGTTTACTTTTTTGGTTAAGGTTATTGAGACATCCCTTGTGTATGGTACCCTTTTCGTATACAGTTTAGTGAGTTTTGACAAACGTGCAGTCGTGTACCCACCAACATAATCAGGATGTAGAACATTTCCACAATCCCCCCTCCCTAATTTTTTTCTTGTCCCTTTGTAGACAACGTCTGCTGCTACCCTCAGCCCCTGACAATCACTCATCTCTTTTCAGTACCTATAGTTTTACCTTTTTCAGAATATCTTTAAAAGGGAATTAGGCAGTCTAGATGTATTCATAAAATTATGAGTCTGGCCTCTGTTACTCACTATCCTGCCTTTGAGATTCATCTGTGTCATCACATCTCTAATTTCATTTTATCACTGAGTAGCCCATTGTACAGATGTACAGTGATTTTTAAAACCTATTAACCAATTGCAGGCCATTTGATTTGTTACCATTTTTGGCAACTGTGAATAAAACTACTAGACACATTTGTGCATATGTCTTTTATTTGTGTGTGTGTGAATGTAAGTTTTCATTGTTCTGGTAAACACCTAGTAGGGAAGTTGCTTAGTGATACAGTAAATCTGTATTTAATTGTATAAGAAACTACCAAGTCATTTTCCAAAATGGGTTGTACCAGGGCTGGGCATGGTGACTCACCCCTGTAGTCCCAGCACTTTGGGAGGTAGAGGGTGGATCATCTGAGGCCAGGAGTTCGAGACCAACCTGGTCAACATAGTGAAACCCTATCTCTACTAAAAATAAAATAAAATGAAAATACAAATTATTCCCTATTCTCACAAGTACTTGATATCATTCACTTTTGAAGATTTATTTTAGCTATTCTAATGGATGTGCGGTGCTATCTCAAGGTACTTTTAATTTACATTTTCCTGATAACTAATGATGTCAGTCATCTTTATGTGTTTATGTGCTATCTGTATGTCCTCCTTGGGGAAGTAGCCATGCAAATCTTTTCCCATTTTAATAATTGTGTACTTACCTATTTTGAGGACAAATATTATTCTTTTTAAATTATTATTATACTTTAAGTTCTAGGGTACATGTGCACAATGTGCAAGTTTGATACATAGGTATACATATGCCATGCTGGTTTGCTGCATCCATCAACTCATCATTTACATTAGGTATTTCTCATAATGCTATCCCTCCCCAAGCCCCCCACCCTCTGACAGGCCCCAGTGTGTGATGTTCCTCACCCTGTGTCCAAGTATTCTCATTGTTCAATTCCCACCTATGAGTGAGAACATGCAGTATTTCGTTTTCTGTCTTTCTGATAGTTTGCTGAGAATGATGGTTTCCAGCTTCATCCATGTCCCTACAAAGGACATGAACTCATCCTTTTTTATGGCTGCATAGTATTCCATGGTGTATATGTGCCACATTTTCTTAAACCAGTCAACATTGATGGACATTTGGGTTGCTTCCAAGTCTTTGCTATTGTGAATAGTGCCTCAATAAATGTATGTGTACATGTGTCTTTATAGTAGCATGATTTTATAACCCTTTGGGTATACACCCAGTAATGGGATTGCTGGGTCAAATGGTATTTCTAGTTCTAGATCCTTTAGGAATCACCACACTGTCTTCCACAATGTTTGAACTAGTTTACACTCCCACCAACAGTGGGAGCATTCCTATTTCTCCGCATCCTCTCCAGCATCTGTTGTTTCCTAACTTTTTAATGATCGCCATTCTAACTGGCATGAGATGGTATCTCATTGTGGTTTTGATTTGCATTTCTCTGATGACCAGTAATCATGAGCATTTTTTCATGTGTCTGTTGGTTGCATATATGTCGTCTTTTGAAAAGTGTCTGTTCATATCCTTTGCCCACTTTTTGATGGGGTTGTTTGTTTTTTTTTCTTGTAAATTTGTTTGAGTTCTTTGTAGATTCTGGATATTAGCCCTTTGTCAGATGGGTAGTTTGCAAAAATTTTCTCCCATTCTGTAGGTTGCCTGTTCACTCTGATGGTAGTTTCTTTTGCCGTGCAGAAGCTCTTTAGTTTAATGAGATCCCATTTGACAATTTTGGCTTTTTTTTTTTTTTGCCATTGCTTTTGGTGTTTTTGTCATAAAGTCCTTGCCTGTGCCTACGTCCTGAATAGTATTGCCTAGGTTTTCTTCTAGGGTTTTTATGGGTTTAGGTCTAACATTTAAGTCTTTAATCCATCTTGAATTAGTTTTTGTATAAGGTGTAAGAAAGAGATCCTGTTTCAGCTTTCTACATATGGCTAGCCAGTTTTCCCAGCACCATTTATTAAATAGGGAATCCTTTCCCCATTTCTTGTTTTTGTCAGGTGTGTCAAAGATCAGATGGTTGCAGATGTGTGGTATTGTTTCTGAGGGCTCTATTCTGTTCCATTGGTCTACATATCTGTTTTGGTAACAGTACCATGCTGTTTTGGTTACTGTAGCCTTGTAGTATAGTTTGAAGCCAGGTAGTGTGATGACTCCAGCTTTGTTCTTTTGGCTTAGGATTGTCTTGGCAATGTGGGCTCCTTTTATGTTCCATGTGAACTTTAAAGTAGTTTTTTCCAATTCTGTGAAGAAAGTCATTGGTAGCTTGATGGGGATGGTATTGAATCTATAAATTACCTTGGGCAGTATGGACATTTTCACAATATTGATTCTTCCTATCCATGAGCATGGATTGTTTCTCAATTTGTTTGTGTCCTGTCTTATTTTGTTAAGCAGTGGTTTGTAGTTCTCCTTGAAGAGGTCCTTCACATCCCTTGTAAGTTGGATTCCTAGGTATTTTATTCTCTTTGTAGCAATTCCAAATGGGAGTTCACTCATGATTTGGCTCTCTGTTTGTCTGTTCTTGGTGTATAGAAATGCTTGTGATATTTTCACATTGATTTTGTATCCTGAGACTTCGCTGAAGTTGCTTATCAGCTTAAGGAGATTTTGGGCTGAGACGATGGGGTTTTCTAAATATACAATCATGTCATCTGCAAACAGGGACAATTTGACTTCCTCTTTTCCTAATTGAATACATTTTATTTCTTTCTCTTGCCTGATTGCCCTGACCAGAACTTCTAACACTGTGTTGAATAAGAGTGGTGAGAGAGGGCATCCCTGTCTAGCGCTGGTTTTCAAAGGGAATGCTTTCAGTTTTTGCCCATTTAGTATGATATTGGCTGTGGGTTTGTCATAAATAGCTCTTATTATTTAGAGATACGTTCCATCAATACCTAGTTTATTGAGAGTTTTTAGCATGAAGGACTGTTGAATTTTGTCAAAGGCCTTTTCTGCATCTATTGAGATAATCATGTGTTTTTTTTTTTGTTGGCTCTGTTTATGTGATGGATTATGTTTATTGATTTACTTATGTTGAACCAGCCTTGCATCCCAGGGTGAAGCCAACTTGCTCATAATGGATAAGCTTTTTGATGTGCTGCTGGATTTGGTTTGCCAGTATTTTATTGAGTATTTTTGCATCGATGTTCATCAGGGATATTGGTCTAAAATTCTTTTTTTGTATGTGTCTCTGCCAGGCTTTGGTATCAGGATGATTCTGGCTTCATAAAATGAGTTAGGGAGGATTCCCTCTTTTTCTATTGATTGGAATAGTTTCAGAAGGAATGGTACCAGCTCCTCTTTGTACCTCTGGTAGAAATTGACTGTGAATCCGTCTGGTCCTGGACTTTTTTTGGTTGGTAAGCTATTAATTATTGCCTCAATTTCAGAGCATGTTACTGGTCTATTCAGAGATTCCACTTCTTCCTGGTTTAGCCCTGGGAGGGTGTATGTGTCCAGGAATTTATCCATTTCTTCTAGATTTTCTAGTTTATTTGCATAGAGGTGTTTATAGTATTCTCTGATGGTAGTTGGTATTTCTGTGGGATCGGTGGTGCTATCCCCTTTATCATTTTTTATTGCATCTATTTGATTCATCTCTCTTTTCTTCTTTATTAGTCTTGCTAGCGGTCTATCAATTTTGTTGATCTTTTCAAAAAACCAACTCCTGAAATCATTGATTTTTTGAAGGGATTTTTATGTCTCTATCTCTTTCAGTTCTGCTCTGATCTTAGTTATTTCTTGCCTTCTGCTAGCTTTTGAATTTGTTTGCTCTTGCTTCTCTAGTTCTTTTAATTGTGATGTTAGGGTGTCATGGGAGACTTAAACACCCCGCTGTCAATATTAGACACATCAGCGAGACAGAAGGTTAACCAGGATATCCAGGACTTGACCTCAGCTCTGCACCAAGCAGAGCTAATACACATCTACAGAATTCTCCACCCCAAATCAACAGAATATACATTCTTCTCAGCGTCACATAACACTTATTCTAAAATTGACCACATAAATGGAAGTAAAGCACTCCTTAGCAAATGTAAAAGAACAGGAATCACAACAAACTGTCTCTCTGACCACAGTGCAATCAAATTAGAACTTAGGATTAAGAAACTCACTCAAAACTCACTCACAACTACATGGAAACTGAACAACCTACTCCTAAATGACTACTGGGTACATAACGAAATGAAGGCAGAAATAAAGATGTCCTTTGAAACCAATGAGAACAAAGACACAACATACCAGATTCTCTGGGACACATTTAAAGCAGTGTATAGTGGGAAATTTATAGCACTAAATGCCCACAAGACAAAGCAGGAAAGATCTAAAAGGGGATAAATGTTATTTTAGATAGAACCCTCATAAGTTATTTGAGCAAACAGAAACAACAATAACTAGAAAATGAGGCCTATTTTTAGAAAACCTACACAGCCATAAAAAAGAATGAAATCATGTGCTTTGCAACAACATGGATGTGGCTGAAGACCATTATTCTAAGCAAAGTAATGCAGGAACAGAAGACCAAATACCACATGTTCTCACTCATATGTAAGAACTAAACGTTGGGCATTCATGGACATAAAGATGGCAACAATAAACAATGGGGACTAGTGGGAGGGGGAGGGAGGAAGGCGAGTGTTGAAAAACTATTGGGTACTATGCTTACTACCTTGGTGATGGGATCAGTTGTACCTTAAACCTTAGCATTAAACAAGATACCCATGTAAAAAACTTGCACATGTACCCCCTGAATCTAAAATAAAAGTTGAACTTGTAAAAAAAAAAAAAAAATCTAAAACGTGTAAATGAACATAGAGCTCCAGAGACATAAAGTAACATAACATTAGATAAAAATTGTATTATTGTTTTATTATTGGGCTTGGAGAGTTTTAAAAGTATATTCTGGATACAAATCCTTTATCAGGTATATATTGCACAAATATTTTTATCCCAGTGGCTTGCATTTTTAAAACGTGGCTTGCCTTTTAATACCTTAACAGTGTCTTTTGAGGAGCAGAAGTTGTGTAAAATGTTGATGAAGTCCAACTTATCCACTCTCTCTTTTATGGATGATGGTTTTCATGTTCTAACTACGAAATCTTTGCCTAAATCAGGGTCATAAAATTTTTATTCTATGTTTTCTTCTAGAAGTTTTACAGTTTTAGGTTTTACATTTAGCTCTATAATCTACTTAGAGTTTAATTTTTGTATGAGGTGTGTGTTGAGGTTTACTTCTTTATTTTTTGCAAATAGTTACCCAGTTCAGCACTATTTTTGAAAAGACAATTTTTTCTCTACTAAATTGCCTTACACATTTGTTTTTGTTTTTGTTTTGAGGCAGAGTCTTGTTCTGTCACCCAGTCTGTAGTGCAGTGGCGTGGTTTCAGCTCACTGCAATCTCCACCTCCCAGGTTCAAGCAATCCTCCTACCTCAGCCTCCCAAGTAGCTGGGACTGCAGGTGCACACCACCACATCCGGCTAATTTTTGTATTTTTAGTAGAGATGGGGTTTTGTCATGTTGGCCAGGCTAGTCTCGAACTCCTGGCCTCAAGTGATCTGGCTGCCTTGGCCTCCCAAATCGCTGGGATTATAGGCGTGAGCCATTGTGCCCAGCCACCTCACACATTTGTAAATCACAGTTGACCATACAAGTGTGGGTTTCTTTTGGGGCTTTCTCTCCTAACCTTTTTCATTATTGACTCCATTTTCAGGAAGACTCTTTCTCATGGTTTAATGGTGTCTGACAGTAGCTCCTGAAACCTCATTCTTCAGTTTCATGCTCAGTGAAAGATTAACATCTGTGGCTTGGTATATTCCACAAAAACCCTGAAATTGATTCTAATCCAGAATGACTTTCAGTCTGATTAGATCAGTTTAGGTCATGTGATATGGCTTGGATCTGTGTCCCACCCATATCTCATGCTCAATTGTAATCGCAACGTTGGAGGTGGGGCCAAGTGGGAGATGATTGGATCATGGGATGGTCTTTCATAAATGATTTAGCACCATCTCCTTGGTGCTTCTCTCTTGAGAGTGAGTGAGTGAGTTATTGTGAGATCTGGTCATTTAAAAGTGTGCGGCACCTTCCCATCTTTTCTCTATATCTGGCCACATAATACATGCCCGCTTCCCCTTCACCTCCCACCATGATTGAATGTTTCCTGAGGCTTCCCAAGAAGCAGAAGCTGTTATGCTTCCTGTACAGCCTGCAGAACTGTGAGCCAATTAAACTTCTTTTCTTTGTAAATTAGCTAGTCTCAAGTATTTATTTGTAGCAGTGTGAGAACAGACTAATATATCATGTGATACACAGTGATTGTCTTGGACCTGGGTCACCTCCTCTACCTGTGTGACTAGGAATGGAGCCTCACTCAGATCACACAGACCTTATATGTAGAAGAATGAATTCTCAAAGAAAAACTAGGGCTCTGTTAGAATGGGAAAACATATGATGCTGTGGGCAAAAAACAATGCAAACAAACAAACAATGGGAACCAGACATCCCAATAAATATCCATATTGCTCTTAACTCAAGAATTTCGTGTGTAACAGGGAGGAACTGCATGGAAGAAAACAAATTGTAATAGACTTTTCGAAGTATAACAACCTAAATAAGTCCAAGATATCAATGAGGGAGTAATTAAATCTATCTGCGTGTTCTGAGAAGGCTTCCCAGATATGGCCTTTGAAATGGGTTTAAAAAACTTTTAAAAAAACACTTAAGTAAAATAATCTATTTAAAGAAAAGCACACAAGCTGTAAGGATATGGCTCAATGTATTATCACAATATGAACATACTTGCATAACCAGCATCTCAAAAATGCCATAGTGTCCTCTTTTATCAAAAAGTAACTTCTATGCTGAGTTTTAACACACCAGAGATTAGTTTTTACCGCTTTGAAAACAATATAAATGGAATTAAGAAATATGAATCAACTTGTCCTTGCTTATTTTGTACGTGGTTATGAGATTCATCCAGATATTTGCATGTAGCCATAGTCAGTTTTCATTTGCTGTGTAGTATTCCATCATATGACTATACTACCATTTATTTATTCATTTTATTGTTGTACATTTGTGTTATTTTCAGTTTTTGACTATTAAAAAGTGTTGCCATGAACAATTTTATATTTGATTTTTGGCTATATGTAAATATAGTTGGATATACATCTAGAATATAAATTTCTGAGTCATAGAATTAGCATATGTTCAAATGTAGTAGATTCTGCTAAACAGTTTTCTAAAGTGCTTGTGTTGATTTAAACTCCCACTAGCAGCATAACGGGAGTTCTAGTTCCTCTACATTGTTCTCACTGCTTGATAGTGTTAGTCTTTTTAAAATTTTAGCCATTCTAGTAGGTATGTAGTGGTATCTGAAAATGATTTTATTTTGCATTTACCAAAGACAAATGATGAGGTTGAACACCTTTTAATCTGTCTATTGGCAATTTAGATATCCATGTTTTGTGAAGCATCTGTTTTGTTCATTTTTCTATAGTGTTTTTGTATTGATTTAGAAATTATTTTGTACTCTGGTATAAGTCCCTTTTCATTTACATATTGCAATGATCTCCTCCTACTATGAGACTTACCTTTTCACTTTAAAAAAAAAAAAAAATAAGATAGGGGGTCTTGCTTTGTCATCTATGCCAGAATGCAGTGATGTGATCATAGCTCACTGCAACCTTGAACTCCTGGGCTGAAGCAATCCTCCCACCTCAGCCTCCCGAGTAGCTGGGACTACAGGCATGTGCCACCACACGTGGCTAGCTTTTAAATTTTATTTTTGTAGAGATGGGAGTCTTGCTATGTTTCCCAGGCTGGTCTTAAACTCCTGGCCTCAAGCAATCCTCCTGCTTCAGCCTCCCAAGTAGCTGGGGTTACAGGCATGAGTCACCATGCCCGGCCCTTTTCACTTTTGTAATAGTGTTTGTTTTTTGTTTTGTTTTGTTTTGTTTCATAAATGTTATTAATTTTAAAAGTTTAATTTTAAAATTAAAAGTTTATCAGTTGTTTGCTTTATGATTCGTACTCTCTGTGGCTTGTCCAAGAAATCTTTTCCTACTTAAAATAATGAAGATAGATACACTCTGATGTTATCATCTGGAAGCTTATTTTACTTTGTACCTTTAAACCTACACACCATTTGGGATTTGTTTTTAGGTATGATGTGAGGAAGGGCTCTAGTTTTTTTTTTTCCCCACCATGTTTGATCCAGTTGACCCAGCACCATTTATTGAAAAGACTTATTTCTTCACTGTTCTGCCATTTTATCATAAATCACATGTTCATAGATGCAAATGTCTGTTTCTGGACTCAATTATCTTCCATTTGTTTGTCTGTTTTCAAGCCAACACCACTTTTTCTTTTCTTTTCTTTTTTTGAGTCGGAATCTTGCCCTGTTGCCCAGGCTAGAGTGCAGTGACACGATTTCAGCTCATTGCAACCTCCGCCTTTAGGGTTCAAGCAATTCTCCTGCTTCAGCCTCCCAAGTAGCTGGGATTACAGGCACACGCCACCATGCCCAGCTAATTTTTGCATTTTTAGTAGAGACAGGGTCTCACTATGTTGGCCAGGCTGGTCTCGAACTCCTGGCCTCAGGTGATCCACCTGCCTCAGCTTCCCAAAGTGCTGGGATTACAGGTGTGAGCCACCATGACCCGCCACCAATACCAGTTTCTTACTGTCTATCATTGTAATAAGTTTTAATACCTATAGAGCGTTTCCTTCTACTTTGTCATTCTCTAAGATTGTCTTGGCTAGTCTTGACTCTGCCTTTGCATATAAATTTAAAAACTGGCTTCTTAATTTCCAAAACAAACAAACAACACAGGCTGGGAATTTGATTGGAATTGTGTTAAATCTGTAGATCAATTTGCAGACAATTAATATTACTACAGTGCTACTACAGTATGGAGTCAGAGTCCCCCAATCCAGGACCTTGGTGTATCCCTTCATTTACTTAGGTGTTTAAACATTTTTACCAGTAATATCTTAGAGTTTTCCATGAAGCAGTCTTGTGTGTATTTTGCTAGATTTACTCCTAGATATTTGATTTAAAAATGTTATTATAGATGGACTTTTTGTTTGCTAAATATTTGTTGATATATCAAAATACATTTGATGATTTTGTATTTATTTTCATCAACTGGGTTTTGAAATCTTGCTTTTTCTTGGGAGGTAGTTTCATCCATGTACCTTAATATCCTCTATAGGCCTCCCCCATGCACTGCCCGTGGGATTCAAGGTTGCCATATTGCACAACTCCAGGGGGCAGCAATGACATGTAATCCATATAGTCAGGAAAGTCATTATTTATATAAAGTAGAATATGATTGGTGCTCTATGCATTGTGCAACCTCGACTGCCATGTAAGAAGTATATGAGTTGGGCGTGGAGGCTCATGCCTTCAATCCCAGGACTTTGGGAGGCTGAGGCAGGTGGATCACCCAGGGTCAGGAGTTTGAGACCAGCCTGGCCAACATGGTGAAACCCCGTCTCTACTAAAAATGCAAAAATTAGCCGGGTATGTTGGCGCATGCCTGTAATCCCAGTTACTCGGGAGGCTGAGGCAGGAGAATCACTTGAACTCAGGAGGCGGAGGTTGCAGTGAGCCAAGATTGCACCACTGCACTCAAGCCTGGGAAACAGAGTGAGACTCCATGTATTGAAAAAAAAAATAGTATATGAAGGGCGGCAGATATTGATAGACTTATAATTCCCGTGCTTGGAAGATTGTATTTCTTTAGTGACCAGTCTATACCTCACTAGAAGGAAAGAGTTTTTCCTGTTGTCTTTGAGAAACAAAATAACGTTGCCATATGTGAGAGCTCCACCCTTCTCCTTCTCCGTAGTCTAACTCCTCCTATGAATCCAATTACACTTAAATTACCTTTGGGGTCCAAAGCCAATATAGTTGATTCCTGACTTAGCAGGGAAGAATAGAAAACCAATATCCAAGAAACAGGGAAGTGGGAAGTGATCTGGATAGGGATGCTACACACAGCTGTTCAGTTTGTGTGCTGCACAAAGGCTGCTGGCCATAGGAATAAATTTGGAGGAAGAAGGCTAAAATCCAGTACCACTCTGAACACCAAGCTGTGTGCCTTGGCACGGGGCTGCATCTATACTCAGGGAGCACTTTCTCCTAATTCACCTACCCAGATGGGGGATCGTTTCCCATTTTACACAAAGGCACCCCTTAGGCCAGTGGATGCCCTGGCCCAGACCTCGAAGTTTGACTCATCTCCAAGTCGATCATCAGTAGCTGCATTTATCAGTTTCTCTTGGCACAGATTTGCAGCATTGCCAGGATGCTGACAGAATGCTTCTAGAGAACTCCATGCCCTCTTCTACCCTTTCTGTTAGTCTTTTATTGATTCTTCTCTCTTGCGTTTCTAAGTCTGAGCCAGGAACCCTCCTGTTATTAAAAGCAGTCCCAGTTGCCCATACCTTTCATTTCCTTTGAATTACATTAATTGCCTGACAGCTAAAAAGTGAGCTGGTATTTTCAGATTTCAGCTGCTGGTCGGCAAGAAATATTTACCAGCTCCTGCAGATTTATAAAGATGCCATGGAGATGCCTGGAGACTAACAATCAGAAAATACAGCAGCAAAACAACACTATTTTTCAAGGTTAAATGCTCAGAATGCTAAAAAGAAATTGTCCATAAAGCAAAATAGGGATTCGGAAGCAGGCAGCCTGTACTCTGGACAAAGAAAGGAGCCAGAGGTTTCAAATAAGATTTCACAGCTTCACAATAATTATGAATTTAATAAGGGGAGCTTTATTTTTAATTTAGTTTCAGTCTGGCAGCCAGTCTCCTCCCTCCCACCTCCTCTCTGCGGCATGGTAATGCTCTTTAATGTGGTCCTAAGGCTAGGTCACAGTGAGAGCTGGGAAGGGCCCCCAGCCGTAAGACTTTCTGATGAAGAAGAATTTAGACAGATAATGTTCTTGCCTCTCTGCAGGCAGATGGGACTAACTCCCACTGGCTTTACTCCCTCCTGGCAGTCAGAAATGTCTTTTGCTATGTAGGAAGACACTAGGTTCTGAAAATTCCAAGACAGGAAGATTTTTTCCTCCCGGATAGAACCCTAGGCTTTGATTCCTGTTCTCCATGAACAGAATAATGAAACTGAGAGAAGTCCAGTAAGAATCATTTTAGACTGCTGGTCAGCACCATATCCACTTACAAAGTCTCTTTTCATAGACCATCTTTTAGTATGAGCTGTTTGCAAGGACCACATCCATTCCTTTGTTTATTGTTCATTCATTCTACAAATATTTATTGAAGCTCTGTTTTTTGAAGTGCCCTGTGTTATAGAGGTTAAATTCACGTAACAAAATTGATCATTTTAAGGTGAACAAATTAGTGGCATTTAGTACATCCACAATGCTGTATCATCACCACCTCTGCCTTTTTCCAAAATACCTTCATCACCCCCAAATAAAAACCTGTACCCATTAAACAGTTACTCTTCATTTCTCTCTTTCCCCAGTCCCTGGCAACTACCAACCTGCTTTCTGCATTTGTGGATATACCTATTCTGGATATTTCATATACATGGGATTATACAACCTTTTGTGTCTTCTTACACTTATAATATTTTTTTTTTTTTTTTTTTTTTTTTGAGACGGAGTCTTGCTCTGTCGCCCAGGCTGGAGTGCAGTGGCCGGATCTCAGCTCACTGCAAGCTCCGCCTCCCGGGTTCACGCCATTCTCCCGCCTCAGCCTCCCGAGTAGCTGGGACCACAGGCGCCCGCCACCTCGCCCGGCTAATTTTTTGTATTTTTTAGTAGAGACGGGGTTTCACCGTGTTAGCCAGCATGGTCTCGATCTCCTGACCTCGTGATCCGCCCATCTCGGCCTCCCAAAGTGCTGGGATTACAGGCTTGAGCCACCGCGCCCGGCCTTACACTTATAATATTTTTGAGGTTCATCCCCATTGTAGCATATATTAGCTTTTTGTGGCTGAGTAATAGTTAATTATATGTGTATATTATACCACAATGTATTTATCCAGTCTTCCATTTATGGACATTTGAGCTCTTTCCATCTTTTGGCTATTGTGAATAGAGTTACTAGGATCATTCATGTACAAGTATTTGTTTGAGTACTTTAAAAAAAATTTTCTCTGAGATAGATGCTTAGGTCATATAGTAAGATCAAAAATATTTCCTGATCTTATTCCCTTTGTTAATGGAAATAGTCTTTTCATACATCTATGGTTTCTTCAAGACTGTTTCCCCAAGGCAGGGAGCTATCTTCTTCCTTGAATAACTTTGTCATCAGCTAGATAGGAGGAGCTCAAAAGCAAGATGACACTTCCTAGTGGTACATATGTTAGACCAAAAGAGGAGAAATTCAGTCACTGTGGGTTGCTACAAAACGGTAACAATGAGATTCATAATACTGGTTTGCAGGAAAGACACCATCTTGAAAGGATGCTGTGAGGAATTCATTAAATTACACCTGATAGAAACACACGAGATGCGCTTTCCTCTATCTCCCTTTCCCTTCTTCTGTCTGCATAAATGACTACCCTGAATTCCCTCATAGAGCTATGATCTAATTATTCAGAGTTTGGTATCCACCTAATCTGTAAACCCTATTCGAGATATTTATTTTCAGCGCCTGGGACAGAACCCAGCTTACAACAGTCACTCAGGAAGCAATTGTTGAAAGAATGAGCAAATGTTCATTTGCTTGTGTTCATTGCCAGACAAAGGTATCTGCATTTTACATCATGTCTATTGGGGAGGGGCCTATGTGACATTACCTATATGAATTTGGGAAATGCTAAGAGATTTTATTTTTGGTGTTTAATCTTATGCTCTTATTCCCACATGGGCCACAGGACTGGCCCATCTTAAGGAAAATAAAAAAGCAATGTTCACGTTTCAGGTTGTTTATATACCTGCCTCCTGCATTACCATTTTTTATCTGCCTACTTCTGCTTCCCCTGGGTTCAGAGGAAGTGCTTTACCTTAGAAATGATTCACTACTCCTGGGCCATCGTGGGCTTCGAAAGCCACACAATAGAAGTTCCATTTCAAATCCCCCCATTTATAATCATGGGAGAAAGCTCGATGTTGTCTTGGGGGTTATCAATGATTTCACAAAACTCAACCTTTGTTCCTCATGTGTCCATTTTTCAAAAACTTACGACTCCAAATCTCTGGAAGTCATTGCCTCTGAGGAAATATTTATCTTGGGTTTGACATCTTTTGCACTGTATCCCTTTTCAATTCTCCTTTCTCACGCAGGACAAATGGCACTGTGGAGTTTGGAATGAAGAGTTACGTCTTGCAGCATGTGTGTGTGTGGAGACCCTGGGCTCCTCCCTGTCCCCTCCCCTGTGCCCCTGGGTCGGAAGGTGCAGACCCTGGGCTCCTCCCTGTCCCCTCCCCTGTGCCCCTGGGTCGGAAGGTGCAGACCCTGGCTCCTCCCTGTCCCCTCCCCTGTGCCCCTGGGTCGGAAGGTGGAGAAATAAGCAGCAGAGATAAATGGGTATGGGTGAGGTTGTGGGTTGAATTGTATCTGCCCCAAATTCATATGTTGAAATTCTAACCCCCAGTACCTCAGAATGTGACCTTATTTGAAAATAGGTTTCTTGGGGATATAATTAGTGAAGATGAGGTCATACTGGAGTAGGCTGGGGCCCTAATTCAATATGATTGGTGTCTTCATTAAAAGAGGGAATTTGGAGACAGACACACACAAAAGAACTCCACACGGAGATGAAGGCAGAGGTCTAGAAGCCAAGAAATGCCCAAAATTGCCAAGAAACCACCAAAGCTATGAGAGAGGCATGGGACGGATTCTTTCTCACAGCCCACAGAAGGAACCTATCCGGCCGGGCGCTATGGCTCACGCCTGTAATCCCAGCACTTTGGGAGGCCAAGGCGGGCGGATCACCTGAGGTCAGGAGCTCAAGACCAACCTTGCCAACATGGTGAAACCCCGTCTCTACTAAAAATACAAAATTAGCTGGGCATGGTGGCACGCACTTGTAATCCCAGCTACTCGGGGGGCTGAGACAGGAGAATCGCTTGAACCCGGTAGGTGGAGGTTGCAGTGGGCTGAGATCACACCATTGCACTCCAGCCTGGGTGACAGAGTAAGACTCCATCTAAAAAAAAAAAAAAAAAAAGGAACCTACCCTGCCAGCACTTTGATCTCGGACTTCTAGCCTCTAGAACTGTGAAATGATACATTTCTGTTGTTTAAGTCGCCTAATTTGTGGTCTTTGTTTTTATAGAAGTCCTAGGAAACTAATACAGGTGATTTGCTTATGATGTTTGTCTAAAGGTCTCTATTAGTTGAAAGGTGATATAGCATAGTGGTTAAATACTTGGGTTTTTAGAACCAGACACCCAGACGGATAATCTGGGAAAATTACTCATCATCTCTAGGCTTCCAAATTTCCTTAAAATAAGATAGAGAATATCATAAATCTAGACCTGATAGTACTGTCAATGAGGATTAAATGAGATAATGTATTTAAAGCACTAAGCCAAAGAAATACCCGACACATAGTAAACACTTGATGGGTGGTGGTGATTATAATGGTTATTATTAGTAATGATTGGCAACATTTACTGTTGCCCCGAAGCCCCCAAAGAGTCCTTTACTATCTATATTTTAAAATATCTTCCCAGAGCACACTTACGAAATGATTGAAATTTTCCCTTCCCTCTGACCTCTGCTCTCCAGGTTAATGGTCTGAGGCTCTGTTCCATCTCTGTCCCTTTCCAGGGATTTAATCTCAACCTCTCTCTCTCTGGCATGAGACTTATATGATTGACACACAGGACCACCCACTTATCATTTACACTAGTGAAAGTAACATGGTTCTAAAAGCTGGGCGAGGATTTGAAGTGACCAGAATAGTTGCCAGGATCATGTATTCATTCATATACAAAAAACATATTTACTGAAAGCCGGTGGTCTAGGTGCAGGATCTGATTTAGTGTGGATTATTTGTCAATGTCTCCTGTGGGCAGGGGAAGGGTTGCAGCATAATAACTCCATCATAACTACCACTTACTGAAATGTATGTCAAATGCCAGGCTAAATTGTCTCAGCACAATTATCCTTTAAAATTCTGCAAGGTTAGATGGTCCTGTCATACCCATTTTATAGATGAGGAGATGGAAGCATGGAGCGATTAAGGGCCATAGCTGGTTAAGCGCAGAATCAGAATTTGAACACACATTCCACAGACTCCAGAGCTCAAGCTTTTAACTCCTGTGAGTCACTGCCTCAGCGGCACCAGGAATCCACTGCCCTCAGGTGTATATTTGAAACAGATTGTGAATGAGACAGAGAAAACCTGGTTACAGAATTAAATGCCAGCATGTAAAGCAAACATACAATCAAAACCAAGCTAATGAAAAAACAAAACCAAAACTCAATCCCCAAAACCCAGAATACAAAAACCTGCCATGTGTTGGTTACTGGAGGAAAATAAGTGTTTTCCTAATGTTCAAATTCAGCAACTGAACCTAAGACTTGTTTTAATTTTGTAATTGTTTTGAAGCTGCTAATCTGCCAGGCATATGGTGCAGGTAAGTTTTGCCAAGTCGTTCCTCAGAAGCATTTTACTATGATAATAATCACAAATGTGACCTCAGTCCTTTTATCCTGTTTATTCTCCACCGTTTCCTGTGATAAGTGGTACTTCTGTACTTTGCCAACCTCCTCCACCCGCATTTGTTTAGGGAAAGAATATTAATTAGTGATATTAAGGAGGCTATGGGCTGCAAATGAAAATTTGATAATGGAATTCCTTAGACTATGTTTGCCCTCCAAGGCATCCTCTGTTTAAGCAGTTCAATTGAATATCATTATTAACATAAGTAATAATAATAATTAGCATTATTGCCTGCATCAGTTGTTATTCATGGAAAACTGCGAGCTCTTAAAAGTGCAAAATAGAGTCTCATTTTATGTTTATTTCCCTGTCATTTTTACTCTGCTCAACTCCTAAGCTTGGCAGCTGGACCCCTTATGAGGTCCTTATTGGATTTTTTTTTTTTTTTGAAAAATAAAGAAATTTCTTTATTCTCCCATTGGAAAGAAGAGTCTGTCAGAGGTAGAAAACCTTCCATAGGCCAACTTTTATAATTTTTAATTTAAAATTTTTTTTAGAGGCAGGGTCTTGCTGTGACATCCAGGCTGGAGTGCATTGGCACAATCATGGCTCACTGCAGCCTCAAACTCCTGGGTTCAAGCGAGCCTCCTGCCTTAGGTCAGCTTTCCTGAGTTATCCTGAAGCTTTATTCGTGCACCATAAGCCACTCAAGATTTTCCTCAAAACGTCTCCTGGTTTCCAGCATCTCTCTTTCCCAATCCATCATCTGGACACACTGAGAATCATGTTTCTAAAAAGCAAGTCAGGCTTCCCCACTCCTTTGCTGAAAATCCTTGATAGGCTTCCCATTGCGCTCAGGATAAAATCCAGATTTCTTATCATGTCCTAATGCCATGACCCTTATTTCCTCATCTGGCTTTATCTCTCCTCACTCCATCTCCTTCTGCAGTCTGATCATATTAAACTTGTTTTGGTTTTGCAGAGAGACTGTGTCACCTCACCTCAAGCTATAGCATGTGCTGTAAATGAAATGCCGTCTCCTCCCTGATTCAGGCTTCAGTGTGGGCACCATGTCCTAGGAGCTTTCCTGTCTTCTCAGGTCCAAAGGTGGTGCCTAATGTTAATTTCAGGGCGGTATAAGACTGCATACGATACGCGCTTCCTCCCCGAGCACTAGTAAATGAATGGCTTCGAATATTTTACATAGAGGTCATAGTATGCTTCTGTTTCTCCCCTTCTTGGCTGTTGGGCTTAGAATAGGGGGCAACAAACTTTGGCCTGTGTGCCAAAAACAATCAGCCACCTGTTTTTTAAAAGCATTTTTTAAAATTGAGGGAAAATTCAGTGACATTTAGGACATTCACTTTTTTTCTTTTTTTTGAGACAATTTCACTCTGTCACCCAGATTTGAATGTAGTAATGTGATCTCGGCTCACTGCAGCCTCAACATCCTGGACTCAAGCGATCCTCCCACCTTAGCCTCCCGAGTAGCTGGGACTACAGACATGTGCCACGACTCCCAACTCATTTTTGTATTATTTATTTATATTTTATTTTGTTTTATTTTGAACAAAGGTGGATTGTCTCCACCTTTTAGTAGAGTATTTTGTAGTCAGGGTTTTACCATGCGGCCCAGGCTGGTCTTGAACTCCTGGGCTCGAGCAATCTACCTGCTTCAGCCTCCCAAAATGCTGGGATTATAGGTGTGAGCCACCATGCCTGGCCACATTTCCAGTTCTGTAACCATCACATCTACTTGGTTCCAGAACATTTTCATCACTTCAAAAAGAAAACCTGTAACTGTTGAGCAGTTGTTCTCCATTTTCTTCTCCTCAGTCCTTGGCAACCACCAAGCTACTTTCTGTGTCTATGGATTTGCCTATTCTGGACGTTTTATATCAATGGAGTCATGCATTGTGTGACCTTTTATTTATTTTGTTTGTTTATTTATTTATTTATTTATTTGAGACGGAGTCTCGCTCCGTTGCCCAGGCTGGAGTGCGGTGGTGTGATCTCGGCTCACTGTAAGCTCCGCCTCCCGGGTTCAAGTGATTCTCCTGCCTTAGCCTCCCTAGTAACTGGGATTACAGGCATGTGCCACCACACCCAGCTAATTTTTGTATTTTTAGTAGAGACGGGGTTTCGCCATGTTGGGCAGGCTGATCTTGAACTGCTGACGTCAGGTGATCCACCCGCCTCAGCCTCCCAAAGTGCTGGGATCACAGGCATGAGCCACCATGCCTGGCCTACGTGGCCTTTTGTGTCTGCTTCTTTCATTTAGCATATTGTTCTTCAGGTTTATCCACCTGGCAGTATACATCTATACTTCCTATTCATGGCTTAATACTGTTCCGTTGGACGCATCTGCAGCATTTTGTGCATCCATTCTTCAGTGATTGATCTTTGGATTGTCTCCACCTTTTAGCTACTATAAATAGGGCTGCTGTGAACATTTGTGTACAAGTTTTTGTTTGAACTCCTATTTGTAATTGTTTTCGGCCCTAAGAGTCAAGTTGCTGGGTCATATGGCAATTCGATGTTTAACCTTTTGAGGAGCCAGCAAACCCAATGCCTGTTGTTCTAAATCAAGTTTTTATTGGCACACAGCTAAGGGCATTCCTTTACTTCTTGTCTATGACTGCTTCTGTGCTACAGTGGCAGAGTCAAGTAGTTGCAGCATACACCGTCTGCCCCCAAAGCCTCAAATATTATTTTTTATGGAGTTTTATGGAAGTTTGCTGAACTTTAATTTAGTATACCTGTGTTAAGCAATGTAGCGTGCAGGCCTTGAAGGCAGTTACAGCACTTTTTCAACAAAGATGAGGTGAGTACAGGAAAAAAAGTATATTCTCCTTAACCTGACTTATATATTCCTGATAATTTAGAATATTTTATGTGGATCTGAGGAGCCTGTTTTGAATATCAAAGGGTGAGGTCAAGTCTTGTGGGAAAAGTGGTCTGGAAAATTTCCTAGACTTTGGAGTCAGACTTTGTAGGTTAAGTCACTAAACCTCTCTGGGCCTCTGTTTTCTCATCCTTTAAATGGAGATGATTAGGCTGCCCATCTTGTAGGATGGTAGAGAGGATTAAATGAAGAACATACTGGCGAAGTGCTTAAATGGTGCCTGGCATAAATATTAACTCTTATTAGGTGAGGCTCAGAGATCACCCAGGACGAATAAAGAACATGGATCAATGAGCTAGTTTATCTCATGCCTTAGGATAAAATGCTCTGCACCCCTCCTCTTAAAATTGTTTTTGTAGTGTGATTTTTATTTTTGAGATAGGATCTCACTCTGTTGCCCAGGTTGGGGTGCAGTGGCACGATCTTGGCTCACTGCCACCTCCGCCTTCCATGCTCCAGCAATTCTCCCACTTCAAACTCCTGAGTAGCTGAGAGTAGCGTATCTTTAGCTAATTGTTTTATTTTTGTGTAGAGACAGGTCTCACTATGTTGCCCAGGCTGGGTAGCATGATTAAAAAAAATATTTTTTGAGACAGAGTCTCTTGCTCTGTTATCCAGGCTGGAGTGCAGTGGCGCAATCTCAGTTCACTGTAACCTCTGCCTCCTGGGTTCAAGCAATTCTCCTGCTTCAGCCTCCTCAGTAGCTGGGACTACAGGTGTGTACCACCACATCTGACTAGCTTTTTAAAATATTTTTAGGAGAGACGGGGCTTTGTCATGTTCGTCAGGCTGGTCTTGAACTCCTGGCCTTAAATGACCCACCTGCCTTGACCTCCCAAAGTGCTGGGATTACAGGTGTGTGCCACTGTACCCAGACTGGGATAGTGTGATTTTTAAATTTTTAAATCATGATAAAAATATAGGTAATATAAAGCTTCCCATTGTAACCTTTTTTTTTTTTTTTTTTTTTTTTTTTTTTTTTTTTTTTAGACAGAGTCTCGCTTTGTTGCCAGGCTTGAGTGCAGTGGTGCCATCATGACTCACTGCAACCTCTGCCTCCTGGATTTAAGTGATCCTCCTGCCTCAGCCTCCTGAGTAGCTGGGATTACAGGCATGCGCCACCATGCCCAGCTAAGTTTTGCATTTTTAGTAGAGATGGGGTTTCAGTATGTTAGCCAGGATGGTCACGATCTCCTGACCTCGTGATCCGTCCACCTTGGCCTCCCAAGTGCCGGCATTACAGGCATGAGCCACCACTCCCAGCCCATTTTAACCATTTTTAAGTGTACAATTTTAAGTGTACAATTAAGTGGCATTAAGTACATTCACATTGTTATACAACCATCACCACCATCCATCTTCAGAAACTTCTCATCATCTCAAACTGAAACTCTGTCCTTATTAAATACCAATTCCCCATCCCTCCATTTCCCCATCCCTGGGCAACCCCTGTTCTATTCTCTTTCTCTACGAATTCAGCTGCTCTAGAGACCTCATATAAGTGGAATCATATGATATTTGTCTTTCTGTGACTGGCTTATTTCACTTAGCATAATATCTTTAAGTTTCATCCATGTTGTAACATGTTTCAGAATTTCTTTGTGTTTTACACATATTATTTGTGTAAAACACAAATAATATGCTATTTACCACTGGAATCACTTTTAAATGTACAGTTCAGTGGTATTAAGCGCATTCATATTGTTGGGCAACCATCACCACCATCCATCTCCAGAATATTTTTGTCTCAGAAAAATGAAACGCAGGCCGGGCACGGTGGCTCATGCCTATAATCTCAGCACTTTGGGAGGCCAAGGTGGGCAGATCACCTGAGGTCGGAAGTTCGAGACCAGCCTGACCAACATGGAGAAACTCTGTCTCTACTAAAAATACAAAATTAGCCAGGCGTGGTGATGCATGCCTGTAATCCCAGCCTCTCGGGAGGCTGAGGCAGGAGAATGACTTGAACTCAGGAGGCGGAGGTTGCGGTGAGCCGAGATTGTACCGCAGCGTGGGCAACAAGAGTGAAATTCTGTCTCAAAATAATAATAATAATAATAAAATAAAAATAAAACGCAGCTGGGCACAGTGGCTCAAGCCTTTAATTCTTGCGCTTTGGGAGGCTGAGGCAGGACGATCGCTTTTGAGACCTTTGAGATCAGGAATTTGAGATCAGCCTGAGCAACATGTTGAGAATCTGTCTCTAACAAGAAAAAAAAATTAGCCAGATGTGGTGGTATGTGCATGGGAACATAGAGATGAATGCAGTTGGAGTAGAGCAAGACAGGAGAATGGTCTGAGATGGTGAGGAGGCACGTGAGGCCCCGCTGTGCTGACCTGGTGAGATCCTGGGAGAGGAGCTTGGACTTCATTCCTGGTGGGATCAGAAGCCAGGGGAGGGTTGTCCACAGGAGAGTCACATGATCATCTTCACTGGTTGCTGTTGAAAAAGACGGTTCTACTCTTTGACCATTGGCTTCGTAAAGAGGTTTTCAAGGCTCAGAGATGGCTTGTATCGTTATATTAGGAGAGGTTTGATGGTACTCAACCTGGTAATGGATGTTCTGTTTCAGGTGCTGTAAATGGGGCCACACATCAAACCCATTGACTTTCTACTTCGGAGACCCCAAAAGCCGTTCAACCCTAACCCTCAGTGCCCCTACATAAGGCTAGCCAGACATCGTTTATTGGGGTTACAGAGCAGCTGTCTAAATCCTGCCTGGACTCATTTAAAGCAGTGAGCCTCGGGGCACCTTGCTCCTGCCAACATTTCAGAGCCAGGAAAGACTGACTGGGGATGAAGGATGCACCTGACTTCTTGGCATCTGCTGTTGCATTTTTGTTTTGATTGTTTGAATGATGCTTGGAGGAGAAAAAGGGAAAAAAGAGGCCGATAGGCATTTCCCTCTCACTTAATGTTCTTTCTTCTGGCCCAGGACGGACGGAAGGAAGGAAGGAAGGAAGGAAAGAAGGAAGGTAGGTAATATCTATTGAACAGCAATTCAGGGACTGGCCAGTTATGGTTCCAAGTTACCTAATTTCATTTATTCATTCTATGAGAAATATTCATCGAGTGTCTTTATATGCCAGACATTGTTCTGGGCTCCAGGAATAAGCATTAAACACAATGGACAAAGCCTCTTCTCTCTTGGAGCTGACTTTCTGACAAGGAAGACAAGACAGACATTAAACACGTGAGTACAAGTCAGGCAGATATGTCCTAGGAGGAAAAACCGAGCTGAGTAATGACATGGAGAGAGTGTGGACTATTTTATGTGGGAGGGGAACACTGATCAGGGAAGGTCTCTTTGCAAAAGTGATATCTGAGCAGAGAACTCAAGCAAATAAGGGAGAGAAGCCCCAGACTTTCTGTGGATCTGGACATTGTTATTTCTTCTTAGATAAGGGTCTACCGAGAATTGGAGGAATTAAGTGACTCTTTCAAGATCAGAAGATAGTGGTAGCAGTAGCAGCAGCAGTAGTAGTAATAGATAAATTTTATTATGCTTGTCCTATGCCAGGAACTAGATGAAATATTTATTTCTGTCATCTCATTTAATTCTCACAACAAAGCTACAAGGTAGATATCATTATTTTTATTTCCATTTTATAAATGACACCGAGGATCACAGAAGTGATATCACTTAGCTAGGGTCACACAGCTAATAAAGGAGAAGCAGAGATTCAAACCCAGATTCATTAGTCTCCAGGACACTATAACCATCTACTAGCCCATAGCTGATGAAACTGAGATATGGAGTGAAGCTTCTATCTGAAAACCCTTCTTTTCCAATAGGCCAGTTCAACTCCCAGCTTTCAATGGAGTTGAAAGTACTTACCTGGTACTTTGATGAGACCCTGGCATAGGGTTAGTTACGTGGGTATTGAGGGCCTTCTAAATAAGGGAGTAGTGCATTTGGATCTGTGACCACAGATACTTTGAGTCCCACGATCTGTGATTTGCACAGAGACCTTCCTGTGACCAATTATTGTGAGTCAAGAGCTCAGGTGTCCAATGAAAGTTCATGGGGAGCTACCCTTCTCTTGAAAGAAGTGGGTTATAGAGCTCTATTGGCCTGGGATGTGCAGCTCCATTGGTCCCTGATTTGGTGAGAAAAACTACAAACATGTGATCCAGATATATGGATGTGTATATGCCTCTTAGTAAGAATGCGGTTGATTTTCTAAGTCTATGGAGCTAGGCACACAGCTATAGCTTTCATTTACTCACTCATTCTGTGCTGTGCCTGCTAGTGTGTTACATTCTGAGTCTGCAGCAATGAACAGGCAAGATCCCTGTCTTCCTGGTGAATACATTATAAAGGGGAGAATGAGGGAGTGGTGTGTGAAGAAGGAGAAAATAAAGCAGATGAATAAATGAACAAGATCATCTCAGATAGTGAGAGTGCTGTGAGACATTGCCACAGAGAGACACTGTGATGTCTGCTCATATTGAGTGGTCAGTGGAGGCCCCTCTGAGCGGAGCCAATTGAACAGAAGGGAAGGGAGGACCAGCTATCAGCAGTTCTGCAGAAAAGCATTTCAGGTACCGGCAACATCTCAGTAACAGACAGAAGACCGGGTCAAGGGGTAAGTGCCTTAAGGACTGTGATAATTAGGTGGGTACACAAAGTATTTTGCTGAGACTTGCAAAAATGAAACCAGAGGGAATGCCAGCATGAAAAACATGAGATTTCCAGTCTGTGACTGCTTAAAGTCCCAGACTCTTTATAACTTATGAACTCTTTATAACTTATGAGCCGTGGGAGAACATTTGAAGAATGTGGTTCAAGAGAAGAACTAGCTAGCAGAGAAGATTTTAAAAAATATACCTTAAAAATAATTTTATGATGGGAAATTCCAAACATATATGAAAGTAGAAGAATAGCACAATGAATTCTCAGGACTCACTACCTGACTTCAACAATGGCCAACTCATGCCCAGTTTTGCTTATACCTCTACCTGTTTTCCCCACATACATTACTTTGAAACTAATTCCAGTCACTAACATTTCATCTGTAAACATTACAGTGTGTATCTTGAAAAGATAAACTCTTAAAAACCCAGGCACAATACCATCAGTGCACCCAAAACATTAACAATAATTCCTTACAACATCAACTATCCAGTCACTGTTCAGATTACTTACTGCCTGATACGTTTTTTTCTTTGTTTTTTATTCTCATTTTACTTTAAGTTCTGGAATGCATGTGCAGAATGTGCGGGTTTGTTACATGTGCCATGGTGGTTTGCGGCACCTATCAACCCGTCATCTAGGTTTTAAGCCCCGCATGCATTAGGTATTTGTCCTAATGCTCTCCCTCCCCTTACCCCCTACCCCCTAATAGGCCCTGGTGTGTGATGTACCCCTCCCTGTGTCCATGTGTTTTCATTGTTCAACTCCCACTTATGAGTGAGAATATGTGGTGTTTGGTTTTCTGTTCCTGTGTTAGTTTGCTGAGAATGATGGTTTTCAGCTTCATACATGTCCCTGAAAAGGACATGAACTCATTCTTTTTCATGGCTGCATAGTATTTTATAGTATACCTGTGCCAACATTTTCTTTATCTAGTCTATCATTGATGGGCATTTGGGTTGGTCCCAAGTCTTTGCTATTGTAAATAGTCCTGCAATAAACTCTGTCACCCAGGCTGAAGTGCAGTGGCACAATCTCGGCTCACTGCAACCTCTGCCTTCTGGGTTCAAGTCATTCTTGTGCCTCAGCCTCCCCAGTAGCTGGGATTACAGGTGCATGCCACCACACCTGGCTAGTTTTCATATTTTTAGTAAAGACAGGGTTTTGCCATATGGTCAGGATGGTCTTGAACTCTTAGCTTCAAGTAATCTGCCACCTTGGCCTCCCAAAGTGCTGGGATTATAGGGATGAGCTTCCACTTCCGACTCTGCCTAATACATTTTTAAGATAGTTTCTTTGAATCAGAATCCAACTAAAGTCCTACACATAGTGATTGGCTCATGTGTCTTTTAATCTATAGGTTTCCCCTTCAGTTCTTTTATTGCTGGAAAAATAGGTTATTGATCTTGTATAATTCAAAATGTGGTCAGTGAACCAGGATCATCAGCATCACCTGGGAACTCGGTAGAAATGCAGCATCTCAGGCCCCATCCCAGACCTCCTGGGTTAGAAACTACATTTTCACAAGATCCCTGGGTATTTTGTATGCACATTAAAGTTTGAGAAGCACTGCTGTAGAGTCCCCCACAGTCTAGACCTTGCCAATTGCATCTCTGTGGTGTCCTTTAGTGCATTCCTTCATCTTCCTTCTTTCTTTCTTTTCTTTCCTTTCTTTCCCTTCCTTCCTTCCTTCCTTCCTTCCTTCCTTCCTTCCTTCCTTCCTTCCTTCCTTCCTTCCTTCCTTCCTTCCTTCCTTCCTTCCTTCCTTCTTTCCTTCCTTCCTTCCTTCCCTCCTTCCCTCCTTCCCTCCTTCCCTCCTTCCCTCCTTCCCTCCTTCCCTCCTTCCCTCCTTCCCTCCTTCCTTCTTTCCTTCCTTCCTTTCTAGTTTGAGTTGGAGTCTCGCTCTGTCACCAAGGCTGGAGTGCAATGGGGTGATCTTTGGCTCACTGCAACCGCTGCCTCCTGGGTTCAAGCAATTCTCCTGCCTCAGCCTCCCGAGTAACTGGGATTACAGGCACCCACCACCACGCCCTGCTAAGTTTTGTATTTTTAGTAGAGACGGGGTTTCACCTTATTGGCCAGGCTGGTCTCTTGGCCAGGCTGGTCTTGAACTCCTGACCTCCGGATCCGCCCGCCTTGGCCTCCCGAAGTGCTGGGATTACAGGCGTGAGCCACCGCGCCTGGCCCATTTTCCATATTTCTGTAAGTTAATAAGTTGGATCTATAAATTTTTATCAGATTTAGGTCTGATTTTTTTCTTCTTCTTCTTCTTTTTTTTTTTTTTTTTTAAGCAAGACCACTTCGTAGATTGTTATGTTTGTCTATGAGGAGATAACTGGTGTCTGGTTATCTCCCATTTTTTTTTAAATGTTTTTATTATTTATTTATTTATTTAATTTTTGAGATGGGGTCTTGTTCAGTTGCCCAGGCTGGAGTGCATGATCATGACTCATTGCAGCTTTGACCTTGCAGGCTCAAGCAATCATCCTACTTCAGCCTCCTGAGTAGGTGGCACCATAGGCATGAACTAACATACCCGATTTGTTTTTTAAAAAACTAATTTGTAGTGATGGGGTCTCGCTATGTTGTCTAGGCTGGTCTGGAACTCCTGGGCTCAAGTGATCCTCCCACCTAATTTGCTGGCCTCCTAATTTGCTGGGACTACAGGCATGAGCTACCGTACTCAGCCTCATTTGTGATGTTATCTATCTGCTGTATGATAATGCCTAGATCCATGAATTCATTAAGGGTTGCAAAACAGAGCAAGGCTTTGACTTGAGTGGATCCAGTTTATTTTGGAAGTAATTAAATCTCTAATTTTTATTTATCGTTTCTGTAAAATTAATGGTATATTGCACCAATTATGTGCCAGGAACTG
This sequence comes from Papio anubis, assembly GCF_008728515.1. NCBI lineage: Eukaryota > Metazoa > Chordata > Mammalia > Primates > Cercopithecidae > Papio > Papio anubis. The sequence continues at coordinate 56,468,344 of NC_044993.1, forward strand.
TTCTAAGGGCTTCACATAAATGAATGCATTTATTGATCCTCATAAAAATCTTTAAAATTGTGTATTCATTTCCTATAGCTGCTGTAACAAATTGCCACAAACTTAGTGGCTTGGAACAATCCAAATTATTATCTTACAGTGTTGGAGGTCAGAAGTCCCAAAGAGGTCTCACTTGGTTAATATCAAGGTGTTGACAGGGCTGCATTATTTCTGGAGGCTCTGGGGAGAACCTGTGTCTCTTCCAGATTCTAGAGACCACCTGCATTCCTCGGTTTGTGGCCTCTTTCTCCATATTCAGAGCTACTAGCACAGCATCTTTAACTCTCTCTCTGATTCTCTTCTTCCTCCCTCTCCCATACTTAAAGACTCTTTTGATTACATTGGGTCTACATGCATAACCTCCTGGTTTTAAGGTCAACATTGATTCCATCTGCAACCTTGATTCCCTTTTGCTGTAGAATCTAACGTATTCATAGGTTCCAAGAATTAGGGCACAGACATCTCTGAAGGGACATTATTCTGCCGGCCACAACTAGGCTCTTTGGTTCCTGTTTTACAGACAAGGAAACTGAGAAACATCGAGGGGAAATAACTCACCCAAATTCACACAGGTCCTGACTGGTGGAGCTTGGATACAAACAGAGAGAGTCTGGCTCCAGAGTCCATGCTTTGAACCCAGCAGATGTGAGATCACTTAGTACTCAACACTAAATTTCCTCTGAGACCTTGATCTTGCCAATGAGCATATGTTTTTAGGAACATTGAATCCTGTGGTTGTCAGGGGATTTTTGCACACAAATGTTAACCAGTGAATTCACTGTTCTTTCTAGTGGTAAGTTAGTGTTTGCCTCCTAAAAGGTGGTACCAGTGGGCCTGTCCTTGGTTCAGTCTGTTTCTTCTTAGACCCAGTCAGTTATCCACTGAATTAACCCCATGCTGGATCCTAACCTTTTTTTGGTACATGTACCCTTTTGGCATCTGGCAGAGTCCATGACCTCCTTCTGAGATCAATATTCTTTTTTTTTTGGAGAAGATATGTTTATTAATGAATGATTACATTAGCTTTCTGGGCAACAAATCTAAGTATGTCTACTTATATTGATCTTCTATTTAACTCAAACTGAATAACATAACTTGTTTTCAATATAACTTACTTATTTTTTTTTTTTTTTTTTTGAGTCGGAGTCTCGCTCTGTTGCCCACGCTGGAGTGCAGTGGCACAATCTCGGCTCACTGCAAGCTCCGCCTCCCGGGTTCACGCCATTCTCCTGCCTCAGCCTCCTGAGTAGCTGGGACTACAGGCGCCCGCCACCGCGCCCGGCTAATTTTTTGTATTTTTAGTAGAAACGGGGTTTCACCGTGGTCTCGATCTCCTGACCTTGTGATCCGCCCGCCTCGGCCTCCCAAAGTGCTGGGATTACAGGCGTGAGCCACCGCGCCCGGCCATAACTTACTTATTTTTTAAAACATTTTTGCATGCCCTATTTAAACTGAGATCTTCTTGGTGTCAGACCTTTATCTCAAACTATAGGTAAATATGTTTACGATTATAAATCTGCTAGTAAACATATTATCTAACTTCTTCCACTTAGTAGTCTTCATATTAGACAACTATAGCTTAAGTATCATCATACTAATTACATTCAAATTTTCCCTATTGCCTTAAAGATTCCTTTTGGCAGTTTGTTTGTTTAAATTAAGACCCAAAATTCACGTATTTCCTTTTTTATATGTATAACTCTTTCTAATTCCAAAACAATATTTAACCATTAGCACTTTTTGTTTTTGGTCCATTCAATTTTGGGAAAAGGTTATTTAGGCTATGAAATATTCTGTACTAGATTTGATTGACTGTTCTTTGTAATGTTGTTTAAATTATTTATCTACGCAAAAAATAAAGTGCATAGAATTACAAAGGAAACCAATTATACTAAAATATGGTTATCAAAATATAAAAAACTCACCAAATTTGTGTCTAATATGTAAATCTTTACTAATGCATCAAATAACAAGATTTAGTGGTGACAAAACTATGTAATTCCAATTAGTGATGCACACGTACAAGATAATGAGATGTCTGCTATGATTGTAATGAGATATGAAAATATCGTGATTTATATTGGTGACAAGAATTACAGATATTGCAAATACTACTGTGGTTTGTTGCCTCCATTTATAATTGAAGGAAATGCTAAATTTCAGTTAGAAATCAGAGAAAATGAGGATGTTTCTATTTTCCCAGGCAAGTTTAGGGACCCTCTGAATTTTATCCACAAACCTCAAGTTGGGAGACCTGGCCTGGCACCCCGCTGGTTTGTGCGGCTTATTTAGTATTTCTCTCTCTCTCTCTCTCTTTTTTTTTTTGGAGAAAAAGTCTCACTCTGTCACCCAGGCTGAAGTGCAGTGGCACAATCAGAGCTGGCTGCAACCTCCGTTTCCTGGACTCAAGCGATGCTCCTGCCTCAGCCCACAAAGTAGCGGGGACTACAGGCGTGAGTCACCACGCCCAACTAATTTTTGTAATTTTTTGTAGAGATTGGGTTTCACCATGTTGCCCAGGCTGGTCTCAAACTCCTGAGCTCAAGCAGCCCACCCTCCTCGACCTCTCAAAGTGCTGGTATTACAGGTGTGAGCCACTGTGCCGGGCCTTTTTAGTATTTTCCTTGATTTGATAGAATCCAGCAAATATCTGTTGAGACCCCACTGTGGGCAAGGCATGTGCTGGGGACTTGGGAGAGAGCGCTGAACACACAGAGCTGGCCTTCAAGGAACAGATAGGTTTCTTTTAAGCTTTTCCCACCTTCCTTCCAGTGGGAAAGTGTCTTCACCCTTCAGTGTAATTGCAAGCTCCTTGAAGGCTGGGAGTGGTTCTAAGCCCCTTCTCTTGTCAGACCTCAGATGCTAGGCATTGAAGAAACAGGAGGCTCAAAGATCAATGTTCACAAAAAACGATTTTCAGTCGTGGATGGAAAAAAAACCATTTTCTTATTTAACAATTAAACATTTACATTAACGCAGATAAGAAAATATATAGAACTCGGCTGGGTGTGATGGCTCACACTTGTAATCCCAGCACTTTGGGAGGCCGAGGTGGGAGAATTGCTTGAGCCCAGGAGTTCCAGACCAGCCTGGGCAACATAGTGAGAACCTATCTCTTAAAAAAATAAAAGACAACATCTAGAACTAGCCATCTTAATACATAAAATGGGTTATTATTGCCTAGGATGAGGACTTTTCTTCTTTTTATAATTGTACTGAAAAGGACATGACATTGTACTTACCGTCTTCACCATTTTATAGTGTACAGTTCAGTTGTGTTAAGTATATTCACGTTGTTGTGCAATAGATCTGCAGAAGTATTTCATCTTGCAAAACGGAAACTCTAGACCCATTAAACACTAAATACCTCCAGCCCTTGGCAACCGCAATTCTACTTCCTGTTTCTAGGAGTTTGACTACTTTAGATACCTCATTGGAGTAGAATTGTTCGGTATTTGTCCTTTTGTGACTGGCTAATCGCATAAAGTCCTCAAGGTTTGTCTATGGTGGAGCACGCCACAGGAGTTCCCTTTCTCTCTCTCTCTCTTTTTTTTTTTTTTTTTAAGACAGGCTCTCATGCTGTCACCCAGGCTGGAGTGCAGTGGCATCATCTCGGTTCACTGCAACTTCTGCTCCCCAGGCTCAAGTGATACTCCCACCTCAGCTTCTCAAGTAGCTGGTACTATAGGCACACACCACCATGCCTGGCTTTTTTTTTTGGCATATTTTTGTAGAGACATGGTCTTGCCATGTTGCCCAGGCTGGTCTCAAACTCCTGAAGTCCAGCAATTGGCCCCCCTCAGCCTCTCAAAGTGCTGGGATTATGGGCGTGAACCACTGCACCTGGCTGAATTTCCTTCTTTTTAAAGGCTGAATAACATTCCACTGTACGTAGATATCAGATTTTCAGTATCCTTTCATCTGTCAGTGGGCATTTGGGCTGCTTTCACCTCTGGATTATTGTGAATAACACTGCAATGAACATGGGTGTGCAAATATTTCTTTGAAATCCTGCTTTCAAATTTTGGGGGGATATAAATGGAATTTCTGGATCATATGGTATTTCTATTTTTAACTTTTTGATGAGTTTCCATACCGTTTTCTATAGCAGCTGCACCATTTTGATTCCCACCAACTCTGCACAAAAGTTCCAATTCTTCGCGTCCTCGTCAACACTTGTTATTTTCTGTTCTTTTTAATTGTGGCCATCATAATGGGTGTGAAGTGATATGGGATGAGGATATTTAAAGATAATATTGAGTAAGTAATAGTAGAGGTGTTACATAGAAATGGCAAAAATGAAGGTGTACCAATGCATGAAGTTTGGAAACCTCTTTTTATTTTTGGAGAGAGTCCCTGTCACTCAGGCTGGAGTGCAGTGGCACGATCTTGGCTCACTACAACCTCTGCCTCCCAGGTTCAAGTGATTCTCCAGCCTCCCAAGTGACTGCGATTACTGACACCTGTCACCATGCCCAGCTAATTTTTGCATTTTTAGTAGAGACAGGGTTTCATCATGTTGGCCAGGCTGGTCTCGAACTCCTGACCTCAGGTGATCCACCTGCCTCATCCTCCCAAAGTGCTGGGATTAGAGGCATGAGCCACCATGGCTGGCCTGGAAAACTCTTGATCAGACAACTTCTAAAGCTGCCCAAAGTGTGGTCTGTGGTCAGTAATGGCCTGAAAACTGTTCCTTGTCTAAGACCAGATAATACAGAACTTGAGGGTACCTGTTTAGAGGGATAGCAATTGAACATTGCTAAAACATCTAAATGCATGATTGTTATTCTATCAATTCGCTTTTATTGTATTTTATGAAAGCATTGGCCCATGATGGATTGGCAAACAAAAGAAAACAAAGCAGACTGGCCCTGTAGCACAGACAGTTTGAGAAGCTCTACAGTGCCACCCAAGCTTGGCAACGAACGTAACTATCGAACTTGTTTCGGCCTCAGATTTTCCATCTGTATAATGGGGATAAGAAAAGGAAAGCCCAGTCTTTATTTTATTTATTTTATTTTATTTTTGAGACAGAGTCTGGCTCTGTTGCCCAGGCTGGTGTGCAGTGGTGCAATCTTGGCTCACTACAACCTCCACCTCCTGGGTTCAAGTGATTCTTGTGCCTCAGCCTCCCGAGTAGCTGGGATTACAGTCTTGTGCCACCATGCCCAGTTAATTTTTGCATTTTTAGTAGAGATGGGATTTCACCCTGTTGGCCAGGCTGGTCTTGAACTCCTGACCTGAAGTGATCAGCCCACCTCGAGCCCCCAAAGTGCTGAGATTACAGGCATGAGCCACTGCACCCGGCCGGGAGCCCAGTCTTGATTGTTGGCAGCTAGTAGCTGGCTTGGTACTACTGCTAGGCCGTGGTATTCCCCACTTAAGCAATTTCACAGGGCGGTCACACTGGAAGATGTCATGCTGACCATGATGAAACAAGACAAAAACAAGACAGTCTGTAATGAATCCTATCTGAGCATGAAAGTATGAGCAGTGGGCAAACCACAAAAAGATGGGCAGACACATCCCTTTCTTCTGACTGACACTTGCAGTTACCGCTGCTTCACCAATGACAGCTTTAGCCCCACTCTATTCCTCCTGCCTGCTACACAAAAATGATGATGATGCCCAGCCATAGAATTAATACTGCTTTCTACCAGCTAACCAGAATCCTGTAACAAGCCCCCCAACACACTCTTACTGGGACACAGCTCCCACTCCCTGTGGTGTGTGGTCTCCCTTGTTGCAACGGGTTACTAAACCCATTTCTGTTCAACTACAGGTGTGTTTCTGGTGGCTTCTGGCTGATGAGCATGACGGGAATAATAATAATAGGTGGCTCTAGGATTAAATGAGTTCATGCATGCAACGTGCTTAGAGTGGTGCCTGGCTCCAAGTAAGGCTTAGTCAAATGTTAGATATTATTATTATTTGGAACAGGGTCTTGCTGTGTTGCCCAGGCTGGAGTGCCGTGGTGTGATCATGGCTCACTGCAGCCTCAACCTCCTGGGGTTAAGCAATACTCCCACCTGAGGGTTACTCCTGAGTAGGTGGGACTACAGGTTTGAGGCACCATTACCGGCCTATTATTATGAATAATATTATTATCTTTGTCTCTTATAGTGATGGGCACCACATCTTGCCATAGAAAGACCCCATTCTTGCTGGGCACATTGGCTTATGCCTGTAATTCCAGCATGTTCAGAGGCCTAGGCAGGAGTATTACTTGAATCCAGGAGGTTGAGACCAACCTGGGCAACACAGCGAGACCTAGTTTCTACAAAAATTAAAAAATTAGCCAACTGCCATGGTGCAAATCTGTGGTCCCAGGTACTGGGGAGGCTGAGGTGGGAGGATTGCTTGAGCCCAGGAGGTTGGGGTTTCAGTGAGCTGTAATTGTGCCACTACGCTCCAGCCTGTGTGACAGAGTGAGACCCTGTCTCAAAAAATTGAAAGACACATCCCACACTTGTGGGGACACCAAATTTGTGGATTGATTGGGATAGTGTATTCATCATCTATTGTTGTGTAAGAAACTACCCCAAATGTAGTAGCTGAAAACAACAAATACCTATTATGTCACAGCTTCCGTGGGTCAGGAATCCAGGAGCAGCTTAGATGGGTGGTTCTGACTCAGGATCTCTCATGACGCTACAGTCAGGCTGCTGGCTGGAGCTGCTGTCGCACTGGGACTCAACCAGAGGAGGCTCTGCTCCGAAGTTCATTCACACGGGGGCTGTTCCTCCCCATGTGAACCTTGCCATTGATGGCCTGAATGTCTCTGCAACATGGCAGCTGGTTTCCGAGAGAGAGAGAGAGAGAGAGAGAGAGAGAGAGAGCGAGAGAGCGAGAGAGCGAGCAAGCACAACCCTATTCTATTCATGGTGCAGACTAGCCCTGGTCTGCGCGTGGTAGGAGATGCCACACAAGGTGATGAATACCTGAAGATGGGAATAATTGGGGACCATCTTGCAGGTTGGCTGCCATGGAGGGCCTCCCTGTTCCTCCAAGTGCCCTCCAGCTTTTCCCTCTTGGCTTCAACGTTTTTTTTTTTTTTTTTTTTTTGAGATGGAGTCTCGCTCTGTCATCCAGGCTGGAGTGCAGTGGTGTGATCTTGGCTCACTGCAACTTCCACCTCCCGGGGTCAAGGGATTCTCCTGCCTCAGTCTCCTGAGTAGCTGGGACTACAGGCATGTGCCACCATGCCTGGCTAAGTTTGTTTTTTTTTTTTTAGTAGAGATGGGGTTTCACCCTGTCAGCCAGGATGGTGTCGATCTCCTGACCTGGTGATCCACCCACCTCAGTCTCCCAAAGTATTTGGATTATAGGCGTGAGCCACTGCGCCCACTCAGGCTTCAACTTTAATTTAGACCAAGAAGAATCTCCATTCTCTCTGAATGGAGCTTGAGAGACAAATACACAAGAAATGAGTGTGAGTATAGCTGGGGTGGGATGGGTCCTACAGGTGTTGGAGAAGCAGAAATCTTGTCCTGTCTGTTGACATTTGTCAAGGCCTCTGCAGGGACAGGCTCCTGGGAGACTCTGCAGTCAGCTGTGTTTCCAGACAGGGAAGAGACACACGCTTTCTCTCTCTCTCTTTTTCTCTTCCTCTCTCCCTCCTCCCTGCAGCAAGAGTCTTGAATTCCTCCGACTGACAGTGTCAGATTGTCTTATCAAAACACGGGACTGCACTGTGATTGGCTGTGCAGAACCATTGTGGGGCTGGAGAATTCTTCTCCGAGGGAAATGATTATAAGGCATTTTAAGAACAGCAAGCCGAATGCTACGCACAGCTGGCAGTTCTTGTTTTTGACAAGTAATAATTGCCTCAGGTGCAACGGAAAGTGGGGGTTGGGGGGAGCTCTGTGAGTTTATTTTGAGAGGAGGCTCAGTGCACAGGGGTTGGGCTCTGGACAAGGAGGGGTGAGTGGGAGCAACTTGGCTCAGGGGGTCTCAGATTGACTCGATCTGGGGCTGAAGGAGCATCTGGGGTGGCCCTGAGTGACAATATGTTTCCTTCTGTGCCCCTGGGAACACCTTTTGCCATCTGAGTGGGGAGACAGGGGGTGACTTGTGATTGTAGGAAGGTCCAGATGCTCTGAGCAAACTGACCCAAAACGGCATCTGTCCTGCATGGGGGCTCAGCCCTGTGAGGGTGACGCGTGAAGGGCCTTTGTGCTTAGAGTCCTGGAACCACTGTACTCTTAGCTAGACACTTGCTACTCAAAGTGTGGTGCCTGGACCGGCAGCACCAGCACCGCCTGGGAGATCATAAGAAAAGCAGAGGCTCAGGTCCCCCTAAGGGACCTGCAGAATCCAAATCTGCCTTTTGATTTTTGTTTTTGTCTGTTTTGAATTTTTTTTGAGACAGGGTTTCACTCTGTCATCCAGGCTGGAATTCAGGGGTGCAATCATGGCTCACTGCAACCTCGCACTCCTGGGCTCAAGCGATCCTCCCATGTCAGCCTCCTGAGTAGCTGGGATCACAGGTACACACCAACATGCCCAACTAATTTTTTTTTTTTCTTTTTTGAGAGAAAGTTTCGCTCTTGTTGGCCAGGCTGGAGTGCAATGGCATGATCTCGGCTCACTGCAGCCTCTGCCTCCCAGGTTCAAGTGATTCTCCTGCCTCAGCCTCCAGAGTAGCTGGGATTACAGGCCTGTGCCACTGTGCCTGGCTAATTTTTATATTTTTAGTAGAGATGGGGTTTCACCATGTTGGCCAGGCTGGTCTCAAACTCCTGAGCTCACGTGATCCACCCGCCTCTGCCTCCCAAAGTGCTGGGATTTGTATTTTTAGTAGAGATGGGGTTTCACCCTGTTAGCCTGGATGGTTTCTATCTCCTGCATGAGCCACTGCACCCATGACATTTTTTTTAGGCTTCAAAAAAGAAAATGGGCACTGCTATGCAAAGGAGAAGCTGGAATGAATGCCAGGCAGTCAAAAAGCCAACTGTTTTTGATGATTGGAGTGCTGGTTACAGAGGGAGCTCATTTTCTTTTTTGAAAATATATTTAAATGTTTTTTATGAGGCCGAGATGGGCAGATCACCTGAGGTCAGGAGTTGGAGACCAGCCTGGCCAACATGGTGAAACCCCATCTCTACCAAAAATACAAAAATTAGCCAGGCATGGTGGCGGGCGCCTGTAATCCCAGTTACTCGGGAGGCTGAGGCAGGAGAATCACTGGAACCCGGGAGGCAGAGTTTGCGGTGAGCCGAGGTTACACCACTGCACTCCAGCCTGGGCAACAGAGTGAGACTCTGTCTCAAAAAAAAAAAAAAAAAAAGAAAAAAAATTATAGATTTAGGGGGTACAAGTGAAGATTTCTTATACACCTGTTCTGGGATTTTAGGGTAAACATCACCCGAATAGTGAACATTGTACTCAATAAGTAATTTTTCACTTCTCATTCCCCTCCCACTCTCCTACCTTCTGGAGTCTCCAATGTCTAATTATTCCGCTCTGTATGTCCAGGTATACCCTTTGTTTGGGGCTTATTTTCTTTTCTTTTTAAATAACCTTCACTTAAAAAAAGTTACTATGTGCATTATCGGAAACTGAAAAACACAAGAAGCAAAGAACAAAGTCATCTACAATCACAAGCAGTAGAACTCATTCTCTTTTTTTTTTGAGACAGAGTCTCTGTCGCCCAGGCTGAAGTGTAGTGGTGTGATCTCAGCTCACTGAAACCTCTGCCTCCCGGGTTCAAGCCATTCTCCTGGCTCAGCCTTCTGAGTAGCTGGGATTACAAGCGCCCACCACTATGCCCAACTAATTTTTGTATTTTTAGTAGAGACCAGGTTTCACCATGTTGGCCAGGCTAGTCTCAAACTCCCAACCTCAAGAGATCAGCCTGCCTCAGCCTTTCAAAGTCCCAGATTACAGGTGTGAACCACCGTGCCTGGCCCAGAACCCATTCTCTTCATGTGATTTTGTGTCAATGTGGAGAGAGATTCAACAAGGACATGGAGTCTATCAGACTTTGCATTGCCCCATTTTCCTGTTTACTAGTTTGATGCTTGCTCTAGGAAGATGTCTTGGCTCATGAAGGCCCATGTACATTGTGGAAGACTGTCAGGGAGCCGGGGACCAAGTCCTGTGGCTGAGAGGATGAAGGACTCTGGCCCAGTCTGGAACTGATCACTTCAGAGTAACATGATGGGGTAGTTCGTGGACTTTCATGTCAGACCAAGCTGGGTGTAAAGCCAGGAGCTGCCACTCAGCAGCTGTGCGACCTCAGGCAAGATGCTGTGCCTTCCCCTTCCCCCAGAGAATGGCCTCTGCCTGGTCTGCCTTGTTGAGCTGTTGCAACAGGAGCTCGTGGATTAAGATGTGTAACATGCTCAGCATGGGGCTTGGCACATTACAGTCAGTGCTGAATAAAGGCTAGTCATTAATATTATGTTGACAAATTGTTTTATTTTATATGATTTAAAGATAGGCTTTGAGGTGATGCCGGGGCGGAGTGTGGATGGGAAATTTGATAATTTTGGGAGTTTGAGGAAGGCACTCCTAGAAGAGGGTAGTGATAAAACCGGCAAGATCTACAGAGCCCTTATGAGGTTTCTTTTTCTTTCTTTTTTTTCTTTTTTTAAAAATTGAGGTGGAGTCTCGCTCTGTTGCCCAGGCTGGAGTGCAGTGGCGTGATCTTGGCTCACTGCAACCTTTGCCACCCAGGTTCAAGCAATTCTCATGCCTCAGTCTCCCAAGTAGCTGGGACTACAGGCACATGCCATCAAGCCAGCTAGTGTTTTTGTATTTTTAGTAGAGATAGGGTTTCACCATGTTGGCCAGGCTGGTCTCGAGCTCCTGACCTCATGTGATCCACCCACCTCAGCCTCCTAAAGTGCTGGGATTACAGGCGTGAGCCACCGTGCCCTGCCTCCTTATGAGGTTTCTATGTGGTTCTTCACTCAGTTCCAGCACACTCTTCCCTGGCCAGCAGTAAATCAGGAAGACAGCAGTCCCTAGAGCTGGGGTGGGGGTGACACAGGATGTTTGCAAAAGGGTTGCAAAAGGGTTGAATATTTCAGGAGAAAATCGCCAATTTTGTCTTTAAAAAATCAGCCAATTAACCAACAAACCATGTGACCTCAGATAAATGTTGTTTCCTATCCAGCTCAATTTCCTCATCTCTAAAATGAGAGAGCGTATTCTTTATTCCCTCCATGCCAGGAACTAACCGAGAAGTAGAGATAGCTATTTGATAACCATCAAAATAAGAGCTTTCTTCTGGTGCACCTGCACTGGAGAACATCCACATAAAACTATAGTAACTGATGTGCCATGAAGAAAACGTGCTGTGGCAACCAGAGCAGATCTGAGTGAGACAGGGAGCTCAAGATACAGCATTTAAGCTCTGAGCTGAAGGAGTAGCTGGAGGTGAGTGCATTCAGCCAAGGGGTCAGCATATGCAAAGATCCTGTGGCAGTCTGGAGGAACTGAAAGAAAGTCAGTGTGGCTGGAGGGAGAGCAGGTGTAAACCCTCTTACATCAAACCTTGTGAGCCCTATGGAAGATTGTACATGTTGTCCAAAGATTGAAGGGTTTTAAGCAGGAGCTTAACATCGGCATATTAGCAGGAGCTCACTCCGGCAGCAGGGTGGAGATGGGATGGATCTCTCGTTTTTGGAAAGGATCACATTGTAACCCTTCTCTTGCCAAATTCTCTTTCCCTCGTATGGGCTGCATTTGTTTGTGAGATGAAGAGCAAGAACAGAGTGGTGGTAGATGAGGGTGGCTAGCAGATCTACCAGAATGGCAGGGCCTTTGAGAGCTGAATGGAGAATGGGTGTAATCAAAAGAAAAAAGGTGGAAAGATCTGGTTTGATTCCTTTTGCCAGAAATGATTATACTACACATTCCTGCTTTAACACTGATTTTGTGTGAAAGGTATATTAGTCCCTAGGCTGAGTTCTCTGCCCAGGGGTGGTACAAGAATGTGAGAAGCAAATACCCTCTCCAGAAGATAAAATTCTAGTGGAATTTTTATGTTATGTCTCAGGTCCCTTGACATGAATTGGCTTTGTTCAGCTGTCAGACAAAAACCCAATGCAACCGTTAATTTGTGGTGGCCTTGGATGACGGGTGAAAGTATTAGTCTGTAGCTTAAAACCTCAACAGCGTGTCCTTCCTCCTCCAAAGTGGTAATTAAACACGGTCAGATGTGACTCTCGCCAGGCTGTTTAGTTCTGCTGGGGAAGGTTTCTGAATTAGAGATGATGACTGTAAAATGTTTGTGGGTTGAAAGTCCTCTCTTGGGTATGGAGAAAAGATATAGAGAGAGTAGGAGAATTGTGTTCTAGTTACGAGTCATTCATCCAACAAATATTTATTGAGCATTGTCCTGGATACTATTGGTTTCCCACCTGGATCCCACTTAGGAGTCTAAGGCAGCTGCCAGGGAATTGTGCTCAGCTGATGGTGCTGAGGGATGCCTGGGAGGTTACACCTCGCACCCTCCCCAAGGGCAGCCCACTGCCAATGGAGAGGCCAAATGTAAAGCTGGCCACTTGATACAGGCTGGCTTCATGCCCCAGAGCTCCTTGTGGAGTTGGTCTGAGAACAGGCTTCTGCTGAATCTATATCTTTTCCTTTCTATCTCACTTCCCTCACTCCCTTTCTCCTGAGGGTGTCAGAAGTGTTCAAACAAGAGTGACTCCATCGTGAATATGGGCTGGGTGAAATGAAGCTGAGATCTGCTGGGCTGCATTCCCAGGGAGTTAGGTATCCTTAGTCACAGGATGAGGCTGGAGGTCAGCAGGACAAGATACAAGTCATAAAGACCCTGCTGATGGCCGGGCGCCGTGGCTTCCACCTGCAATCCCAGCACTTTGGGAGGCCAAGATGGGCGTATCACCTGAGGTCAGGAATTTAAGACCAGCTAGTTCAAGACTAGTGTGACCAACATGGCAAAACCCCGTCTCTACTAAAAATACAAAAATTAACGGCGTGGTGGTGCATACCTGTAATTCCAGCTCCTTGGGAGGCTGAGGCACGAGAATGGCTTGAATGAGGGAGGCGGAGGTTGCAGTGAGCCGAGATCATGCCACTGCACTCCAGCCTGGGAGACAGAGTGAGACTCTGTCTCAAAAATAAACAAATAAAAGACCCTGCTGATAAAACAGGATTCAATAAAGAAGCCAGCCAAAACCCACCAAAACCAAAATGGTGACAAAAGTGACCTCTGGTCATCCTTTCTGCTCGTTATATGCTGATTATATTAGCATGCTCAAAGACACTCCCACTGCGCCATGACAGTTTACAGATGCCATGGCAACAACCAGAAATTACCCTATATGCTTTAAGAGGAAGAGGAGCCCTCAGTTCCAGGAATTCCTGGCCCCTTTCCTAGAAAACTCATGAATAATCCATCCCTGGTTTAGCATATGATTAAGAAATAACCACAAAAATAGCCAACTAGCAGCCCTTGGGGCTGCTCTGCCCACGGAGCAACCATTCTTTTATTCCCTTTTCTTTTTAAATAAACTTGCTTTTACTTTACTCTGTGGACTCGCCCTGAATTCTTTCTTGCATGAGATCCAAGAATGCTCTCTTGGGGTCTAGACTGGGACCCCTTTCTGGTAACAAGAGCACTCCCTCAGTAAAGCAGGGCATAAGTCCCTGTTTCAGGTTTTGCTCCTGGGGTACCTGCCTCAGACCTGCTGTGTGTTGGGTACTGTGTTTATGCCTTGGAGATAGAGTGCTAAGCCCTTTGAGCAAACTCTCTGCCCCAAGGCAGCTCAGAGCCTTCTAGGGGGGGTCTGATTTTCCATATTCTAATCTTGTAATTTTTTCTTCTTTTTTCTTTTTTTGAGATGGAGTCTTATTCTGTCACCCAGGCTGGAGTGCAGTGGAGCGATCTCAACTCACTGCAACCTCCGCCTCCCAGGTTGAAGTGATTCTCCTGCCTCAGCCTCCCAAGTAGCTGGGACTACAGGCATGTGCCACCATGCCCGACTGATTTTTTGTATTTTTTTTAGCAGAGACAGGGGTTTCACTGTGTTAGCCAGCATGATCTCGATCTCCTGACCTCGTGATCCACCCACCTCGGCCTCCCAAAGTGCTGGGATTACAGGCATGAGCCACCCTGCCCGGCCCCTGGTCTTGTAATTTTGAGAAGTCACTGGAGCTATGCCAGCCTCAAATTTCTTATCAATCGAATGGTGATAACAGTGCTTGTCTTTACTTTTTTCCTTTTATTTTTTAGTCTTGCACTGTCACCCAGGCTGGAGTGCACTGGCATGATTCCACCTTACTGCAGCCTTTAACTCTTAGACTCAAGTGATCTTCTGACCTCAGCCTCCCAAGTAGCTGGGACTATAGTACACTCTACCATACCTGGCTGATTTAAGAATTTTTTTTTTTTTTAGACCTAGGGTTTTACTATTTTGCCCAGGCTGATCTTGAACTCTGGCCTCAAGGGATCCTCCTGCCTCGGCCTCTTGAAGTGTTGGGATTACAGATGTGAGCCAGGGCACCCAACCAATGCTTTCCTTTCCTGAAAAGACCAAGCAACAGCAGCAGCAGGATGGTTTAAGCCTTCTTAAGCATCTGTCAGCTGCCCTTCCCCATCACCGCTTCCAGATGAGGACCTTGTCTTCTATTTCTAGCTAGGTTGCTGCTGCTATACATGGAAATTCTGGATCCTCCACTTTGGGACCATGAATTGATAGAAAAGTGGCTCTCACACTGCTACGTAGGTGTTTGTTGAATGAATGAATGATAATATGATTAACAACAGTGCTGTCATTCAAGCAGCCCAGATACTGGAATAAGCACTTTATTGCTTCTTTTTTAAATTAAAAAAAATTTTTTTTTTATAGAGAAGGAAACAGAGGCATCGAAATACCAAGACATACTGAATATGAGAGCAGTTCAACAACTGAGTAAAACACACATATACAGATGTAAAATGTTAAAGACAGGACTTTGGATGGAAGGATTAATTTGCAACACTGATGTTTCCTAAGAAAATGGCTGGAAGAAATTTCTTTTAGAATGTTCTTTGTTTCTTCTTCTTCTTTTTTTTTTTTTTTTTTTGAGACAGATTTTCCTTTTGTTGCCCAGGCTGGAGTGCAAAGGTGCCATCTCAGCTCACTGCAACCTCTGCCTCCTGGGTTCAGGTGATTCCCCTGTCTCTGACCCCCTAGCAGCTGGGATTACAGGCACCCACCACCACGTCCAGCTAATTTTTTGTATAGTAGAGATGGGGGTTTCACCACATTGGCCAGGCTGGTCTCGAACTCCTGACCTCGGGTGATCCGCCCGCCTCAGCCTCCCAAAGTGCTGGGATTACAGGCATGAGCCACCATGCCTGGCCTGGAATGTTTTTCTATAACTTGCTCCTTTGTTCAGTTCACATGTGGACAACCCTTTTAACCCATTGTTCGAGGTCACGGAGGTTGTTTTTGAATCTTGAAACCAAACACTTACAGATGGTTCCCCCAAAGGATAGAAGAAAGGAAACAAGAAACAAGAAAATCACAACCATCTGCTATCATAAAAGGAGGCTCTACTTGCATGATCATGCAGTTATTGGTAGAATTGTGGATCCTTGATACTTGCTGGGCTGAGCTACTCAGGTTTATAGCTGGAGTGCAACATAATGCCAGATAGCTGCAATTTGTTTGGTCATTAAGCTTTGATAGAACTTCAGTCTAAGGGACATACAATTATATTAATGTACGTGCTCCAAAGTCCCTGATTTTATGATCTGTGGATTATTTATCATTGTTTCAGGATAGCAGTAGTTTACTTTGGTTTCATGATGTTTTTAATGTTAGTTCTGGAATTCAAGAGACTTGGTAGGATTCTTTGTTTTTGTCTTTCCTTATTACTATTATCATCATTTTTCTCTCTTTTTTTTTTTTTTTTCATTTGAGACAGTGTCCCACTCTGGTGCCCAGGCTGGAGTGCAAGTGGCATATCATAGCTCATTGCAACCTTGACCTCCTAGGCTCAAGTGATACTTACCACTTCAGCCTCCCAAGTTATAAGGCTGGGGCACTAGAGGTGCATAGCCATCCATGTCCTTGCTAATTTTAAACATTTTTTTGATAGACCATGGGGGTCTCCCTATGTTGCCCAGGTTGGTCGTCTGCAAGCCATTTTGAGAGCCCTCACCAGAGATCCAATCCTGCCTTGGCCTCCCAAAGTATCTTGGAACTTACAGCCTGCAGAACTGTGAGCCAATCAGTGCCCGGCCTGTTATCATCTCCCAGTCTATGGTATTTTGTTATGGCAGCCTGAGCTGCCTAATATGATAACCTGATCTTGGAAGTGACATCTTGCCACTTTTGCCAGTTCTATTCCTTAGAAGCAAGTCACCAGGTTCAGCCCACATGCTAGGGTGGGAGTTCCACAGGGCATAAATACGAGAATGAGAGGATTGGAAGCCACTTAGAGGCTGCCTATCATAGGCACTGCTGTCTCTTCCCAAGACGGCTAAAATATAATAATATTTAATATTTATCTAGCATTTGCATTTAGTATATACTAAACACGGATGACTCATTAATTCTCTCAACGAATTTGTGTGTGGTGTATTATAATTATTTCAATTTTTACAGATGGGGAGACTGAGTCTCAGAAAGGTGAAGTAACATGCCCAGGGTCACATAACAAGTAAAGGACAGGACTGCTTTCTGAACATAAGTAGCTCGCTCAGAGGTCTCACCCTCCCACTCTTGTTTTCCTCCAATCTGCTGCCAACACAATAGCCAGAGCATTTGCTCTGTCACCCAGGCTGGAGTGCAGTGGTGCAATCTCAGCTCCCTACAACCTCCGCCTCCCAGGTTCAAACTATTCTCACGCTCCAGCCTCCTGAGGAGCTGGGATTACAGGCGTGCACCACCACACCCAGCTAATTTTTCTATATTTAGTGGAGACAGGGTTTCACCATGTTGGTTAGGCTGGTTTCGAACTTCTGGCTCAAGTGATCACCCGCCTCGGACTCCCAAAGTGCTGGGATTACAAGTGTGAGCCACTGTGCCTGGCCCAGAGCATTCATTTAAATCAGACATGCCATCTCATTTAAAACCCTCCAATCCCATTCCACTTTAAATAAGTTCCAAATCCCCTTACTATGATGCTGTGGGCTGAATTATATATCCCTCACCCTAACCCCCTCCCAATTCTAAGTCCTAACCCTCATTGTTTCCTTCCAAATGCCACCTTCTTTGGAGATAGGGCCTCTGTGGAGGTACTTATGTTAAAATGATTTCATTTGACAGGGCCTTAATCCGATATGACCGGCATCCTTATAAGAAAGGCATACACAGACACATGCAGAAGGTGGACCATGTGAAGACACAGGGAAATGTCAGCATCCTACAAACCAAGGAGAGCAGCCCAGAACAGATCCTTCTCTCGCAGCCCTCAGAAGGACCCAACCCTGCTGACACCTTGATCTTCAACTTCTAGCCTTTGAACTGCAAGAAAATGAATTTCAGTCATTTTAAGCCACCCTGCCAGTGGCACTTTGTGTGGCAGCTCGAGGAAGCAGATGCCTGCCCATTGCTCCTGGCTCACTTAAGCCGTGGCAGCCTCCCTTCACTTCTTTGCACACACTCTGTCATTTCAGGGCCTTTGCATGTTTTTTTTTTTTTTTTTTCTACCTAGAACATTTTTCTTTTTCTTCTTGTTTTGAGACAGGATCTTACTCTGTTACTCACGCTGGAGTGCAGTGACGTGATCATAGCTCACTGCAGCCTCAACCTCCCTGGGCTCAAGTGATCTTCCCACCTCAGCCTCTTGAGTAGCTAGGACTACAGGCACGTGTCACCACTCCCAGCTAACTTTTTTCTTTCTTTTTTTCTTTTTTTGAGACAGAGTCTTGCTTTGTTGCCCAGGCTGGAGTGCAGTGGCGTGATCTCTGCTCACTGCAACCTCTACCTCCCAAGTTCAAGCTATTCTCCTGCCTCAGCCTTCTGAGTAGCTGGGACTACAAGCGTGTGCCCCCATGCCTGGCTAATTTTATATATTTTTAGTAGAGATGGGATTTCACCATGTTAGCCAGGATGGTATCCATCTCCTGACCTTGTGATCCACCTACCTTGGCCTCCCAGCTAACTTTTTTTTGTAGAGACAGGGTCTTGCTATGTTGCTCAGGCTGGTCTCAAATTCCTGGGCTCAGGAGATCCTCCTGCCTTGGCTTCCCAAAGTACTGAGATTACAGGCATGAGCCACCACACACAGCCTCTAGAACAGTCTTACTTCCCTTCCTCAATGCTCACTCCCTCTTATTCCTCCACTCTGAGCTTCATTTCACCTCATTAGTGAAGCATTTAATTCCTTTCTTATCTAAAGAGGTCCGCCTGTTACTCTCTACCCTACCACACTGTAAATTTTCTTCATTGCACTTACTGCAATGTATAATTAGACATTTATTTATTTATTTGTTGCTTTTCTCTCCCCCTAGAGTGTAGACTATCAAGGACAGGAATTACATCTGTGTAATTTGCCAGAGCGTCTCCAGCACGCAGCACAGTTCATGGAACCCAGTGCGTGCTCAGCGACGATCCGTTGAACGACTGGAGTAGTGATTCTCAACCCCGGCTGCACAGGAGAGTCACTTGGGGGTGCTTTTAAAAACAACGATCCTTGATTTTCACCCCCCTGAGATGCTGAGTCAGTCCCATGCAACTAGATTGAGGACAAGCGGATGAGGGAAACCATTTCCTTTTCAATCTGTGAAGGTTTGGTACATTTATGGAAAACTTGAACTTCACCACAGTCTTACAGGAAGCATGAAATTGAGCCTTGAGTTTTTTTTTTCTCAACCATCCAACTGTTATGGGCCTACAATTGTATAGCTTAGAGTAACAGAGAAGAACTTTGGGGTTGGCAAAGAATTGGAGCAACCTCACGCAGGAAAGAGGTGTGGCACCTTGGGTGCATCTCCCTGCATTCCGTCCATTCTGTAGTGTTGGGGTCACTCTGCTCCAGAGGAAGATGCAGAAATGGCCCTCTCAACTTTCCTTATGTGTGCATGTGTGGAGGAAGGGCCTAATACGGCACGTTGCTGTTTTTTACATTGGGGTATAATTCGTGTCTTATAAAACTCACCATTTAAGAGTGTATAATTTGGTGGTTTTAGTGTATTCTCAAGATTTTTCAACTATCACCGCTGTCTAATTCTACTATGTTTTCATCACCTCTCAACCCCAGACCTTCTAGCATTAAGCAGCTACTCTTTCACTCCTGTTCCCCAGCCTCTGGCAACCGCTAATTTACTTTCTGTCTCTATGGATTTGCCCATTCTGGGTATTTCATATACATGGAGTCATACAATACGTGGCCTTTTGTGTCTTGGTTCTTTCATGAAACACAGTGTTTTCTAATTTCTAATTTTTACATTTCTGTTGTAGAATGTATCAGTACTTCATTTCTTTTTATGGCTGAATAACATTCCATTGTATGGATAGACCACATTTTGTTTATTTATCTGTTTATGGACATTCGGATTATTTCCACCTTTTGGCTACTAGAAGATACATTTTTTAAAATAACATTGTTATAGAAGTCTTGTTTTCTTGGCTAGAGGATGTCTCTGGTTATAGAATTCTGTTTGCATTGCGCTGCCCTCTAGGACCAAGGACTTTGGTTTTCAAGTTCTTTGGTGGAGAGAGAGAGAGAGAGCAGTCTTGAGTCTATCAGAACAGGCCCCTGACAAGCAGAAGTGAATAGTGTTGATGCCTTCCAGCCAAAGACCTCCAGGAACACACTCGTATTGAACAAGTTGTGTTTCATGTTCATTGCAGCAAGGGAGGACGCACACATGGGGAACCATGGAAGGTGTTGGAAAGGACTCATTGTAGGATTTGGACTTTGGTTGTTTGATTTTAGGGAGAGTCCAAGCAGGCACAGGCTGGGATGTGCACTGGTGTGGGTGCAGCCTGAAAGGGAGGCAATTTTACCACTGACAGTCTCAATAAATTTTATCTCTAAGGAAGGGAGGGAAAGCAGACTAGAGCAAGGCTAAAACTATGACTGGTGAAGAACACTAGTCACTTGCATTCACCAGGAGAGGGTCATGTTTGGTATTTTGTGGCTTGGACAATGTTCCTGTTTTGTCTGTGTTCACATGTGATTACAGAGTCTTCTTTATGTCCTGATTCATCATGACTACAGAGTGGCTTTGTCTAACATTGATGCTCTGTGAAATTGTTTATGTTTAGGAAAACACCAAGGTTGACCTGTCAGTGCCCGGCCAGTTCCCAGCTGTCAGGGGCTGCTTTCCTCTTTATCACTAGCTTTGGATTTGCTCCTTCCAGTACTTTCCTCATGTAAAGTAAGGTAGTCCAGTGTGTTCACACAATTGAGAGCGTCTATTACATTAGCCTCCTATTTTTTGCCAGGATAATCATAGCACCATGGTGTGGTAAGTGGAGGTAGAGTATGTCAAAAACAGAAAGTTTTTGGGAGGCCGAGGCGGTGGATCACAAGGTCAGGAGATCGAGGACTATGTAGGAACCCCGTCTCTACTAAAATAGAAAAATTAGCCGGGCGAGTGGCGGGAGACTCTGTGGTCCCAGCTACTCGGGGAGGCTGAGACAGGAGAATGGAGCGTGAACCCGGAGGCGCAGCCAGGTGAGCTGACAGCCATCACCTCCAGCCTGGCGACAGAGCAAGACTCCGGCCTCAAAAAAAAAAAAAAAAACAAGTGCTCTTGAGGTCGGGTGTGGTGGCTCACACCTGTAAATCCAGCACTTTGGGAAGCAGAGGCAGGAGTATTGCTTGAGTCTGAGAGTTCGAGACCAGCCTGGGCAACATAGCAAGACCTTGTCTCTTAAAAAAAAGAACAAGCGCTCTTTATTCAGAAAATCTTTTTAGTTGTGTGATCTTGAGCAAGTTCACTTGACCCCCCAGCCTCGACTCCCTCATCTGTAAAATGGGGGTAATAATAGTGACTAACTTATAGGGCGATTATGATGCACTAATGAAATAATGCATGAGGCTGGGCGTGGTGGCTCACGCCTGTAATCCCAGCCCTTTGGGAGGCTGAGGCGGGCAGATCACGAGGTCAGGAGTTTGAGATCAGCCTGACCAACATTGTGAAACCCCATTCTACTAAAAATAAAAAACTTAGCCAGGTGTGGTGGTGCATGCCTGTAATCCCAGCTACTCAGGAGGCTGAGGCAGGAGAATTGCTTGAAAATGGGAGGTGGAGGTTGCAGTGAGCTGAGATCACGCCACTGCATTCCAGCCTGAGCGACAGAGCAAGACACTGTCTCAAAAAAAAAAAAAAAAAAAAAAAAAAAAGCGTGAAAAAACTTTTAGCCTGGCATCTGGCCTGCAGTTAGTATATACTATTGACTACAGTGATTCAATGGAACTATATGTTTCTCTGCTTAATTTATCAGAGTTTGCCTTCGTACCTGTGATGAAAAAAACAGTGGACTGTAAGACCTTGGGACCTTGGTTCCCTGAACCAAGCCAGGACAATTGTATTGTTTATCCTGGTATTTTTAAACTGGACACCAATGTTTGTCATTCAGGGTTGGATATGTAGACTGGGAAGTGATATTAAGCCTCCTTGAGTGACCATTTTCTGCTCTGTTGACTTAGAACCTTGAGGTTAAAAAATAGTTATAGGAAACCATGTTTGTTTGAATGTTTGTTGGAGAGAAAAGCAGAAAAGCAGAGAAAGGTGATCTTTTTAAATTCTTTTTTATTATTTAAACATTTTTTTATTTTAGGTTTGATGATACATGTGAAAGTTTGTTACATAAAGACGTGTCACAGAGGTTTGTTGTACATACCATTACATCACCCAGGTATTAAGTTCAGTCCCCAATAGTTATCTTTTCTACTCCTCTTCCTCCTCCCACCCTCCCCCTTCAAGTAGACTCCAGTGTCTGTTATTTCCTTCTTTCTGTTCATAAGTTCTTATCATTTAGCTCCCACTTATAAGTGAGAACATGTGGTGTTAGTTTGCTGAGGGTAATAGCCTCCAGCTCCATCCATGTTCCCACAGAAGCCATGATCTTGTTCTTTTTTTATGGCTGCATAATATTCCATGGTGTATATATACCACATTTTCTTTATCCAGTCTGTCATTGATGGGCATTTAGGTTGATTCCATGTTTTGCTATCATGAATAGTGCTACAATGAACATTCACGTGCATGTGTCTTTATGGTAGAATGCTTTATATTCCTCTGGGTATATACCCAGTATTGGGATTGCTGGGTTGATGGTAATTCTTTTAGCTCAGAAAGGCAATCTTCAAAGAGAGGAGAATAAAGTGGGGTGAGAGAGAGAAGGAGTGAAGAAAGGAGAAAAGAAGAGAGAAAAGAGAGGAAGAGAAGGTTCTATGAAGCTCTAAGTGTTCTATCTGGTCTGCCCTGAGTTAGTAGAGGAATAAGAATAAAGAAAAAAATGTTACTAGTCCTCTACGACCCATCACACACATGGGTGAATCAAATGGGCAAAGCAAGAGTAGAATTTTACACCACCAGGCTGTAAACCACCAAGCCGCAGACCTGGCTTGTTTTGACTGTTGAGCATCTCCCCTTGCTTTCTTTCTTTCTCTTCTCTCTCTCTCTTTTTTCTTTTGAGACGGAGTTTCACTCTTGTTGCCCAGGTTGGAGTGCAATGGCCTGATCTCAGCTTACTGCAGCCTCCGCCTCCCAGGTTCAAGCGATTCTCCTGACTTAGCCTCCCAAGTGGCTGAGACTACAGGTGTGTGCCACCACACCTAGCTAATTTTGTATTTTTAGTAGAGATGGGGTTTCACCATGTTGGTCAGGCTGGTCTCGAACTCCTGACCTCAGATAATCCACCCACCTCGGCCTCCCAAAGTGCTGGGATTACAGGTGTGAGCCACTGCACCTGTCCTCACTTTCTTTTACCCACATCAGTCCTGAGAATTTCCAATCCCAGCATCCTGCCTTCTCCCTCATTCCCGCAGCAGGACTGGGGAAGTGATCAGGCCAATCAGAGTTCCCCAATATCCTGGCCATGTGGATTGGTCCAGCTGTGGGCACGTGATCTTAGCTAAGCCAATTACCTACTCAGAATGTTTTTTGTTCTTTAATACAGAGCAGTGAGAGACAGAGTCGTGGCTTCTGAATAATGGGGCTGAAAGAAGTGAGTCAGGGACTGCCAGGGGCTGTCTCCTATACCATGAGGAGAAATCTTGTCTATAGGGAGAACGAGCCAAAAGATGGAAAGTCATTGAGAGGGAGAGGGAGAGGGACATTGAAGGGGGGAACAGAAGGAGACATAATATAATGTTGAGCTTTAGATCAGCATTATCCAGACTTAGAAAAGCCAATAACTTTCCAGTTTTGCTTGGGCTGATTTGAGTTGGTTTTTTGCTACTTGTAGCCAAGTGGTCCCCGTGATGGCTCCCCATTTCTTTAGATGAAAATCCCAAGCCCCCACATTGGCATGCCAGGACACACATGCCCTAGCCTCAACGACCTCATCTCCTCTCCCTCCCACCATTGCTTACTCTGCTGCAGCCACTCTTGCCTCCTTGCTTGTTCGTCAAACGTGCCAGGCCCTGCTTCATACGGATTAAATCAGACTTTTTGGGTGGGATCAGGACATTAGTATTTTATTTGTTTTTAATTTAATTTTATTTTTTGAGACAAGGTCACTCTGTTGCCCAGGCTGGAGTGCAGTGGCGCGAACACGGCTCGCTGCAGCCTCGACCTCCCAGGCTCATGTGATCCTTCTAATACTCACCGTTAGCTGGGACCTTAGCCAGCCAGTTAGCCAAAATGTATGCATGTGTCCTCCCCAGGTGTTCTCTTCACATGGGCTAGTTGGGCTTCCTCACTACATGGTGGCTGGTGTGCAAGAGTGAGCGGCTCCAGAAAGCAAGGAGGATGTGCCTATGATTGTTCATGCTCTAGCCCTGGAAGTCAAATAGCATCTTTTCTGCTGTAATCTTAATGATTGAGGCAGTTGCTAAGGTTCAAGGGGAAGGGATCATAGACTTCACTCAACATGAGAAATAGGTTACAACCATGTGTCCTCAGCCTCCCAAGTAGCTGGGACTACAAGCATGTGCCATCATGCCTGGCTAATTTTTTTTGTATTTTTTGTAGAGACAGGGTCTCACTATGTTGCCCAGGCTGGTCTTGAATTCCTGGGCTCAAGTAATCCACCCGCCTTGGCCTCCCAAAGTGCTGGGATTGCAGATGTGAGCCACTGGGCCTGGCTGGTGACATTGGTATTTTAAACAAGGTACTCAGTGATTTCAATGTGTAGCTAGAGCTGAGAATCACTCCTTCAGACTAATAAAGAAGGTCAATGGCTATTAAGGCAACTACCCTAAATAATTAAGTTAAAGTCTATGTGTAAGTTTGTCTCTTGTCAACATACAGTCTAGTTTCCTTCTAATTTTGATTATAAAATAGTAAAGCACTTTCCTATACTATAAAAAAGTTGGCTTTAAGAGTCCCTAGGACTGATTTACTATGACCTTGAGATTTAAAAACATTTATTATTAGAAACCATGTTTGTTTGAATGTTTATTGTAGAAACGTCGATTTGTCCTTTTAAGGTCATAAACTAAATTTGTTAGAGGAGGTTGATTTTGTATTCCCAGCCTACAATCAGTAACTGTTTTCCAGCTCTACCAGGTAGGGTATTGAATCTTTTCTTATTTGATATTCAAACAAATTCTCCTTTACCAAAATGTAATTTTGCAAATAACTAAGTGACTCTAATGGATTAACTTTAAAGTGCAATGCC
This sequence comes from Papio anubis, assembly GCF_008728515.1. Lineage (NCBI taxonomy): Eukaryota > Metazoa > Chordata > Mammalia > Primates > Cercopithecidae > Papio > Papio anubis. Next base: position 56,493,096 of record NC_044993.1, read on the forward strand.
AAATCTTGATTTTCCACGAATGAATAATTTGAAAGAAATTTCTCTATTCACTACCTATATGCCAGAAAGAATATCAACCTTGGCTTTTGATGTATTGTAAATTTCTGGTTCAAGTTTCTTATGTGGCCAAATTGTTCTTAGTGACCTGGGCTTCTGTAAAATGTCCCTGATTCCTTTCATAAAATGCTTATTTTGGCTTATGCTGCTCGAGTGAGTTTCTGTTACCATCTTTGATAAAGACAATTATGAATCCTGACAGCAGCCTTGCAAAATGAGTCTTATTATTCCCATTTCACAGATGGATAATCTGAGCCTTTGGGGCATTGAGAAACTTGCCCAAGTCCACACAATTAGACACCGCTAGTCCCTGGACAACAACCCAGGTCTACTTGACCCCAAAGCTGATGAGTTTCCACTCGCACAGAAGGTCCCAATATGGCATATTGCTTTTTTTTTTTTTTTTTAACATTGAGATATAATTCATGTTTTATAAAACTCACCATTTAAAAGAGTATAATTTAGTGGTTTTAGTATATTCTCAAGATTTTTCAACTATCACCACTGTCTAATTCTAGTATGTTTTCATCACCTCTCGACCCAGACTTTCTAGCATTAAGCAGCCACTCTTTCACTCCTGTTCTCCAGCCTCTGGCAACCACTAATTTACTTTCTGTCTCTATGGATTTGCCCATTCTGGGTATTTCATATACATGGAGTCATATAATACGTGGCCTTTTGTGTCTTGGTTCTTTCACAAAACACAGTGTTTTCTAATTTCTAATTTCTACGACATTTCTGTTGTAGAATGTATCAGTACTTCATTTCTTTTTATGGCTGAATAACATTCCATTGTATGGATAGACCACATTTTGTTTATTTATCTGTTTCATGAACATTTGCATTATTTCCACCTTTTAGCTACTATAAGATACTTTTTTTTTTTGACAACATTGTTATAGAAATCTTGTTTTCCAAATTAGACAGAAGGGCAGGTCCTGTTTCACACACTTTTCTGTATTAAAAATAAATGAGGGCTCTTCCAGTTGCTATTACTGGATAAAAAATCACACCAATTTTTAGTGCCATAAACCACGATTGTATTATACTCACAGATCCTGTAGGTCAAGAATCAGACCAGAGAGGGTGGCTTGCTCTGGACTCAGCTGGGAAAACTCAAAAGTTGAGGGTGACTTGATGGCTGAGTACTAAAGGCATCTTAGAGATATCTTCTGTCACATACCTGTATTTCATACTCACTGTTAGCTGAGACCACAGCTAGCCAGTTAGCCAAAACGTTTGCATGTGGCCTCCCCAGGTGGTCTCTTCAGGTGGGCTAATTGGACTTCCTCACAACATGGTAGCTGGGGTCCAAGAGTGAGTGGCTCAAGAAAGCAAGGAGAAAGTGCATATGCTTTTTATGCTCTAGCCCTGGAAATCAAATAGCATCTTTTCTGCTGTAATCTTAATGATTGAGGCAGTTTCTATGGTTAAAAGGGGAGGCATCATGGACTTCATCACTCAACGTGAGAAATAAAAGGTCACATTATGAGAACATATGGTATGGAAGATATAATTATGGCCACCTTTGGGAAAAAACCATCTGCCACAAGGACCTTGCACTGGGCCCATGACAGGTATCCAGTAGATCCTTATTTAATTAAATAAATTCATGCTTATCAACAAATTACATATAGGCCTGCCTGCTTGTTTGTTCATGAATCCATCTCCTCCTTCAGAAATGACCCCTTCCTGGGCATTTTCTAATGCTTTTATTTCTTAACTTCTGCATTTTCCTGGCTTAGGCAAATCACTTTACTTCTCAGAGCCTCAGTTGTCTTACCCATCAAATGGGCAAACACATCTGTTCCCACTCTACAAAATTATTTCGGGAATTCAATGGGCTAAGGTATAAATAGTGCTTTAGCGCCTGTCTGGAGGTAAAGGTTCAATAAATGATAACTATTATTATTGCTGTTGTGATTACCTGAATGTAATCCCCATTCTCGTATGCTTTTCAGCATCCTGTCTACGCCTTTAAGATGAGGAACAAATTATGTGTGAGGAGAAATGGCAAAAATTGGAATGCCTCTGCTTTTCTGATTTCCCATTCCCTTCCGTTTATCTTATTAACAAATAAAAGTAAGGAAATCCTGTCCTGTGAATAACTTCCCATTGACTTGCAGAGAGCTCAGACATGCTGTGGTAGATATGGATACTATTTTTTGTTTTTGTTTTTTGAGATGGAGTCTTGCTCTGTCACCCAGGCTAGAGTGCAGTGGCATGATCTCAGCCCACTGCAACCTCCTCCTCCCAGGTTCAAGAGATTCTCCTGACTCAGCCTCCTAAGTAGCTGGGATTACAAGCACCTGCCACCACACTCAGCTAATTTCTGTATTTTTAGTAGAGACAGGGTTTCACCATCTCTACTAAACAGACTAGGCCCGTCTTGAACTCCTGACTTCAAGTGATCTGCCTGCCTCAACCTCCCAACGTGCTGGGATTATAGGTGCACTTGTAGGGATTACTGCACCTTGCCAGTGGTGGATATTGTTGATTTAAAATAATAGAAATAATACATCTCCAATGTCGGAGAAGTTTCCACAGTCCTAAAGTCAAAACTTCCGATCTTGCGGTGTGCTTGAATTATCCTCAATTAGAGTCCCTGCTGCTGTTGCTTGTCGCTGTAATTATTCTGTCATCGTTAATTCAATGAAGCCTATTAACCCACATCAGATAGTGTATCTACAATGCATGTTACCTGCTCCTCTAGATAAGACAGCTGTCATACTTCAAGTCTGTTGTCTCTTTTTTGAGGTCCAATATTGTCAGTTTGCAAGTGTTTCATATACATTACAGAATCTCCATTAATGGTTGATATGATTAGGCTTTGTGCCCCCACCCAAATCTCATCTTGAATTACATTCCCTATAATCCCCACATGTCAAGGGAGAGAACAGGTGGAGATAATTGAATCATGGGGCCAGTTTCCCCCATGCTGTTTTCATGACAGTGAGTTCTCACGAGATCTGATGGTTTTATAAGGAACCCTTCCCGCTTTGCTCGGCATTTCTCCTTCCTGCTGCCTTGTGAAGAAGATGCCTTGTTTTCCCCTTACCTTCTGCCATAATTATACGTTTCCTGAGGCCTCCCCCGCCATGCTGAACTGTGAGTCAATTAAACCTCTTTCCTTTGTAAATTACACAGTCTCGGGCAGTTCTGTACAGCAGTATGAAAATGGAGTAATACAGTGATGTTCTTATAACTTCCCAAAGACTGGAAGACTTGCTGGACTTGTGAGATCCTGAACTGGAGACAGCAGAAAAATGCTTCCTGCTGATGTTGTGAGCAACCTCCTCTTTTCTTCCTTTTCTTCTGTTTTCCCTTCTAGGAGCCAAGAGCATAGGCTTTGGAACCAGCCTGCCTAGTTTGAATCATGCCTCTGCCTGGGGATCTTGGGCAGGTTGCTTGGTCTCCCTGAGCCTGTTTTTTTCCGTCTGTGAAAGAATCACAACCCCATTGTGAGAATTTAATGTGCTAATCTGCATAAAGCATGTAGACCATTGTCTGGCTCATGCTGGGAGTGTGGTAACTGTGATTATTTCTTCCTATTTTCTTTTTTTTTTTCTTTTTTTTTTTTTTTTTTTGAGACGGAGTCTTGCTCTGTCGCCCAGGCTGGAGTGCAGTGGCCGGATCTCAGCTCACTGCAAGCTCTGCCTCCCGGGTTCACGCCAGTCTCCTGCCTCAGCCTCCCAAGTAGCTGGGACTACAGGCGCCGCCACCCACGCCCGGCTAGTTTTTTGTATTTTTTTAGTAGAGATGGGGTTTCACCGTGTTAGCCAGGATGGTCTCGATCTCCTGACCTCGTGATCCGCCCGTCTCGGCCTCCCAAAGTGCTGGGATTACAGGCTTGAGCCACCATGCCCGGCCATTTCTTCCTATTTTCTTCCCTCCCTTCTAATGGAAGAAAGTCTCTGAGATGTGTGCTTTATGTGTCATATGCTGGACTTGTTGCCTGGGGTTCATTGGCAGACTAGTCCCTCTGGTACCTCCAGTAAGGGAGACAGATATTAAATAATTATTAATTGATACCCATTGTGATAAATCCCACAAGGTACCATGAATGGGTATAACATAGCTCCCTTTCTGTGGAGGAGGTGGAGGTGATCAGGGAAGACTTCCTGGAGGAAGTAACATTTGAACAGAGATCTGAAAGATAAAATATTTCCAGAAGGAGTGTGTGTGTCTGTAAGTCAACATCAGCACCTCCAGCAGTGGAAACAGTGTATAGGAACCTCTGAAGTAGGAAGGATCTTCTGTTAATAGTTGTTTGTTTATGTGTTTATTTTTTCCTCTTCAAGACAGAGTCTCACTCTGTTGCCCAGGCTGGAATGCAGTGGCACAATATCGGCTCACTGCAACCTCTGCCTCCTGGATTCAAGCGATTCTCATACCTCAGCCTCCAGAGTAGCTGGAATTACAGGCATGCACCACCATGCCTGGATAATTTTTGTATTCTTAGTAGAGATGGGGTTTCTCAAACGCCTGACCTCAAGTGATCCGCCTGCCTCGGCATCCCAAAGTGCTGGGATTACAAGTGTGAGCCACTGTGCCTGACCCGTTAATGTTTTGAATGGGTAATACTTTTACATGGTCCAAATTTCAAAAAATACAAAAGGATAAACAGTGAAATGTCTCTCTTTTTCCATTTACTACCTTCCTCCTACCTCTATCCCTGAAGCAACAAATGAACAAATTTCTTTGGTATTCTTCTAGAAATATCCTATGCATACATAAGCAAAATGTGTGTGTGTATGGTGTATATACATATATATACATATACACACTATATATAGTATATATATACACATATACTCAGTATATATATAGTGTGTATATGTGTGTATATATACTATATTGAGTGTGTATATATACTATATATAGTGTGTATATGTGTATACTATATTGAGTATATGTGTATATATACTATATTGTGTATATGTGTATATATACTATATATAGTATATATATGATATACACATATCATCTCCGTTTATTTTTTTAATATGAAAAATACTCACCTTTCTGTTATTTGCTTTTTTCACCTTTCTCTTAAATATATATCTTGGAGATCCTTCCTTATGAGTACATAGTTAACTTTCTTATTTTCTTTTCTGAGTGGCAGAGTACATCATGTAGTACCCTATAATTTGTTTAAGCAACCTTCTACTGATGGATGTTTGGGTTATTTCTACTCTTCTGCTATTATTAAAACCTGTAATCGATAATCTGATACCAGTGCAATTTGCTGATGCGCAAATATGTCTGTGGGATAAATTTCTAGAAGTGTAATAGTTTGGTCAAATGATATACTTTTCTCCATAGAGGCTGTAAAAAATTTACACCCATCCCTCAAGGAATGTTTGAGTTCTCATAGTTGCATCAAGCACCATGTATTATTGAGTTCTTTTTAATTTTGCCAGTCTGATAGGTGAAAATTGCTATCTCAGCATAGTTTTAATTTGCGTTTCTCTTACTTTGAATAACACAGAGCGTGTTTTCATTTGCCCAAGAATCACTTGTGTTTTTTTTCTTACAAATTGTTCTTATCTTTTGTCCATTTTTCTACGAGTCCGCTCTTTTGCTTATTGATTTTATACATTAGGGGAATTAGCCGTTTTCCACGCCATGCTTCACAAACGTTATTTCCTGGTTTTTATTTCGTATTTTGACTTTGCTTAGGGTGGTTTTGATTCTGCAGCTCTGTTTTTTAAAAAACTTTTATGTAATCAAATTTTTTTTTTTGGTCTCTTGGATTTGTGATATCCTAAGAAAAACCCTTCTCATTTTGACATCATAAGATAATTCTATTCTTTAAAAAACACCTTCAGAAAAGGGGATTCCAGATGCAACTTTAATGCTCCTTTCCTGGGTTTGCCGGGCATCATGGTAGAAATACCTTCTTTATATCCACACTAAGCCCCTGATGCTGGAGTATTTTTTTTACCTTATTGGCAAATATTTCCCCAGCACCTACCATGTGTCAGTGTAGAACTGAACAGCACAGAACTACAAAGACTAATAAGAAGCCAGTAAAAGTAGTTCAAATTCCACCACCCAGAAGTAACTACGATAAACACTTGGCATTTTTCATGAATAGTTTTTTTTTTTTTTAAAAACTCCATAAACATGTATTTTTTAAGATAAAAATAAGATTATTGTACACATAATTTTTCTGACCTGATTTCAAAATATATCCAGGACTTCTTTCTCTGTCACTAACTGTAAATGTAGATTTAATATTTAACATTTAACAACTATAGCAATGATTTGCATGTAGCAGCATTTGTGAAATGACTCCTTATGGGTGGACAGTGAGACTATCCTCCCTTTTTCACCATTCTAAGCAATGCTACCAAGAACATCTTTACATCTCTATCTTTGCCCTCTTGTCTTAGACATAGAGTTTCTGGGTCACATTGTTAAACTGTTTTTAGGAAGATTGTGCTGATTTACTGTACTGATATAAATCAGTAATATAAGGTATGCCAGAAAGAGGGCAGGAGGTTGGGAGTGGGAGGAGAAGGGGGCGGAGGAGGAAACAGGGTAAATCCTATTGGTGATAAAAAGGAGATCGTCTCACTGTCTATCAATAGGGAGGTCATTCAGCAAATCCTGCTACATGCAAATGATTGCATAGTCATGAAATATTAAATGTTAAATCTACATTTACAGTTCGTGACAGAGAAAGAAGTCTTGGATTTATTTTGAAATTAGTTCACAAAAATTACATATGCAATCATCTTATTTTTGTCTTAAAAATATATGTTCAGAGAGTTTTAAAGAATCATTCATGATAAATACCAAATGTTTATGGTGGTTATTTCTGGGTGGTGGAATGTGAACTGTTTTCTTTTCATTGGCTGCTGCTGCTTTTTTTTTTTTTTTTTTTTGAGTTGGAGTCTCGCTCTGTCACCCAGGCTGGAGTGCAGTGGTTTGATCTAGACTCACTGCAACTTCTGCCTCCTGGGTTCAAGTGATTCTCCTGCCTCAGTCTCCCAAGTAGCTGGGATTACAGGCATCTGCCACTATGCCTGGCTAATTTTTGTATTTTTAGAAGAGATGGGGTTTCACTGCATTGGACAGGCTGGTCTCAAACTCCTGACCTCAGGTGTTCCACCCGCCTTAGCTTCCCAAAGTGCTGGGATTACAGGAGTGAGCCACTGCACCTGGCCTTTTATTGGCTTCTTTATTCATCTTTGTAATTTGTGGGCTATTCAGTTGTATGACATATAGTAGGTGCTTGGGAAATGCTTGCTGATGAAGGCTATTTTGGGAATTAAAAAAATGTATTTCAGGGGGCAGCAAACTATAGCTCCAGGGCCAAATCTGATCTCTGCCTATTTTTGTAAATAGTTTTATTGGAACAGCCTCATACACCCGTTCATTTACATAGCATCAGTGGTGGCTTTGCCCTACAAGGGCAGAGTTAAGTGATTGCAACAGAGCCCACATGGTCAATAGAGCCTCAAATATTTACTAACTGATGGTTTACAGAAAATCTTTGCTGCCTCCTGGTTTATTTCATTAGAAAGTTATACCTCTTGGGTGTCTCCATTCACTTTACCACTTACGTTAACATGGGAATGATGACACCAACCTGGAAGAGTCACATACGTGAGGCATACAGCCCGGTGTTTGTCTTTTCGTGCATGGAAAATCAGCACTAATTCACCTTCCCTTCCTAAAGACTTTTACTCCCAGAAAGCGGAAACGGGAAATGGGGAGGTGTGAGGCACCGGGTTGGTGATAGCTCTTCTCTGCCTTTACTTCTCATTTTCTGTCCCGAAGTTTGAAGTTTGAGAGTTCATTTTTTTCCCTTCTGAGTAAAGTTTTTATTTTTTATTTATTTATTTATTTATTTTTGAGACGGAGTCTTGCTCTGTCACTGAGGCTGGAGTGCAGTGGCTTGATCTCGGCTCACTGCAACCTCTGCCTCCCAAGTTCAAACTGTTCTCCTCCCTGAGCCTCTCTAGTAGCTGGGACTACAGGTGTGCACCACCACTCCCAGTTAATTTTTGTATTTTTTGAGTAGAGATGGGGTTTCACCATGTTGGTCAGGCTGGTCTCAAACTCCTGACCTCAAGTGATCCGCCCACCTTGGCCTTCCAAAGTACTGGGATTACAGGCGTGAGCCACCGCGCCTGGCTTCTGAGTAACTTTCAAACACCTGAAGCCCCAAACTTAGAAGTCACAAGAAACATGTCAAGCCTAATAAATGACTGTTGTTTTCTGTTATCAGACAGAAAATAATTTTCTGTTACTTACTTGAACTGAACAACACTCACAAATACTTAAAAAAAATTGTAGGGAGTGTTTTGGATGGATGGTATCAAGGAATAGGGGGTCTGCAGTTGTCGTGCACATTAAGGAGTGGCATTGAATTAGGGTGTGTGGGAAATCTGGTAACATCAGAGCATGCCGGCTTCTCAACCTCTGTACTACCGACATTTTAAGCTGGATGATCCTTTGTTGTGGGGGCTGCAGGATCCCTGGTGTGGTAGACAGAACAGTGTCCCCTCTCCTCAAAGATGTTCATGTCTCAACTCCTAGAATCTGTGAATATATTACATTAAGATGGCAAAATCCAAACCAAAACAAAGCAAGAGAAAACTCTCGCAGATGTGATTGAAATGAAAGATCTTGAGATGAGGAGATTATTCTGAATTATTCAGGTGGGACTTAGGTATTTGCAAGGGTCCTTAGAAGATGATGTGACATGATGATAGAATAAGAATGGAAAGAGAAGGTGTTACACTGTTGCTTTGAAGTTGGAGGAAGGGGCCATGGGCCGAGGAATGCAGGCAGCCTCTAGAAGCTGGGAGAGGTGGGGAACAGATTCTCCCCTAGAGCCTCCAGAAGAAATGCAGCCCCGTGGACTCATTTTTGTCTTCTGACCTCTAGAATTGTAAAAATAAATTTGTGTTGTTTAAAACGACTTAATTGGCTAGGTGTGGTGGCTCATGCCTGTGATCCCAGTGCTTTGGGAGGCTGAGGCAGGAGTATTGCTTGAGCCTAGGAGTTAGAGACCAGCCTGGGCCCCATCTCTCCAAAAAATAAAAATGAGCTGGGTATGGTGGCATGACCTGTAGTCCTAGCAGGTCAGGAGGCTAAGATGGGAGGACGGCTTGAGCCTAGGAGGTCAAGGCTGCAGTGAGCTATGATGGTGTCACTAGAGCCTGGGTGACAGAGCAAGACCCTGTCTCAAAATAAAAAAATAAAAATGAAACGACTAAATTCATGGCAAATTTTTAACACTTACAATAAGAAATGATTACACCTGGTCTCTACCTATGGGATCCCAGTAACACCCCATTCCCCCCACCCCCACCCCACCCCTTTTGCTTTTGAGATGGAGTCTCCCTCTGTTGCCCAGGCTGGAGTTCAGTGGCATGGTCTCGGCCCATTGCAACTTCTGCTTCCTGAGTTCAAACGATTCTCCTGCCTCAATCTCCGGAGTAGCTGGGATTACAGGTGCCCGCCACTATGCCTGGCTAATTTTTGTATTTTTCGTAGAGATGCAATTTCGCAATGTTGGCCAGGCTGGTCTCAAACTCCTGACCTCAAGTGATCCACCTGCCTTGGTCTCCCAAAGTGCTGGGATTACAGACATGAGCCACCCTGCCCAGCCCCCATTCCCAATTTGTGATCACCAAAAATGTCCACAGACATTGTCAGATGTTCCTTGGGGAGCAAAATGGTTCCCAGTTGAGAAGCACTGTGTTAAAGAGATTCCAACAGCAGCTGCAAAAACTCAGGTGCAAGAAGTTGGAGCCCTGGGTCAGGCTGGAAGGTCTTCAGGTGAGTGCGGTCAGCGGGCTGTGGGGAGCTGGGAGGCACAGATAACCCATCATGCTCACTGTTGCTCCTCTCTGCTGCCTCGCCTTGTGGGAATTCATGCCTGGATGCTCGGAGAGTGTGGTTGGGCTGACAGAGAATCATTATTGAATGTGACAGCTTGCCGCATTGGGCCCCTGCTTCTTAGCCCAAGGATGACAGTCACTCTTTGTGGCAGCTTTTCCCTGTGGGTCAAACTCCTTTGCCCGACCACATCCTTTCACACTGGCATGAAGGATTTCCTTCTGTCTAAGACGCAGTAGCTAAGTGTTGCCTGGTTCCATGCAATAGAAACTGACTCTGATGACTGTAAGGAAAACAAATTCTTGATTGTTAGGATAACAGGTGCTCTCACCGAATGAGAGAGGAGTTTGCATAGGAAGGAAAATACTAATAGAGCTTCAGAAGCTTAGCAGCAGATGGAATTCATGATCTACCTCTCTTAAAACATTTTTTTTTTTTTTTTTTTTTAGAGACAGGGTTTTACTCTGTCACCCAGACTAGAGTCTAGTGGCACCATCATAGCTCACTGCATCGACCTCCTGGGCTCAAGCGATCCTGCCACCTCAGCTTCCCAAGTAGCTGAGACTACAGGCACATGCCACCATGCCTGGCTAATTTTTAATTTGGTTTTTGTAGAGACAGGGTCTTGCTCTGTTGCCCAGGCTGGTCTTGAACTCTTGGCCTCAAGCAATCCTCCTACCTCGGTCTCCCGAAGTTCTGAGATTAGAGGCGTGAGCCACGGCCCCCAGCCCCTACCTTTCTTGAGTTCTACCATTAATGTGTCTCACTTTCCAATCTCGGATTCCAAGTTTGAAATTCCTACGGGAGAGAATCCTATTGCTTGGGCTCCATAGATCAACCCACTGAGACCATGGAGAGAGACCTGCCCAAGGTCACACTGCCTGAATAGCAGAGCTGGGCTGCCTCTCCTGACTTCCAGGCCTGTTCCTTTTCCATGATAGTCTTTGGGGAGATGGCATTGTCTAGTTAGAGAGCTACCTGAGAGCCAATGTAGTAAGAAAAGTTCTTCTCCAGGCTGCTGAAATGACGCAGGAACTGAAAACTGTAGACAAACTCGGGCTGTTTTTTCTAGTAGGTATGAGGCATCGAGATGTTTTTAAATAACTAGAGGTGACATTTACTTTGACATATTGAAAAATAGTTATGACAGAGTTTTGGGAGGCATTATTGTGAACCACAGTAGTGTAAGGTTTTAAGATCCCCTCCTTCATTTTTTAGCAGTTTCTAATTTCCACCTAAATTCTCTCAGCTCCTTTGCTAATTGCCAAGCCTGGTTGAATTTCCAGTTTCTTATTCCTTTCCTGGGACCACTTTGGCTCTGACTGACTTCTCCTTAGGTCTCTGTTTAAACACCATTACAACAGGTTTTATTTAGTTCAGTTTTTTTTTTTTTTTCGTTTTGAGATGGAATCTCATTCTTTCGCCAGGCTGGAGTGCAGTGGTGTGATCTCCACTCACGGCAACCTCCGCCTCCTGGGTTCCAGCGATTCTCCTGCCTCAGCCTCCCGAGTAGCTGGGACTACAGGTGCCCGCCACCACGCCTGGCTAATTTTTGTATTTTTAGTAGAGATGGGTTTTCACCATGTTGGCCAGGATGGTCTTGATCTCTTGACCTTGTGATCCACCCCCCTTGGCCTCCCAAAGTGCTAGGATTGCAGGCATGAGTCACCGTGCCTGGCCTTTATTTAGTTTTAATTCAATAATCAATTCACATTTACTATATAAAAATTCAAAACAGATATGCCAATTAAAATTTTAAAAATCACCCGTAAGCTGACCATCTAGAAAAAACTGTGTACATTTCTCTATTCCTCATCCTTCCAGATTATTTTTCTTATCAGTTTATACTTTATGCAAAGTGGTATTATACATCATCTTCTGTTTTATTAATGACTTTATTCATTTAATTACTAAAACTCCTTAAATATGTGTTGATTGCATTGTTTACTTAATTTATTTTTATTTATTTTTTTTTAGACAAGGTCTTGCTCTGTTGCCCAGGCTGGAGTGCAATGGTGTGATCTCGGCTCACTGCAATCTCCACCTCCCAGGTTCAAGTGATCCTCCTGTTTCAGCCTCCCGAGTAGCTGCGACCACAGGCGGGCACCACCATGCCCGGCTAATTTTTTGTATTTTTAGTAGAGACAGGGTTTTGCCATGTTGGCCAGGCTGGTCTTGAACTCCTAGGCTTAAGTGATCCGCCTGCCTCGGCCTCCCATGGTGCTGGGATTATAGGCATGGGCCACTGCGCCTGATCAATTACACTTTTTAATAGCTTCAAAGCATTCCGTTCCCTGGTTATGCCATGATTGATTGAACATATCCATTATTCATTTTCGAGAGAATTTTTTGTTTCTGTGGTGTTGATGCAGTGATGTTATATACCTGCAGAATAAATCAAACCATGACTAATATTTCATAATTTCATGAATTAACTTTATTTCATTTTGGATAGTTACCCAGTTTTTTTTGGTCCTTTCTGATTTTAGAATATTTTGTTATGACATCCCTTTGTGACACTGGGGAGAGAATATGCTTTTTCCCCAGGTCAAGGGTGTCCAGTCTTTTGGTTTTCCTGGGCCACAATGGAAGAAGAAGAATTGTCTTGGGCCACATAGAATACGCTACCACTGATGACAGCTGATGAGCTAAGAAAGTTGATGAATTTATGTTGAGCCGCATTCAAAGCTGTCCTGGGCCACAGGTTGGATAAGCTTGCCCTAGGTTCTCTCTATGCCTTTGAGCTGCCATTCGGCCTCCTTTGAAAGTTGGATTATCGTATATACACATATGTATTTTCTGGTGCTCACTCTCCCCATTTGACTACCTGTGGAGTAGAAAACAAGTCCACTTTCTCTAATCACATCATGATGCTCTGTCCAGGGGTCACGTTTTGTAACCCACAAAACAGTGCATGAGGAGTTCTGGTTTTCTCATGTCACAAGATTTTATTGAGCACCTACTATGTGCCAGACAGTATGCCAGGTTTTGGAAACTCATACAAATTATCCTGAGGTATCTCAGCAGTGAAGTCCTTATTTATTCATTTTTCCCGACAGTCAAGTCCAGTTAGTCTCACTGTAAACCTGGTGCTTGGAAGAGACAGACCTGAGACACCGCATTAGCTGCATGACATTGGGTGACTAGATTACATTCTTTGTATCCATTTTCATATTGATGAAGTTAAACGGGCTCAGGGTTAGGGTTATACCTCTAGCATATATAGAGACCACAGGATATAGTGTTATATGCTGTGTAAAAGACACAACACACAGTAAGAGATTCAATAAGCAATGGCCATCTTGATTATTTATGTTGTTATCATATTCTGCAGAAAGGCCTATGTATCAAATACAAGAAAATGTATAACCCAGTCATTTTTTTTTTTTTTTAATCCAAGGCAGCTGATGAAGACACTTATTAGCCCAAAGAGTGAACAGGGTGAGAGGAGGAGGTTATTGGCTGCTTCTCTGGGGTTAATTTAGCCATCATTTCAGAACGGAGCTGGAATGCTTTGAGTGTGAAAGAAATCTATTATTGCTTGTTGATAATTAGTCTGGTTTTAATGAGCTATCAGGTGTTATTAACAGCTGAAGTGCACTAACTTTTCACAGCCATCGGAGGATGTTCAGGATGTTCACCGGGTTCTCACTTTTCAGGGTTTTCTGTGGGTGGTAGAAGTTGGGCTGAGGAGGGCCCAACATGACATGTCTGTCTCTGCAAGTCTCAGGCAAAGAAGCTTTCATGATGATGTATTAGGCTGTTCTTGCATTGCTATAAAGAAAGAGCTGAGACTGGGTAATTTATAAGAAACGAGGTTTATGTGGCTTATGGTTCTGCAGCCTGTATAGGAAGCATAGCTCCAGCATCAGCTTCTAGGGAGGCCTCAAGCTTGTCATCGTGGTGGAAGGCAAGGGCAAGGAGGCACATCAGTAGGGGGTGGGGGTGGGGAGGTGCCACATACTTGTACATGATCATGTGTCATGTAAACTCACTCACTATCACAAGAACACCACCAAAGGGATCTAAACCATTCATGAGAGATCTGCCCCCATGATCCAAACTCCTCCCACCAGGCCCCACCTCCAATAGTGGGGATTAAGTAAGAGTTGGGCGGGACTCCTTGCTCCTCTTCCCAGTTAATCCTTAATCTCCAGCCCAACCCCAGGCAACCACTGAACTTAACCTCCTTTTCCCCTTCCCCTTCCCCTCCCCGAGGTGTCCGTCTGTTACCCAGACTAAAGTGCAGTGGCATGATCTTTGCTCACTGCAGCCTCTGCCTCCTGGGCTAAAGCTATCCTCCCAGCTCAGCCTCCTGAGGTAACTGGGACTACAGGTACGTACCACCATGCCTGGCTAATTTGTTGTATTTTTCAAAGAGATGGGGTTTCTCCATGTTGTCCAGGCTGGTCTCGAACTCCTGGGCTCAAGCAATTCACCTGGCTCAACCTCCCAAAGTTCTGGGATTACAGGCATGAGCCACCAGGCCTGGCCCACTGAACTACTTTCTATCCCAATACATTAGATTTTTTCTTTCTAGGAGTTTTGTATGAACAAAATCATACAGTGTGTACTCCTGGCTTCTTTTGCTTAGAATAATGCTTTGGTTATTCATCTGTGCTATTGTGTGTATCAGCCATGCTTTTCTATTTTCTCACCTTGAGAAATATTCTGTTTCCTAATACAAAACAATGAGTATATCCATTCACCTTGAGGAAGATTTTATTTGAAGAAATCTTTGTCATCAAAAAGCTTGAAAACCAGGACTCTACCTTGATTCCATAGTGTTGAGAATGATGGAGAACTCAATTTACACCACGATTTTCAGTGAGAAAGCAGGTTGCATATTAAGAGATGAGGTGATAGGATAACTGAAAGGTATTTATGACCTTCTGAAAGATACGATGTGGCAGGCAGCCTCTATGAGGGACCCCAGTAATCCCTGTCTCCTGGTATTCATGCCCTAGTGTAATACCCTCCCCTTATCATGGGCTGGACTTACTGACTCACTTCTAATGAATGGAATATGGCGGTCCTGATTGGCTGTCGCTTCTGAAATTAGCTTATAAAAAACCGATTACAGGTATATCTCATTTTATTGCACTTAGCTTTATTGTGCTTTGCAGTTATTATATTTTTTACAGACAAAAGTTTTGTGTCCTTCAGTCAAAAATAAAATGGGTTTCTTTCTAGTCTCCCACCTCAACTTCAGAAATTAAAAAATTTTCCAAACACAGTGAGTAGTAGTTTATATTTGAAGAGTGAATGAGGCAAAGAGTGACCAAGTTGCCCACTTAAGGAGGCACCTCAGAACAATAAGCAAAGAGCCTGTTCTTTGGTCTCAGACCTGGGTTTGAATTCCAGCTCTGCTGCTCCTTGACTGTGAGATCCTGGCCATGTGACTCACCTTCTCTGAGCTTCTGTTTTCTCATCTGTGAAATGGGGACAATAATTCTTTTTTTTTTTTATTATACTTTAAGTTCTAGGGTACATGTGCACAACATGCAGGTTTGTTACGTATGTATACTTGTGCCATGTTGGTGTGCTGCACCCATCAACTCGTCAGCACCCATCAACTCGTCATTTACGTCAGGTATAACTCCCAATGCCATCCCTCTCCCCTCACCCCTCTCCATAAAAGGCCCCGGATGGGGACAATAATTCTTACATCGGTGCATTAAGTGACATAATCTAGATAGCACAGTACCTAACACAACACAATGACTCAATTTATTATTGTTGTTGTTGCTTCATTCTTACTTGTAAACACTCAGCTGTCTTCACAAAGTTCAGGAGCTCTTCAGCAAGAGACTGTGTCCATTAACAGCCTCATCCCATGGGTAATCTTAAAGATAGATGATTCTATGGTAGGCTCTGAAACATCTCCTCTTCTACTCTATCATGGTGTCAAAGACCAGGATGGTGCAGAGGTCCAAGACCCTGGCCTATGCAGTCAGAGAAACTGATTTGAACTCTGCCTCTTCTACTTATTAACCAAGTGGCCTTGGGAAAATTGTGAGCATCACCAGGCTCATTGTGAAGATGGGGTTAATAATAGCTCCAGCCTTGTGGTGAAGATTAATTGAGATAATTAACGCATATAAAAATGAAACCATGTCTTTTGCAGCGACGTGGATAGAACTGAAGCCCATTATATGTGAAATAACTCAGAAACAGCAAGTCAAATACTGCATGTGCTCATTTATAAGTGGGAACTAAACAATGGGCCCACACAGACATACAGAGTAAAATGACAGACACTGGAGACTACAAAAGGTGGGAAGGTAGGAGGGGAGTGAGGGTTGAAAAAATTACCTCTTGGGTACAGTGTTCGCTGTTTGGGTGATAGATACGCTAAAAACCTAGACCTCATCATAATGAAAGGTATGCAGGTAAGAAATCTGCACCTGTATCCCCTAAATATATACAACTTTTAAAAAATAGAAAAAATGATAAATGTGGGCCAGCACCCAGTGATCACTCAACAAATGCTCTTATTCTTGTAGGAGTTGAGGGAAGATGCCGAGCCCACTCCTCCTCCAACTTTTAATGTCCTGGTATTTTGTCTTAAGCATTTTGGAAGCATCCGCCCGCAGGGATTTTGCCCTCCTGCTTCCCTTTGGACGGCAGTGGGCTGTTTGGATCAGTGGAAGGCTCTCCTGCCCCTCTTCCTTTCTTCCCAGGGGTTTTCTTTTGCACTTTGGACTTCTATTCATGGATCCTTCTGCCAGGGATATGGACCAATAATTCTTCCTCTGTTGCAGATTTCTTCCCCTAATGGTCCTGTTTTGTGTTGTCACCCCTGTGCTCTCCCTCCTCCCCAGTTCTCAGCAGCTGGCAGGAAATGTTTACAGAAGAAGCCTTTCTTTCTCTTTTTAGTAGCCTCCTAAGCTGCAACCTCCCAAATGAGAACCTCGTTAACCGCAAGGACTCTAGGCTACTGATTTATATTCCAGTCATACCGAGAGGAGAAAAAATTACAAAGGGAGAAAGAAAAATGCCAATGTACCCACGGACTAGTTCCGACATCCTCTCTGATGAACAATGTATATATCTATTCAGGCTCTGGATGCTAAGGGATTCCTTCCAGATCTCAGTATTTGACCTCTTACCTTTGGGTCATGTGGATTCTTTGTGCCTCTTGTGGGCTTGCTGAAAGCAAAAGTAACAATTTCTTTTTTTTTTTTTTTTTTGAGACGGAGTCTTGCTCTGTCGCCCAGGCTGGAGTGCAGTGGCCGGATCTCAGCTCACTGCAAGCTCCACCTCCTGGGTTTACGCCATTCTCCTGCCTCAGCCTCCCGAGTAGCTGGGACTACAGGCGCCCACCACCTCGCCCGGCTAAGTTTTTTTTTTTTTTGTATTTTTTAGTAGAGACGGGGTTTCACCGTGTCAGCCAGGATGGTCTCGATCTCCTGACCTCGTGATCCGCCCGTCTCGGCCTCCCAAAGTGCTGGGATTACAGGCTTGAGCCACCGTGCCCAAAAGTAACAATTTCATACTCTTGCCATTGACACAAGGGATCTGTTACTTTTAAATCATAAGGGCTCTTGTTTCAACAGAAATGTCAGTATCTTGGTGAAGATGGGGTGTAAGTTCTTGGTGGCTTCTGAGGATGGCGAAGGGCTCACCTTGTGTCATCCTGAACCATCATTGATGGGACAGTGTCACTCTGAGTGTAGCTATGCAAAGGCTACAGAACAAATGGGTGAAAATATTTGGTGGTCAGAATTCTAGCTCAATAGTCAAGGAAGGCTTCCTGGAGGAGAAAGTGCATTTTGAATTTGGCTTTAAAAGTTGGTGTCACAGAAAATGCAAGTTGTCCCTCAGAGTTAAGACCATCGTTCTGTGAAATAGTGATTGCAACAATGGTCACAATTATTCTCCTCTCTATAGCACACCCCTTTGCAGTGTGACACAGTAGCTTCTCCTATTAGAGTCTATTTCCCCACCCTTGAATCCAGGCCAGTTTTGTGACTTGCTTTGGCTAATACAGTGTGATGGAGGTGACAGTGTGCCAGTTCTGAGCCTATATCTCAAGATAACTTGCACACTTCCATTTAATCTCTTGGGATCCTGTCCAACCACCACGTGAACCAGTTCCAGCTAGCCTTTGGGAGGATGGACTACCACATGGAGAGGAGATAGCCCAGGTAAGGACCAGTCAGCACCTGACCATCCAGGCAGCTAACTGCTGGTACCTGAGATGGGCCTAATCAAGAGCACAACAATTGCCCAGATAGACCCAGCCCAAACTGCCAGCCTGCAGAATCATGTGCTAAATGAATGCTTATTGTTTAAAGCTGCTGAGTAGTGGTTTGTGATGTAGCAAAACTAACTAGTACAATTTCCTATGCTGCTGAGTGTTTCCATGTGACTAAGTTTCTATATACAAAAACAGCACGTGTAATTTCTAGGGTATTTCCTTCCGAGGAGAAGGTATGCTCTTCTTCCACTTTTTTTCCTTTATGTTGCCTGGAATGGGAATGTAATAGCTGGAGCTCCAGCAGCCATCTTGGATCATGAAGTAAGTTTAGCAATGGAAGACACTCTTGGCAGAGCAATAAGCTGGGAGGGTCTCGTTCCTCTAAAACCACAGATTACCTGTCCAGTTCTATTCCGATACCTCTAAATTTACTAAACAACAGAAACTAATATACTTTTGTTTAGGCCATTGTTTTGAGTTTTGCAGTTACTCATAGCTGAACCTATTGCAAAAGAATACAGCTGGTCAGGATTTAAACAAGCAGGGATGGTAGAGAAGGGCATCCATGACATAGGGAACATCATGCTAATGTTGCAGAAAAAGAAAAAATGTGGGTAATGGGTGGGCAAGGGTGAATAACTGCATATGATTGCCTAAGGGGAGCAGTGCGTGATCAAATTGGGAACCATTTGGGACTAACTTTTAAAAGGCAGACTGAGAAGATTAGAGAGGGTGGCACAAAAAAGTATGAGTACTTACGCAAATCAGAGTAAGAAAGTCATACATTGATTTCTCCTCCATTCATTGATTCATTTCTTCTAGGGAGTTTATGCTGTTTGTGAGGGAAACATAAGACAACAAAATAGAAGGATGATTACTGATTGTTATGCGTGGTCTGAAGTAAATAAACTATGTGATGTGGCAGAGATTAACTGTTGGGTAGAGGTGGCTACTTTAGACACAGTAGTCAGAAAAGAATTTTTTGTGTTCTTGAAATTCTCCGTCAGACCCTGTGCAGAATTCTAGGAACACAGGGATGAATGTTACACAGTTCCTGTTATTGAAGATATCATAGTCTGGTGTGGAGTGAGGTTAATCAGGAACATTTTCCTAGTGGAGGTGGAATAGAGCCAAAGGAAATAATGTAGTTTTCCCATATGTATCTGTCAGACATTGATACAATAAGGTTGCATAACAAACATCCCCCTAAATCTTGCTTACAACAAAAAATTATTTTTTCCTTCACAGGTCTGCACATAGGCTGTGGTTCTCCTGGGCTCTGTTGGCTTGGCTTGACTTCAGGCTGTGGGTTGGTCTGGATCTGCACTATACATCTTTTTATTCTGGGACCAGTGGCTCCCTAAGGTGTGCACTTCTCAGGGTGGATGGCAGAAGTGCAAGGGGTCAAACCAGACCTCAGAGGTACATATAAAGCTTTGACTTGCATCACATTTACTAACACTATTGGCACTAGCAAGACTGACATCAGTGGGTCAGGATGTACGTTCCACCCAAAGTGGGAAGACTGCAAAGGTGCAAGGATGTATAATTCTGTTAAGGGAGGGAATGAAGAGTCGGGAACGATATCCAGTTTACCATACCATCCAGCTTACTTACCATTCCTTACCGTACAAGGAAATAATACAGTTCTCCATTTTCCAAGAATGCTCATGTATATCTGAACAGTTTTATTATTTTCTTCAACAAATCTTTTATCTTGTTAGAATTTTTGCAAGGAGCCATATTTCTTTCTTTTACAAAATTTATTTTAAGAATGACATATGCATACATGATAAAAAGTTCAGAAAGTGGTATGACAGATATAATAGTGAAAATGAGGCTGATCCTTGTTTTTATCCACTGAGGCAAATGTTGAGTTTATTTTCAAACATATTCTGTGTGGGTACAATCACATTTGCATATATTAAAAATACAAAATGGTATCATACTAGCTCCTCTGTACTTTCTTTTTTTTCTATTTAACAACATATCTTAGAGGTAGTCCTGTTTCAATTTAGCTAGACCCATTTCATTCTGTTTAATGGCTACATTTGTTTTTCATTGTGAGACTGTGCCATAATTTATTTAATCAGTGCCATATTGAAAGACATTTGGATTGTTTCCCAGCATTTGCAACTATAATCGAGGTTACATTAAATATCCTGTTACATGCAGGAGGATACTTTATTCACATGCATGGGTATATCAGTAGGTTAAATCTCAAATACAGAAACTGCCAGGTCAAGAGAGATACATCTTAAAGTTTAATAGATATTGACCCTGTTTCCAAAAAGAAAGATTCCTTCCAGCATGTCTACACACTTTTGTCTGCTCCTCTGTCTTCTGATTCTTGTCCCATGGTGTTATTTTAGGCTGAAATAATGGAATAGTGTGGCTCAAAACTTATTCCTATAGGATCTCTGGGAAAGCTTTGGGTCTTGCCACATGGTCCCCAATTGAACATGGGAAGAACTTGGCACTGTTGTTGCAACCCAAATCATCACTTTAATGAGTGTGCTGGAGGAGCGTGGAATGTTTCCACAAGCATGTGTACTGAAGAGCTCCATGCTGCAAGTGAAATGATTTATATCCCTGGGAGTTCCCAGTAAAAAATGTGCACAATACCCTTTAATTTGATCTGCTTTCCCTGTAGCACCTAAATATTTAGGTCAAATAGAAAATAGTTCTGATTTACAATCTCTATAAAAATTTTAAACAACCTAATAAGACAGTTGATCATGAAATTGCCTGAAATAATGTTGGCACTAGTCAGCCATATTTCTTCAAAATGGCCTGTAACTTCAGTGCAAACTCCCAAACATGGATTTTTTTTTCCTGCTAATAACAGTCTTATTAATAAAAGAATGATTTTCTTTACTGATCCTCAGCAGCTGTGTTCCGGGTGTCTTTGTTCAATAAAGGTAGAGATAGTAACTGTCAGTGGAAAGAAAATGTGCTGAGGTTCCCAGGAGAAGTGGTGGAAACAAATCTTTTATTAAATCATATCAAATTGTGTTTCTTGTTTACTTTTTCCATTTTGTAAGTCACAGTCATATCTGCTAGTTATTTTGAAACCTTGGCTCACATTTGTCCAAAAAACTTGGCTCAGCGTTCTTGAGGTTAATGCTGTGTGATCAATCAGGGTGATAAATTTGACATAATTAACTGTTGTAATGGCATTTCTGAGTCTATTTCTCTTCTTTACCCCTGCTGAAATCATCTGAGATTGGTTAACTTCTGAATATTTCTTCAGATATACTGTGGATGCCTAGAAAAAGAGCGGTAGGGAAGTGTCGTTGATATATGGAGTGCTTATCTGTCCACAGGTTAATGATCTCTCTGAATAATAACACCCCTATTTCCCTAGGAGGATCCCTTCCCCTACCCCCAAGGCAGGTGGCTCAGATGGGCCTGATTTATTCGTGGTGCTAGGGGTGGGCAAAAGACCCAGACCTGACCAATCAAAAACATCAGATTGGGTCAACCAGAACCAATGAGAATTGTGGGACTTTTGCTACAACTATTGGAAAAGATAATTTTTTTTTTTTTGATTGGAATTCCTGAAAGAACAAGGCATAAACCTACTTCTAGTTATCTTTGCTTTCCGGGGAAAGGTTTTTTTTTTTTTTTAATGTTTATTTTTATTTTTTTTGAGATAGGGTCTCGCTCTGTCACCCAGGCTGGAGTGCTGTGGTGCAGTCATGGCTCACAGCAACCTCGAACTCCTAGGTTGCAGAGATCCTGCTGCCTTCGCCCCCGAGTGCTGGAGCTACAGGTATGTGCTACCATGCCTGGTTAACTAAATTTTTTTTTCTTTTTTTGAGACAGGGTCTTACTCTATCACCCAGGCTGGAGTACAGTGATATGATCATAGCTCACTGCTGCCTCAACCTCCCATGCTCAAGCAATCCTCCCTTCTCAGCCTCCCAAGTAGTTGAGACCACAGGGATGCGACACCATGCCCAGCTATTTTTTTTTAAATTTTCTGTAGAGATGGGGTCTCACTATGTTACCCAGTCTAATCTCAAACTTTTGGGCTCAAGCTATCCTCCCATTTAAGCCTCCCGAAGTGTTGGGATTACAGGCGTGAGCCACCATGCCTGGCCAAAAAAGGGCATTCCTGAAGTCAAAACAAGGGAAAGCACTGAGAAATGAAGGGAGGTTCCTGATCCTGTCACTTGGATACCGGTGTCTAGTCATGCCTGAAGTCTTACCCTTCAATTAGGCAGGCTAACACATTTTTGTTTTTTGCCTGAGTCAGTTTAACTTGGGTTTCTGGCACTTACCACCAAGAAAGTCCTAAATACTTATATTTTCCAAGTTTCAGTAAAGTCTCATGTATGGGCGAGTGTGGTCAGTGCCAGCAATGCCCATGTCCATAATAAAATATCAGTCCTCTCCCCATCTGTTACTGCTGGTCACCACTGTATCATAGACTGTGTTCAGGCTGGAGTGACTGCTGCAGTCCACAGTTCATCAGAGGGTCTCAGCCCAATCTTGTCAAGGATTCTCATTTCTAGCATTCATCATGGTTGCCCTATATCCATGTTCTGAGGATATGGCATTTATCTCTGCTGTGCCTTGTTCTCCCCCTACCTTGTACCCCCTACCTTGTACTTGATCAGCAGATCCTTACGAATGCAAGAATACTTCTCTCTGCACCAGAGAGAGTCCAGCCTGAGGTTTGTAGGCAGCTAGCTACTGGAATTTTCTCCCAGCTTTGTACCTCTAAGATCTCAGGTCCATTTCTTTTTCTTTTCTTTTCTTTTTTTTTTTTTTTTTTTGTTGAGACAGAGTTTTACTCTTGTTGCCCGGGCTGGAGTGCAATGGTGAGATCTTGGCTCACCGCAACCTCTGCCTCTCCAGTTCAAGCAATTCTCCTTCTGCTACCTCCCAAGTAGCTGGGATTATAGGCATGCGCCACCACGCCTGGCTAATTGTGTATTTTTAGTACAGACAGGGTGACTCCATGTTGGTCAGGCTGGTCTCAAACTCCCAACCTCAGGTGATCCGCCCGCCTCAGCCTCCCAAAGTGCTGGGATTACAGGTGTGAGCCACCACACCTGCTTTCTCAGGTCCATATCTAGGTCTTGCCTTGCCTTGCTCAAATTAGGCAGTGACCTTATTTGTGGGGAAAGAGATGATGTGGACAGGGATATGGTCTAACATGCATAGTGCTCCTACTGCTTATCAGACACTGTGCTTGGTTCACTTGTGTCATATCAGCTTGTGTTTTCCATAACACTTAAGGCATTCTATGGGCAAGACACTGTGTTAAGTGCCTTACCAAGCAATCTCTAATTTAATCCTTATAAAAACAGCAGAAAGGCATTATTATCTCCATATCGAAGCTGAGGCTCTAGGTTATTCTCCCTGTATCATACAATGAGGAAATGGCAAAAGCAAGATTTCAATTCGGGTCTCAGTGACTCTGAACCCAGTTTTCTTACCTCTGACATTAGCATTTACTATATATTTTTTTCCAACTTTTATTTTACATTCAAAGGGTACATATGCAGGTTTGTTACATGGGTAAATTGCATGTTGCAGAGGTTTGGTGCACAGATAATTGCGTCACACAGGAAATCAGCATAATACCTGATAGGTAGTTTTTCAAACTTCACCCTCCTCCCACCTTCTTCCCACCCTCCTCCCTCAAGCAGGCCCCGGTGTCTATTGTTCCTCTCTTTGTGTTCATGTGTACTCAATGTCTGACTCCCACTTATTAGTTAGAACATGCGGTGTTAAGGCCAGGTGCAGTGGCTCATACCTATCATCCCAGCACTTTGGGAGGTCGAGGGAGGCAGATAAGCTGAGGTCAGGAGTTTGAGACCAGCCTGGCCAACATGGCGAAACCCTGTCTCTACAAAAATACAAAAATTAGCTGGGCGTGGTGGCAGGTGTCTATAATCCCAGCTACTCGAGAGGCTGAGGCAGGAGAATTGCTTAAACCCAGGAGGCGGAGGTTGCAGTGAGCCGAGATCGTGCCACTGCACTCTAGCCTGGGCATCAGAACGAGACTCCATCTTAAAAAAAAAAAAATAAAAGAACTTGTGGTGTTTCTTTTTTGTTTCCTATGTTAATTGGCTTAGGAGAATGGCCTCCAGCTCCATCTATGTTGCTGCAAAGGATATGATTTTATTCTTTTTTATTGCTGTGTAGTATTCCATGGTATATATGTGTCACATTTTCTTTATCCAGTCCACTGTTGATGGGCATCTAGGTTGATCCCATATCTCTGCTATTGTGACTAGTGCACTTACTGTATTGTCTCATTGATGGGCATCTAGGTGTCTCTGCTATTGTGAGCAGCGCACTTCCTGTATTGTCTTGTTGATAGGCATCTAGGTTGAGTCTGTGTCTCTGCTGTGGTGAGTAGTGTACTTATGGTATTGTCTTGTTGGTCTGTGCATCCCTCTCACTTGTAAGCTTCCTGATTTCATGCACTCCGTGTTATGTCTGGATCCCCAATCTTCACTTTAGAACCTTTCATAGAGCAGGTTCTCAAAAACTGTTTACAGAATTAAAGAATCTTTATAACAATGTCAGAAGGTGAGTATTTTCTTTCCATTTTACACATGAGCAAATTTAGGCTTAAGAAAGTTAAGCAAATTACCCAAGGCCAGGAAGTAGAATTCATGAAATATAATCCTGAAATTTCCTACTTCGGTTGAGAATTGAGAAAGATATTCTCTAAGCTAAAGAGGAGGGTTTTTGTTATTCTTCTGCATTCGAATATAAGTAGTTTATGTGGAAACATGGAAATAATTTACCACCTTTCTTAATGAAGGCCCTACTGGGCTGGGCTACCATGCGGAAAACAGTACAGACATTTTTATAGAAGAAAGCTACATCTGTGTTACTGCATCTGTATTTGAGCTCCTTGTAACTTGTAAGCAGGCAGAACATTGTTTAATGGTGCTGGACAAAGCTCAAGTGAAAATGATCCAGTGGGGAAATCTTTTATGGAAGATTAAACTGATTGTTTTAGGAATCTGAGTTGCAATTTTTCACTTCTTAGTTTCTGCTCTCTTGAGTCCTTGTCTATCTCATGAACACATTTGATGCGGAATCCTGGAGACTTTGCCCATTGAAAGGAGCACTGTAGCGGAAGGCAGTTGAGCTCAATGTTTAGAGAGAGGCAGCAGCTGGGACCAAGCTAGATGGACTGGCGTCTCTAAAGAGCACCTCAAGGAAACACATTTCCTGGAGCACTTAAGAAAATGAGAGCCGAAACCAGGGTCTGGTGTAGTTCACTCCATCTGAAAGCACTGAGATTCTGTTAAGCTAATGATGAGTTTTCTCTTCATCTTTCCTCCCAACACCAAGACCAAGCAAAAATGCAAGGGAACAAAGAACAAGAAGCAGTGTCCAAAGTCTTTAGAGTCTCTAGGATAGTTGTTGACCTAAGTCACACTGCTGTCTTCCTCCGGGCTGCTTGTACTTTTGTTGTAGTCACTGGCAGATTAATAAGTTTTCTGAAAGTTAAGAGAAAATACCAGCTTAAAGTAGTATCAAATTTTTAAAAAATGTTATTTTTTCGGAGCAGGGTGAGAGGGTGAAATATGATAGTCACCCTGATGTACTCATGGAAGCCTGTAGGTTATGTTATTCGTTAAAATTCTCAGCCATGAAGACAAGAATACTTGTAATTCACCCATGTGTTCACCCAACCTCCCATCCATCCACCTATCCATTCATTTGTCATCCATCCATTCATCCACTCTTCCACCCATCTATCCATTAATACATTTACCTGCTCATCTGTCATCCATCCATCCATCTATCCACCTACTCATCTATCTATTGTCCATCCATTCATCCATCCACTTACCCATCTACCCACCACCCATACACTCACCTATCCATCCCCCCATCCATTTACTCACCAATCTACCCACCATCCATCTATCCATCTATCAATTATCCATCCATCTACTTAGCAATCTATCCACCATCCATATACTTCACCCATCCATCCATTCACCCATCAATGCATTTACCCATTCACCTACCCACCATCCATCCATCCATCTATCCACCATCCATCCATCAATTTACCCATCTATCCACCATTAATATACTCACTCATTCTTCCATCCACCTACCAATCTATCCATTCATCCATCCACACACCCACGTATTCATCTATCCATCCGTCTACCCATCTGCTTAACATTTACCAAGCATACATAATGTGCCAGGCATTGTTTAGGACTACCAACACTTGGTTCTCAGGAAATTCCACGACTGCATTTTTTTTGCTATAAAATAATTTTGGAAGTCAAATTTGCTTGAGGATTTTTGTTAAAGTGAAGCAAAATGTAATATGAGTTTATATAGATTTTGGCTCTTATGTAACTGTATACTCGGCATTGAAAATCTATGCAACTTATTCAGGAATAGATGGTCTATGGTACAAGTTGCTGTATCATGCAAAAAGATGGGCTGCAAGAAACAGTTTTTGTTTAGGCTTTGTTTTTCATTAAAAGCTGTGAAATTGTTGAGCTCTAAGTTGTTGTTTTGCTTGGTCAGGTGTTGCTAGTCAGCTAAAAATAAGTCTGTATCAGTGATCATCTTAGATTCTAAGAAAACTCAGATGTGAGGGAAATAATTTAATGTACTTGCACTTTTTGTTACGTGACACCGCGTTGAACACGCGTAGAGTTCTGTGAACAGAGGTGGTAGAGCATGATGGTAAGAGTCGCATAGCCCTAGTTAAAATCTGTTTCCTGTTACTGACTTGCTTTGTGGCCTTGGGAAAGTTCCTTACCCTATCTGAGACTTAGTTTTCAAAACTAAAATGGGATGAACAATGACACTTGCCTCATAACCTCATTGTAAGGATTAAATCATATAATGCACATAAAGCAATTTCCCACCTTTTGAGAGGAGCAAGCTTGCTACTTCAGGGCCACAGGGCACATTTATTCATATTCCTTAGTTCACTGGTCAGGGCAAACTCCTCACATCTTTATTTCCTTTTATTATGTTTTCTCCTCCATCTCCAGTTCTCCCTTTAACTCTTCTCTCACACCATAAATACATTCTAATATATGTAATATACATTTCCCAATTCTCCTTTCATATGTTTATTTAGATATGTCTGAATAGTTGGTAAAAGAGTTTTAAAATGTGTTTCTGATTAATTTACATAAATAGTTTGGGGCCAAAAACCTTCTTTCCTCCCACTCAACAATGTATTTTTGACATCCCTTCATGTTGCTCTATATAAATCTAATTAATTTCCCACTGTGTCCTAAAGTCAGTATATGGCATAAAACACAATTTGCCTATCCATTCCTTGAGTGGTTATCGTATAGGAACATCAAAGTCTGTGTTGTCACAAGTAAAACTATGGTGGACATCCGAATGCATATGTTGTTACAGCCTTGTGCAAATTTCTCTAGTGCATGTATATATCCAGACACGAGATTGTTGGGTAGATGAATAGTTAATTGCACTGAGTACTGAGAAATTGTTACTTAGAATGGCTACCCAGTTTACACTTCTTACTAGCACTTGATGTTCTCTGGCTTTGTAATTTTTACCAATCTGGCAGCTGTAAAGTGGCATATCATTGTTGTTTTAATTTGCTTTTCTCTGATTATTACTGATGTTGAGTATCTCTTCATATACTTATTAGCCATTAGTGTTTCCTCTTCTATTAATTTTATTTTCATAGAAGCTTTGCCTATTTTTTCTATTGGGTTTCCTGAAATTTTCTTGCTATTTTCAGGAGTTTCTCTCAGTGTTAATGCCAGTTTCATTTTAGATATTGAAGTGATCTTCTCACAGTCTACCAGTGTGTTAAATGTGTAGATGCTGTTCTTTTCTGAGTAGAAACCTCAATTGTAATCTAGTGAAACACTTCATCTTTTTCCATTATGGCTTGTTCTTTTAAATGTTACTCAAGACTCTGCTCAATTCTGAAGTCACAAAGATATTTCCTACATTTTGTTTGATTACTTTTATGATTTACTTTTTACATTCAGATGTAATGGAAAACATCCAATTTAATCCTTGTCATACAGTAAACCATCCTCCCCCAAACCTAACAAGTTATTTATTCTTTCCCAACTGAGTTAAGACACCATGTCTCCTATGTATATGGGGATGTTTCTGGAATCTCTATGCTGCTTCATTGATCTATTTAGCTGTTCCTAAGATGGTAGCACAGTTTTTTATTATTATACTTTAAGTTCTGGGGTACATGCACAGACTGTGCAGGTTTGTTACATAGGTATACACGTGCCATGATGGTTTGCTGCACCATCTACATTAGGTATTTCTCCTAATGCTATCCCTCCCCTAGCCCCACTGACAGGCCCCAGTATGTGATGTTCCCCTCCCTGTGTCCATGTGTTCTCATTGTTCAACTCCCACTTATGAGTGAGAACATGCGGTGTTTGGCTTTGTGTTCTTGTGTTAGTTTGCAGAGAATGATGGTTTCCAGCTTCATCCATGTCCCCGCAAAGGACATGAACTCAGCCTTTTTTATGGCTGCATAGTATTCCATGGTGTCTATGTGCCACATTTTCTCTATCCAATCTATCATTGATGGGCATTTGGGTTAGTTCTAAGTCTTTGCTATTGTGAATGGTGCCGCAATAAACTTATGTGTGCATGTGTCTTTACGGTATAATGATTTATAATTCTTTGGGTATATACCCAGTAATAGGATTGCTGGGTCAAATGGTATTTCTAGTTCTAGATCCTTGAGGAGTTGCCACACTGTCTTCCACAATGGTTGAACTAATTTACACTCCCACCAACAGTGTAAAAGTGTTCCTCTTTCTCCACATCCTCTCCAGCATCTGTTGTTTCCTGACTTTTTAATGATGGCCATTCTAACTGGCATGAGATGGTATCTCATTGTGGTTTTGATTTGCATTTCTCTGATGGCCAGTGATGATGAGCATTTTTTCATGTTTGTTGGCTGCATACATGCCTTCTTTTGAGAAGTGTCTGTTCATATCCTTCGCCCACTTTTTGATGGGGTTGTTTGTGTTTTTCTTGTAAATTTGTTTAAGTTCTTTGCAGATTCTGGATATTAGCCCTTCATCAGATGGATAGATTGCAAAATTTTCTCCCAGTCTGTAGGTTGCCTGTTCACCCTGATGATAGTTTCTTTTGCTGTGCAGAAGCTCTTTAGTTTAATTAGATCTCATTTGTCAATTTTGACTTTTGTTGCCATTGCTTTTGGTGTTTTAGTCATGAAGTCCTTGCCCATGCCTATGGCCTGAATGGTATTGCCTGGGTTTTCCTCTAGGGTTTTTATGGTTTTAGGTTTTATGTTAAAGTCTCTAATTCATCTTGAGTTAATTTTTATATAAGGTGTAAGGAAGGGATAGAGTTTCAGCTTTCTGCATACAGTAGCCAGTTATCCCAACACCATTTATAAAATAGGGAATCCTTTCCCCATTGCTTTTGTCAAGTTTGTCAAAGATCAGTTGGTTGTAGATGTGTGGTGTTATTTCTGAGGCCTCTGTTCTGTTCTATTGGTCTATATATCTGTTTTGGTACCAGTACCATGCTGTTTTGGTTACTGTAGCCTTGTAGTATAATTTGAAGTCAGGTAGCATGATGCCTCCAGCTTTGTACTTTTGCTTAGGATTGTCTTGGCTCTGCAGACTCTTTTTTTGTTCCATATGAAATTTAAAGTAGTTTTACCAATTCTGTGAAGAAAGTCAATGGTAGCTTGATGGGGATAGCATTGAATCTATCAATTACTTTGGGCAGTATGGCCATTTTCATGGTTTTGATTCCTCCTATCCATGAGCATGGAATGTTTTTCCATTTGTTTGTGTCCTGTCTTATTTCATTGAGCAGTGGTTTGTAGTTCTCCTTGAAGAGGTCCTTCACATCCCTTGTAAGTTGGATTCCTAGGTATTTTATTCTCTTTGTAGGAATTGTGAATGGGAGTTCACTCATGATTTGGCTCTCTGTTTGTCTGTTCTTGGTGTATAAGAATGCTTGTGATTTTTGCACATTGGTTTTGTATCCTGAGACTTTGCTGAAGTTGCTTATCAGCTTAAGGAGATTTTGGGCTGAGATGATGCGGTTTTCTAAATATACAATCATGTCATTTGTAAACAGACAATTTGACTTCCTCTTTTCCTAATTGAATACCCTTTATTTCTTTCTCTTGCCTGATTGCCCTGGCCAGAACTTCCAACACTATGTTGAATAGGAGTGATGAGAGAAGGCATCCTTGTCTTTTGCTGGTTTTCAAAGGGGATGCTTCCAGTTTTTGCCCATTCAGTATGATATTGACTGTGGGTTTGTCATAAATAGCTCTTATTATTTTGAGCTATGTCCGATCAATACCTAGTTTATTGAGAGTTTTCAGCATGAAGGGCTGTTAAATTTTTTCAAAGGCCTTTTCTGTATCTATTGAGATAATCATGTGGTTTTTGTCTTTGGTTCTGTTTATATGATGGATTATGTTTGATTTGCATATGTTGAAGCAACCTTACATCCCAGTGATGAAGCCAATTTGATCATGGTGCATAAGCTTTTTGATGTGCTGCTGGATTCAGTTTGCCAGTATTTTATTGAGGATTTTTGCATGGATGTTCATTAGGGATATTGGTCTAAAATTCTCTTTTTTAGTTGTGTCTCTGCCAGGCTTTGGTATCAGGTGATGTTGGCATCATAAAATGAATTAGGGAGGATTCCCTCTTTTTCTATTGATTGTAATAGTTTCAGAAGGAATGGTACTAGCTCCTCTTTGTACCTTGGTAGAATTCGGCTGTGAATCTGTCTGGTCCTGGACTTTTTTATTTATTTATTTATTTATTTATTTATTTATTATTATACTTTAAGTTGTAGGGTACATGTGCATAACATGCAGGTTTGTTACATATACTTGTGCCATGTTAGTCTGCTGCACCCATCAACTCGTCATTTACATCAGGTATAACTCCCAATGCAATCCCTCCCCTCCCCTCCCCATGATAGGCCCGGGTGTGATGTTCCCCTTCGAGTCAAGTGATCTCGTTGTTCAGTTCCCACCTATGGTGAGAACATCGCGGTGTTTGGTTTTTCTGTTCTTGTGATAGTTTGCTAAGAATGATGGTTTCCAGCTGCATCCATGTCTAAAGGACGCAAACTCATCGCTTTTATGGCTGCATGGTATTCCATGGTGTATATGTGCCACATTTTTCTTAATCAATCTGTCACTGATGGACATTTGGGTTGATTCAAGTCTTTGCTATTGTGAATGAATTGCTGCAATAAACATGCGATGTGCGTAATGTCTTTATAGCGGCATAATTTATAACCCTTTTGGTATATCCCCAGTAATGGGATGGCTGGGTCATATGAACATCTAGTTCTAGATCTTGAGGAATCGCCATGCCTGTTTTCCATAATGGTTGAACTGGTTCAATCCCACCAACAGTGTAAAAGATGTTCCTATTTCTCCACATCCTCTCAAAGCACCTGTTGTTTCCCTGACTTTTTAATGATAAGCCATTCTAACTGGTGTGAGATGGTATCTGTGTGGTTTTTAGTTTGCATTTCTCTGATGGCCAGTGATGATGAGCATTTTTTCATGTATATTGGTGTTGGCTGTATGAATGTCCTCTTTTTGAGAAATGTCTGTTCATATCCTTTGCCCACTTTTGATGGGGTTGTTTGTTTTTCTTACTAGAATTTGTTGGAGTTCTTTGTAGGTTCTGGATGTGGCCCTTTGTCAGATGAGTGGGTGCAAAAATTTCTCCCCATTCTGTGGGTTGCCCTGTTCACTCTGATGGTAGTTTCTTTTGCTGTGCAGAAGCTCTTTAGTTTAATTAGATCCCATTTGTCAATTTTAGCTTTGCTGCCGTTGCTTTTGGTGTTTTAGACATGATCTTTGCCTATGTCACAGATGGTTTACCTAGGTTTTCCTCTAGGATTTATGGTATTAGGTCTACAACATTTAAGTCTCTAATCATCTTGAATTAATTTTAGGTATAGGGTAAGAAGGATCAGTTTCAGCTTTTCTACTTATGGCTAGCCAATTTCCCAGCACCATTTATTAAATAGGGAATCCTTTCCCCATTTCTTGTTTTCTCAGTTTGATAAAAGATCAGATGGCTGTAGATGTGTGGTATTATTTCTGAGACTCTGTTCTGTTCCATTGGTCTATATCTCTGTTTGAAGATTTGCTAGTACCATGCTGTTTTGGTTACTACTGTATAGTTTGAAGTCCAGGTAGTGATGCCTCCAGCTTTATTCTTTTACGACTTGGGATTGTCTTGGAGATCTTGGGCTCTTTTGGTTCCATATGAACTTTAGTAGTTTTCAATTCTGTGAAGAAGAAAGTCATTGGTAGCTTGATAAAGGGATGGCATTGAATCTATAAATTACCTTAGACGTATGGCCATTTTCACGATATTGATTCTTCTATCATGAGCATGGTATGTTCTTCCATTTGTTTGTGTCCTCTTTTATTTCACTGAGCGTGGTTTGTAGTTCTCCTTGAAGAGGTCCTTTACATCCCTTGTAAGTTGGATTCCTGGGTATTTTATTCTCTTTGAAGCAATTGTGAATGGAAGTTCATTCATGATTTGATAATGTTTTGTCTATTGTGTGGTGTATAAAGAATGCTTGTGATTTTTTGCACATTAATTTTGTATCCTGAGACTTTGCTGAAGTTGCTTCAGCTTAAGGAAGTTTTGGGCTGAGACAATGGGGTTTCTAAATATACAATCATGTCATCACAAACAGGGACAATTTGACTTCTTCTTTTCTAACTGAATACCCTGATTTCTTTCTCTTGCCTAATTGCCTAGCCAGAACTTCCAACACTATGTTGAATAGGAGTGGTGAGAGGGCATCCTGTCTCGTGCCAGTTTTTCAAAGGGAATTTTCCATTTTGCCCATTCAGTATGATATTGGCTGTGGGTTTGTCATAAATAGCTCTTATTTTGAAGTGCGTTCCATGTAATGCCGAATTTATTGAGCGTTTTTAGCATGAGGGCTGTTGAATTTTTGTCAAAAGCCTTTTTCTGCCTCTATTGAGATAATCATGTGGTTCTTGTCTTTGGTTCTGTTTATATGCTGGATTATGTTTATTGATTTGCGAGATGTTGAACCAACCTTGCATCCCAGGGATGAAGCCCACTTGATCATGGTGAATAAACTTTTGATGTGTTGTTAGTCCCGGTTTTGCCAGTATTTTATTGAGAGTTTTTGCATCGATGTTCATCAGGGATATTGGTCTAAAATTCTCTTTTTTTGTTGTGTCTCTGCCGGGCTTTTGGTATCAGGATGATGTTGGCCTCATAAAATGAGTTGAGGGAGGATTCCCTCTTTTTTCTATTGATTGGAATAGTTTCAGAAGAGATGGTACCAACTCCTCCTTATACCTCTGGTAGAAATTCAGCTGTGAATCCATCTGGTCCTGGACTTTTTTTTTGGTTGGTAGGCTATTAATTGTGCCTCAATTTCAAGAACTACTATTGGTCTATTCAGAAGTTCAACTTCTTCTGGTTTAGTCTTTGGAAGAGTGTAGTGTCCAGGAAATTATCCATTTCTTCTAGGTTTTCCAGTTTATTTAGTAAGAGGTGTTTATAGTATTCTCTGATGGTAGTTTGGCAGCCCATTTCTGTAATGGGGTCGGTGGTGATAATCCCTTTATCATTTTTAATTGCGTCGATTTGATTCTTCTCTCTTTTCTTCTTTATTAGTCTTTAGTACTGTATTTTGTTGATCTTTTCGAAAAACCAACTCCCTGGATTCATTGATTTTTTGGAGGTTTTGTCTCTATCTCCTTCAGTTCTGCTCTGATCTTAGTTATTTCTTGCCTTCCTGCTAGCTTTGGAATGTGTTTGCTCTTGCTTCTCTAGTTCTTTTAATTGCGATGTTAGAGTGTCAATTTTGATCTTTCCTGCTTTCTCTTGTGGGCATTTAGTGCTATAAATTTCCCTCTGCACACTGCTTTAAAATGTGTCCCAGAGATTCTGGTATGTTTAACATCTTTGTTCTCGTGGTTTCAAGAACATCTTTATTTCTGCCTTCATTTCGTTATGTACCAGTAGTCATTCAGGAGCAGGTTGTTCAGTTTCCATGTAGTTGAGCGGTTTTGATTGAGTTTCTTAGTCACGAGTTCTAGTTTGGTGCACTGTGGTCGAGGGAGCAGTTTGTTATAATTTCTGTTCTTGTACATTTGCTGAGGAGTGCTTTACTTCCAATTATGTGGTCAATTTTGAGTAAGTACGATGTGGTGCTGAAGATAATATTCTGTTGTTGATTTGGGGTGGAGAGTTCTATAGATGTCTATTAGGTCTGCTTGCTGCAGAGATGAGTTCAATTCCTGGACATCCTTGTTAACTTTCTGTCTCGTTGATCTGTCTAATGTTGACAGTGGGTGTTGAAGTCTCCCATTATTGTTAATGGGGAGTCTAAGTCTCTTTGTAAGTCTCTAAGGGCTTTGCTTTGTGAATCTGGGTGCTCCTGTGGGTGCATATATATTTAGGATAGTTAGCTCTTCCTGTTGAATTGATCCCTTGACATTATGTAATGGCCACCTTCTTTTGTCTCTTTGATCTTTGGTTTAAAGTCTGTTTTTATCAGAGACTAGGATTGCAACCCTGCTTTTTTTGTTCTCCATTTGCTTTGGTAAATCTTCCTCCATCCCTTTATTTTTGAATATATGTATGTCTCTGCGTGTGAGATATGGGTCTCCTGAATACAGCAGACTGATGGAGTCTTGACTCTTTATCCAGTTTGCCAGTCTGTGTCTTTTTCATTGGAGCATTTAGTCCATTTACATTTAAGGTTAAGATTGTTATGTGTGAGACTTGATCCTGCCATTGCGGTATTAACTGGTTATTTTGCTCTGCGTTAGTTGATGCAGTTTCTTCCTAGCCTCGATGGTCTTTACATTTTGGCATGTTTTTGCAATGGCTGGTACCGGTTGTTCCTTTCATGTTAGTGCTTCCTTCCAGGGTCTCTTGTAGACAGGCCTAGTGGTGACAAAATCTCTAAGCATTTGCTTATCTGTAAAGGATTTTATTTCTCCTTCACTTATGAAACTTAGTTTGGCTGGATATGAGAATTCTGGGTTTAAAATTCTTTTCTTTAAGAATGTTGAATATTGGCCCCCACTCTCTTCTGGCTTGGAGAGTTTCTGCCGAGATCTGCTGTGAGTCTGATGGGCTTCCCTTTTGTGGGTAGCCGACCTTTTTCTCTCTGGCTGCCCTTAAGATTTTCCTTCATTTCAACTTTGGTGAATCTGGCAATTATGTGTCTTGGAGTTGCTCTTCTCGAGGAGTATCTTTGTGGCGTTCTGTATTTCCTAGATTTGAATGTTGGCCTGCCTACTAGGTTGGGGATTCTCCCTGGATGATATCTGAAGGTGTTTCCAACTTGGTTCCATTTCCCCTCACTTTCAGGCACCCCAATCAGGCGTAGATTTGGTCTTTTTACATAATCCCATACTTCTTACGGGCTTTGTTCATTTCTTTTCTTCTTTTTCTTTTGGTTTCTCTTCGCTTCATTTCATTCATTTGATCCTCAATGTGACCTCTTTCTTCCAGTTGATCAGTCGGTTACTTTTCAAGCTATTGCATTTATCCGCGTATTTCGTGTCATGGTTTCATCTCTTTCATTTAAGTTTATGACCTTCTCTGCATTAATTAGTCTGGCGATCAGTTCTTCCACTTTTTTTGAAGATTTTAGTTTCTTTGCTGGAGTGCGTAATTCCTCCTTTAGCTCTAAAATTTGATGGACTGAAGCCTTCTTCTCATCTCGTCAAAGTCATTTTTCCGGTCAGCTTTGATTCCGTTGCTTGCTGGCCCGATGGTAAACAACACTGCCGGGGAGATGTGCTCTTATTTTTGAATTTCCAGCACTGCCCTGCTTTTCCCCATCTTTGTGGTTTCTGCCTCTGGTCTTTGATGATGGTGATGTACTGATGGGGTTTTGGTGTGAAGTGTCTTCCTGTTTGATAGTTTTCCTTCTAACAGTCCAGGACCCTCAGCTGTAGGTCTGTTGGAGGTAGCAGGGTCCACTCCAGACCCTGTTTGCCTGGGTATCAGCAGCAGCAGAGGGGCTGCAGAAGATAGAATATTCTGAACAGCGAGTGTGTACCTGTCCTGATTCTTGCTGGAAGCTTCCTCTCAGGGGGGCATACTCCCACCCTGTGGTGTGGGGTGTCAGACTGCTAGTGGGGGATGTCTCCCCAGTTAGGCTACTCAGGGGTCAGGGACCCACTTGAGCAGGCAGTCTGTCCCGTTCTCGAATCTCAGCCTCCGTGTTGGAGATCCACTGCTCTCTTAAACTGTCAGACAGAGTCGTTTCTGCGTCTGCAGAGTTTTCTGCTGCTTTGTTGTTGTTGTTGTTGTTGTTGTTGTGTATTGCCCCTGTCCCCAGAGGTGGAGTCTCAGTTGAAAATGCAGAAATCACCGGTCTTCTGTGTGCGCTGGCTGGGAGTTGGAGACTGGAGCTGTTCCTGATGACCATCTTGCTCCGCCCTCACTGGTCCCTGGACTTTTTTGGTTGGTAGGCTCTTAATTATTGCCTCAGTTTCAGAACCTGTTGGCCTATTCAGAGTTCAACTTCTTCCTGGTTTTAGTCTTGGGAGGGTGTATAAGTCAGGAATTTATCCATTTCTTCTATATTTTCTCGCTTATTTGTGTAGAGTTGTTTATAGTATTCTCTGATGGTAGTTTGTATTTCTGTGGGATCAGTGGTGATATCCCCTTTATCATTTTTTATTGTATCTCTTTCATTCTTCTCTCTTTTCTTCTTTGTTAGTCTTGCTAGCGGTCTATCAATTTTGTTGATCTTTTTAGAAAAACCAGCTTCTGGATTCACTGATTTTTTTGAAGGGTTTTTTTTGTCTCTATCTCCTTCAGTTCTGCTCTGATCTTAGTTATTTCTTGCCTTCTGCTAGCTTTTGAATTTGTTTGCTCTTGCTTCTTTAGTTCTTTTAATTGTGCTGTTAGGGTGTCGATTTTAGGTCTTTCCTGCTTTTTCTTGTGGGCATTTAGTGGTATAAGTTTCCCTCTATACACTGCTTTAAATGTGTCCCAGAGATTCAGGTATATTTTGTCTTTGTTCTCATTGGTTTCAAAGACATCTTTATTTCTGCCTTCATTTCACCTTGTACCCAGTAGTCATTCAGGAACAGGTTGGTCAGTTTCCATGTAGTTGAGCAGTTTTGAGTGAGTTTCTTAATCTTGAGTTCTAGTTTGATTGCACTGTGGTCTGAGAGACAGTTTGTTATCATTTCTCTTCTTTTACATTTGCTGAGGAGTGCTTTACTTCCAACTATGTGGTCAATTTTGGAATAAGTGTGATGTGGTGCTGAGAAGAATGTATATTCTATTGATTTGGGATGGAGAGTTCTGTAGATGTCTATTAGGTCTGCTTGGTGCAGAGCTGAGTTCAATTCCTGGATATCTTTGTTAATTTTCTGTCTTGTTGATCTGTCTAATGTTGACAGTGGGGTGTTAAAGTCTCCCATTATTATTGTGTGGGAGTCTAAGTCTCTCCGTGGGTCTCTAAGGACTTGCTTTATGAATCTGGGTGTTCCTGTATTGGGTGCATATATATTTAGGATAATTAGTCTTCTTGTTGAGTTGATCCCTTTACCATTATGTAATTGCTTTGTCTCTTTTGATCTTTGATGGTTTAAAGTCTGCTTTATCAGAGACTAGGATTGCAACCCCTGCTTTTTTTTTGTTTTCCATTTGCTTAGTAGATCTTCCTCCATCCCTTTATTTTGAGCCTATGTGTGTCTCTGCATGTGAGATATGTCTCCTGAATACAGAGCACACTGATTGGTCTTGACTCTTGATCCAGTTTGCCAGTCTGTGTCTTTTAATTGGAGCATTTAGCCCATTTACATTTAAGGTTAATATTGTTGTATGTGAATTTCATCCTGTCACTATGATGTTAGCTGGTTATTTTGCTCATCAGTTGATGCAGTTTCTTCCTAGCATTAGTGGTCTTTACAATTTGGCATGTTTTTGCAGTGACTGGTACCGGTTGTTCCTTTCTATGTTTAGTGCTTCCTTCAGGAGCTCTTGTAAGGCAGGCCTGACAAGAGGTGACAAAATCTCTCAGCATTTGTTTGTCTGTAAAGGATGTTATTTCTCCTTCACTTATGAATCCTAGTTTGGCTGGATATGAAATTCTGGGTTGAAAATTCTTTTGTTTAAGAATGTTGAATATCGGCCCCCACTCTCTTCTGGCTTATAGGGTTTCTGCTAAAAGATCTGCTATTAGTCTGATGGGCTTCCTTTTGTGGGTAACCCAACCTTTCTCTCTGGCTGCCCTTAACATTTTTTCCTTCATTTCAAGTTTGGTGAATCTGAGAATTATGTGTCTTGTAGTTACTCTTCTTGAGGAGTATCTTTGTGGTGTTCTCTGTATTTCCTGAATTTGAATGTTGGCCTGCCTCACTAGATTGGGGAGGTTCTCCTGGATAATATCCTGCAGAGTGTTTTCCAACTTGGTTCCATTCTCCCCATCACTTTCAGGTACACCAATCAGATGTAGATTTGGTCTTTTCATATAGTCCCATATTTCTTGGAGGCTTTGTTCATTTCTTTTTTACTATTTTTTCTCTAAACTTCTCTTCTTCATTTCATTCATTTGATCTTCAATCACTGATACCCTTTCTTCCACTTGATCAAATCAGTTACTGAAGCTTGTGCATGTGTCACGTAGTTCTTGTGCCATGGTTTTCAGCTCCGTCAAGTCATTTAAGGACTTCTCTTCACTGTTTATTCTAGTTAGCCATTTGTCTAATCTTTTTTCAAGGTTTTTAGCTTCTTTGCGATGGGTTCGTACATCCTCCTTTAGCTTGGAGCAGTTTGTTATTACTGATCGTCTGAAGCCTTCTTCTCTCAACTTGTCAAAGTCATTCTCTGTCCAGCTTTGTTCTGTTGCTGATGATAAGTTGCGTTCCTTTGGAGGAGAAGAGGTGCTCTGATTTTTAGAATTTTCAGCTTTTCTGTTCTGGTTTCTCCCCATCTTTGTGGTTTTATCTACCTTTGGTCTTTGATGATGGTGATGTACAAATGGGATTTTGGTGTGGATGTCCTTTCTGTTGGTTAATTTTCCTTCTAACAGTCAGGACCCTCAGCTGCAGGTCTGTTGGAGTTTGCTTGAGGTCCACTCCAGACCCTGTTTGCCTGGGTATCACCAGTGGAGGCTACAGAACAGCAACTATTGCAGAACAGCAGATGTTGCTGCCTGATCCTTCCTCTGGAAGCTTCATCTCAGAGGGGCACCCAGGTGTATGAGGTGTCAGTTGGCCCCTACTAGGAGGTGTCTTCCAGTTAGGCTACTCAGGAGACAGTCTTGAGGAGACAGTCTGTCCATTCTCAGATCTCAAACTCTGTGCTGGGAGAACCACCACTCTCTTCAAAGCTGTCAGACAGGGACGTTTAAGTCTGCAGAAGTTTCTGCTGCCTTTTGTTCAGCTATGCCCTCCCCCCAGAGGTGGAGTCTACAGAGGCGGGCAGGCCTCCTTGAGCTGTGGTAGACTCTATGCAGTTCGAGCTTCCCGGTGGCTTTGTTTACCTACTCAAGCCTCAGCAATGGCGGATGCCTCTCCACCAGCCTTGCTGCCACCTTGCAGTTTGATCTCAGACTGCTGTGCTAGCAGTGAGTGAGGCTGCATGGGCATGGGACCCACCGAGCCAGGCATGGGATATAATCTCCTGGTGTGCTATTTGCTAAGGCCATTGGAAAAGTGCAGTATTATGGTGGGAGTGTTCCAAATTTCCAGGTACCATCTGTCAGGGCTTCCCTTTGCTAGGAAAGGGAATTCCCTGACTCCTTGTGTTTCCCAGGTGAGGCAATGCCCTGTCCTGCTCCGTGGGCTGCACCCACTGCCTGACAAGCCCCAGTGAGATGAACCCGGTACCTCAGTTGGAAATGCAGAAATCACCTGTATTCTGCATCACTCATGGTGGGAGCTGCAGACTGGAGCTGTTCCTATTTGGCCATCTTGGAACCTCCCCCACTGGAATCTTGATTGGAACTGCGTTAAATCCATGGATTAATGTTGGGAGAAATTAATATCCTTACAATGTTAAGTTATCCTATTCATGAGTATGGTGTTTGTCTTAATTGATTGAGGTTTTTAAAAATGGTCTCTATAAGAGCTTTACTTTTCTCCATGAAGTTCTAGTGCATTCATTTTTAGGTTAATTCCTGGATATGTTATCTGTATAACAGAGTGCTTAAAAAATGATCTAACTATATATATGTAAACATGATAGCAACTACATATAGTTATATAACTATATCTAACTATATAGTTATATGACTATAGTTACATACCTATAACTATATAACTATATATAGTCATATAACTATATGTCTGACAATATGTACATATGAAAACAGGTATATATATATATAAACCTAACTATATAGTTATATCTATATATCTATAACTACATGTATAGATATAGATATATAACTATATCTAACTATAGTTATGTAATTATATATCTAACTATAAAACTGTATGTAGTTATATAACTACATATAACTATAGAATTTTATATATACATAGATATAGCAACTATATCTATACATAACTACATATATAAATATAGTTGTCATCATGTTTTAAGCACTCTGTTCCATGCCTGGCACATAGTGAGTACTCAGTAAATGGTACTTACTGTCATTTTTTAGCCATTATAAGTGGGGGAAAAGCAAAGAGGGACACTCTCCAGATGTCTTTAGGAGTCGTCATGATGTGCTGGAAATAACATGGTTGTGGAATCATTCTCATGTGGGTTCTGGTCTGACTCCACCATTAACTGTGTCACCTTGAACATGTTTCTCAAACTTATACAGTGGGAATGATGTTTATCCTACTGGTATTCTAGGTGTGGTGAGAAGATAAAATGAGATCACAAACTAGTAATGAATACTGTGATTGGCACACAAAAGCACTCAGAATGCAGTTCCTTTTCTTCTCTAGTGAAGATTTGATAAGTTTGTCAAACAGCCACACCATTTCCTCACAAAATACTCTTTTCTTCATTTGAAGTCCATTTCCAAAGTTTGCCCTTTCAGATGGATACAGAGAGCAGGTACACAGATTAAGAGAAATTAAAAAGAAAAATTTATCCTTCCGAGCATCCCCTTTTCAATGACACCTTTGTTTTTTCATCTTTAGAATGTAAACTCCTTGAGGACAGGAAGCACCAGGAACTCCACACATCCATTCCTGTCCTGTGGTTTACCCATGCCAGTCATGGTAAGCCCATCCCCCTTGTCAATGATTGGCTCAGGGATGGGTAAGCCGATGCCAATCTGCGCCAATGAGATGCTAGGAGGGACTCGATGACCTCTTCTGGAGAAGGACATCCTGTTTTCCTCCTTCATTCTACGTGAGTTAAAGAGGCCCATGCCCCAGTTTCTGCTGGCAGTCACCTTATATCAGTGAGGGGAGCCAGCCTTAGGATGAAGTTCACATTGTGGAAGTAGAGACGGTGCCATGAGCAGAGAAAGTCCAGGTTTCTGATGTCAGCATTGAGCTGCTGCATCAGCCAATGAAGCCACCTTCCCCTTTTAGTTTTCTATTATGTTATAACAAATAATGCTTTTTTTGATTTAGTCAGTTTTTTGTTTTTCTTTTGTTTTGTTTTTTGAGACTGAGTCTTGCT
The DNA here is from genome assembly GCF_008728515.1 of Papio anubis. NCBI lineage: Eukaryota > Metazoa > Chordata > Mammalia > Primates > Cercopithecidae > Papio > Papio anubis. The sequence goes on from NC_044993.1 coordinate 56,534,850, forward strand.
CTGTCACCCAGGCTTGAGTGCAGCGGTGTCATCATAGCTGACTGCAGCTTTGAACTCTTGGAGTCAAGTGATCCTCCTGCCTCAGCCTCCTGAGTGACTGGGACTACAGGCATGAGTCACCATGTCTGGGCAATTTTTAATTTTTATTTTGTAGAGACAGGAGTCTCATTCTGTTGCCCAGGCTGGTCTGGAATTCGTGAGCTTAAGCAATCCTCCTGCCTCAGCCTCCTGAAGCATTGGGATTCCTAGCGTGAACCACTGTGCCCAGCCAGTTTAGTTAATTTGAGTAAGAATGTCTTTTTCTTTTTTGCACTCTAAAGCATCGTAGTGGATTCAGACCTAAAGTCTTTGTCCTGAGCCTGTAAATAATTGATGCTTAAGAAATGTATGAAAGTGAACATGAATGTGGGAATTATACTGGCTTTGTAGCGTGTAGTGCATTGCATAATACTGTGTTCTGTAGATTCTTTGAGCTTCCTAATGGCCTTTTAATACAGAATGCAATTCCTTTTCCTCTCTAGTGAAGATACGGATATGCTCTCATCTGTGTCTTTCAGATGAGGTAACTGAGGATCAAAGAGGGTTTGTGATGTGCTGAAATTTGAATAGATAGCTAAGCAGTCCAGTCATGATAAGAACCTAAGTCTTTTCACTCCTTCTTTAGTACATTTTCCCATATGCTCAATCCCCACTAGGCTGTGAGAGCCTTAAGGGTGAAAGCTATAATCTTACATATTTTTGTCACCAGAATGCCTGGCAGACAGAGTGTTTCTTTGGGGTCACCAATAATAGTTAGAAGAATAAACACATCAGTAAATGACTTGTTACATCTTGAAAGCAGCTTTCATGTAAAGGCAGAGGAAATGATACCTCCTTCCAAAGTGTTTTAACAATGTCCAGTGGTAACAATGTCCCATTTCAAAGGCAATAGTCCTGGGTGTGGTTTTGTCCCTGGTATATCTGTAGGTCCAGCCTTTTAACACAGGTATAACGGGCAATGATGCCATTGCAAAGGCTGTGCTGACTAGTGAATTCTTTCAGACACAGAGGAGGAAGGAGTCAAACAGCAAAGTCAGAAGAGGTAGTTTAGAGTTGTCAGCCCTAGTGCTCCTGGGAGCAATTTGCACTTAACACGTAAATCAGGTTCAGGGTCTGTCTAATTAATACAATGACTTTAGTGCTATTTGCTTCTCCGTCAGAATTCATACTGAATTCTGACACATGGTCATTGGGTTTATCAGTAATGTGCCCCATAAATCCATTTAGCATTGTCTTTGGGGTGCCGCACCTTGCGAAGCTGTTTCAGTACCTTGAAGGTCCTTATCCAGCTCTGGCCTTGAATCTCAAAAAGGGTCAGAGGAACTTCAAGCTCTTGACTGAGTATAACATTACTGCTGTGATTTCAGTCCTTTGTGCGTGGCTGGAAGATCTGGTGAAAGATCTTAAAGCTTAGATGAGGAGGTTCCCTCCTACCAGGCTTTGGCATTCTTAGAAGGAGTCCTGGTGCTGGAGGAGTGTCTAGATTTGTTACTGGTTGTTTGTTTGCTCAGTGTCACTTCCTTTGGTTACCTGACCCTCACCTATGCAGCATGACTCTGTGGGGCTGCATCTATGAAACTACCCCAGGCTGCAGAGCTGGGTCTGTAACCCAATCCGGTCAATCCAAGCGCTCTCTCTCCTGGGAATCTGATTCCTGAGCTGAGACACACAAGGGCGGAGGTGATTTATGCAAAGCCATTTACTTTTGAGGCAGTTCATGAGTCTCTACTTTCAAAGTCCCCTTTATTTCTGTGACCTTCCAAATACCCTTTCAATAAATATTTAGTTCTTGTTTGCATGTGTCAGGGTAGGTTTCTGTTACTTTCTTTTAAATACCTCTAAGTTATACAGATGTAGATAGTACAAGATGGTTTATTATTTTTGTTTCCCAAAATGAAAATACCTTTGTTGAATGTTCTAGTAATGGTGGCACTATTATTATCTTATTATTAGTATCTTCTTCTTATCACAGAGAAATAGCAGTAATAGCTAATGTTATTGAGCACTTACTGTTTGCTAAGCTCAGTGTTAGGAGACAGTGCCAAGGCTATGGTTTGGGCTTTGCTTGGATTCAAATCTAGGTTCTGTGAGCTCCTGGCTGTGTGACCTTGGGCAAATTACTTATCCTCTCTGAATCTCAGTATTCTCATTTGTAAAGTAGACATAATAAAAGTGTTTCATAAAGCTATTATGAAGCTTTAATGAGTTAACATATATGTCCACATTTGGCATATGGTAAATACTCAATATAGGTCAGGCCCTGACTGTTACATGTTTTGGCTGAAAAAGAAATGGGGTTTCGTTGAACTGATGTAACTTGCTTAAGAGAAAACAGCTGGCCAGGTGTGGTGGCTTGAGCCTGTAATCCCAGCACTTTTGGAGGCCAAGGTGGGTGAATCACTTAAGGTGAGGATTTCGAGACCAGCCTGGGCAACATGGTGAAACCCTGTCTCTACTAAAAATACAAAAATTAGTCAGGTGTTTTAGTGTGCACCTATAATCCCAGCTACTCCTGAGGCTGAGGCAGGAGAATCACTTGAACCCGGGAAGCAGAGGTTGCAGAGAGCTGAGATCATGTCGTTGCACTCCAGTCTGGGCAACAGAATGAGAGTGTAACAAAAAAAAAAAAAAAAAAAAAAGCGGGGGGAGGCAAACAGCTATGATACAATGGGAGCTGGTACTAAATAAAATAATGCTTGTGAAGTGCCCAGCACTGAGCCTGGCACATATAGAATGATCTTTATTTATGTATTTTATTGTATTTTATTATTATTATTTTTTGAGACCGACTCTTGCTCTGTCACTCAGGCTGGAGTGCAATGGTGCTATCTCAGCTCACTGCAACCTCCGCTTCCTGAGTTCAAGCCATTCTCCTGCCTTAGCCTCCTGAGTAGCTGGGATTACAGGTGCTCGCCTCCACACCCGGCTAATTTTTTGTATTTTTAGTTGAGACGGGGTTTCACTATGATCATGCCTAGAATGATCTTTAAATTGCAGCTGCTATTATTCTTTTAAGCAGCTCATTAGCCTACATTTGGGAGGGAAGTGTGGAAACAATGCCCTAGGAAAAACTCAGATCAGTTAGGCAGTCTCTCCTTCCTCTGCTATCACCTCATATGTCTTCCTTTTCCTCCCCCTTCCAGAGTCCCTCTCAGGCCCCATTCCAGATAATCCCTGCCGCTGTGCTAAGTGATAACTGAGCTATTAGCTGGTGTTAAAGATAAAGCCTTTCCTAAGCCATTTGCATTTCAGTGGGGGAATTCCTAAGAACCTAGTGGCTCCCTCATTCAAAGCATTTAGGGGGCATTGCTTTCTCCTCTAGGGAGACCCTGAAGATGTCCCTTTGGAAGAGTTACTCATCCTTGCTGAGGTCTCATTAATTAACATCTTGCCTCGGGAGGGCCAGCCTGCCTGAACAATGCTTTCTACTGATCAGTTCTACAGTGGGTTACCACAGGCACTGTATGATTGCCACAGTAGGGGGAACCGTGGTCAAAGGCAGATCCTTATGGAATTGTAATATTGCAATATATGGGTATTTGTGTATGTGTATGTGTGTGTGTGTGTGTGATACATAATGTAGTCCCAGGTAGTGTGCATTAACATGTATTATTTATTTCTGTTTTCACAGCAGTCCTAAAAGTTCACTATTATTTACCCATTTTGCAGATGAAGAAATTGAGGCCCGTTAGTGGGTGTTGCTGTTTTCCCTTATCCAACATTCTCCCTCGCCTTTTTTTTTGTTATTAACATATAGCTCATGATATAGTTGGGATTTGTGTTCCTGCCCAAATCTCATATTGAAACGTAATCCCCAATGTTGGAGGTGGGGCCTGGTGGGAGGTGATTGGAACACGGGGGTGGGTGTCTCATGATGATTTAGCACCATCCCCTTGGTGCTGTCCTCACAATAGTGAGTTCTTGTGAGATTTAGTTGTTTAAGTGTGTAGCACCTCCCACTTCCTCTCTTGCTCGTCCTTTTGCCATGTGACCTTCAAGATCCCTCTTTGCCCTCCGCCATGATTGGAAGTTTCCTGAGGCCTGTCCAGAAGTTGATGCTGGTGTTATGCTTCCTGTACTACCTGCAGAACTGTGAGCCAATTAAACCCCTTTTCTTATAAATTACCCAGTCTCAGGTATTTTTTTTTTCATATAGCAATATGAGGATGGACTAATACAGCTGATCCTCCCTGACTCTTGTGCCTGAGAACTGACTAATTTAAATAATCTACCCCATTGGCCACTGGGATTGGTTCAGGAGTAGACATATGAGGCCACTGAGAGCCAGACTCGGGACTTTTGTAGGAGATTTAGGAATGTGCCTTTTCTGACTTAGCGGGGCTAAGAAAGCAGAACGAGCCTAGAGGAGAGAAGGGCTATCTTTGCCTACCTGAGAATAAAACCAACACCAAGGAAACAGAGGTGGAAAAAGAAAGGATGGTTTCAGTTGTTAGAATGTGAACATCTGAATCCAGACATTCCCAACACTAGAATATTCCTGGACTTTTCAGTTTGTTGATCCACACGTCCTGTTTCATGCTTAATCCAATCTTTGATCTGGGTATTCTGTCACTTGTAACTGAAAGAATCTTGATGAAGACAGACTCAGAGTGTTAAGGAATCAATGTTCGTGTCCCTGAAAAATTCATACGTGGAAGCCCTAGCCCCCAGTGTGGTGGTTTTTGGAGGTGGGAGCTTTTGGCAGTAATTAGGTTGAGATGGTATCATGAGGGTGGGGCCCAAACAATGAGAATAGTGTCCTTACAGGAAGAGGAAGAGACCAGAGCTTTCTTTCTACACCATGTGAGGACACAGTGATAAGGTGGCTATCTGTAAGACAGGAAGAGCGCCCTCACCAGGCTCACTTTGGCACCTTGATCTCAGATTTTCATAACTGAGAAATCAATGTCTAATGTTGAAGCCATACAGCTTATGGTATTTTGTTATGGCATCTTGAATTGACTAAGAGAGGTTAAGTGCCTCGTGTAATGTCATACAGCTAATAAGCAGCAGAGCTGGGATTTGAACTCAGGTGTTGCTGACTTCCAAGTCCATGAGGTCTCCATGGAAATATGAGCTCTGCTGGCAGAAGAACGGATGGAGTAGGTGCCAACATTAGTTTCAGCATGGAGAAGAAAGCCTGGTGATATGGTTTGGCTGTGCCCTGACCCAAATCTCAACTTGAATTGTGTCTCCCAGAATTCCTATGAGTTGTGGGAGGGACCCAGGGAGAGGTAATTGAATCATGGGGACCTGTCTTTACCTTGCTATTCTCACGGTAGTGAATAAGTCTCACACGATCTGATGGTTTTATCAGGGGTTTCTGCTTTTGCATCTTCCCCATTTTCTCTTGCCACCACCATATAAGAAGTGCCTTTTACCTTCTGCAATGATTCTGAGGCCTTCCCAGCCAGGTGCCACTGTAAGTCCAATTGAACCTCTTTTTCTTACCAGTCTTGGGCATGTCTTTATCAGCAGCATGAAAATGGACTAATACACCTGGGCTTGCAGGGGTTTTGGTAGGAGGATCAGGGACAGCTAGTTTACCTGGAGAAGAAACAGATGGCCTTTGAAATACAACCTAATTAATTTCACCACTTTACTGAGTTCAGTGTTGCTTGAACTTCAGTTGTTAAACTAACTAAAAATTGCTGTTTTTTAGTGCTTACCAGATGGGAAGCACTGCACTAATATCTTTGCAAGCATCATCTCATTCAGTTATCCAAATCACCCTAGGAAAGAGATACTATTATCTCTTTTTGAATGACTTTCCCAAAGTTACACAAATAGTCAGTGGTGGAGCTGGGATGAAACCTGCTTTGGACTGAATCGTGTTCCCCCAAAATTCATGTCGAAACCCTAACCCCCAATGTAACTGTATTTGAAGAGATTACCTTCATAGAGGTAACGAAGGTTAAATGAGGCCATTAGGATGGGGCCCTAATCCAGTAGGACTAGTGACCTTACAAGAAGAGGAAGAGACACCCGAGTTCTCTCTCTCTCCTCGCACTTATGAAGAAAAGCTCATGCACTCAGCGAGAAGGCAGACATCCACAAGGAAGGAAGAGAGATCATGTTAGAAACGTAGTTTTCCAGCACCTTGATCTTGCACTTCTTGCCTCTAGAACTGTGAAAAAATTAATTCCTGTTGTTTAAGCCACTCAAGTTGTGGGATTTTATTATGGCAGCCCAAGTAGACTAACACAGAACTCAAGCCTACCTGGGTTCAAATCTCATCTTCTTAACCACCACATGGGATTGCTAACATCCACCTACCTGTGCCCAAACATTTAACATACAAAAAGACCTTTACAGCGAGTGCTCTGCAGGTGGGGCTGCTTCTTCATTACGGCTAGAATTGGTCCTGGAGTCCTAAAGCTAGAAGGATAAGTGTAAAGTCATATCTACTTGGCAGAATGAATCCAAACCTTTCAGCAGGTGCAAACTAATGTTTTCAGCTCTGCCATCCTTTCTGTCCTGTGGGCTAGAATACAAAACAGCTCAGCCTCATCAAGAGAATATAATAAAACTCTTTGCTGGGAAAAGGATAGCTTTATTTCTGTTAAAAGGGCCACATTGAGAGCCTCAGAAGCAACTCTCTTTGCAGGACAAAGGAACAATATTAGAGTGATGAATTAGTTTCTTACAACCCCATGACAGACTGATGGATAAATGCAGTGACAGACCCCAAATTTTATCTTTCTGCAAGTCTGCCCCAAAGAAAAAGTCTTTATCCTTATAGACACTCTCTGAAAATGGGATTAAAACGTGGCAGAATGCCCCACTGTCTGGGTGACATTTGTTATTATTATTGCTGTGAAGTAAGAGCCAGGGTTCAGGTGTTAAAACCCAAGTGTGTGGTAATTATGGTAGCACTGAGGCTCAGCATAATATGCTTCCTGCATCTCTCTTGTTTTGATAGCCGGCTATATTGGCAAGAGGCATATACCACTGGGGCTTAATAAGGTTTAGGGCTGTCCTGTTCTGACTAACTCCCTTTGTGGCCTAAATAAACAACACTATAAAAATCAACATGGGAAACCTTCCTTTCTTTCTCCTCAGAAACTCCTGCACAAAAGCCTTATTTTTCTGCCTTGAAAGTGTTTTTAACTTAAATGCCAATTTAATTCTGGAAATTGTCTGTGGAGGGCCAAGCGCATTATTATACTCTCTGTTATGATGAGGATAGGAGGATGTAGGAGGTGACATCAGTGGTTATGATAACTCTATATCTTTAAATCAGGGGTTGTCAACACTGACCATACATTGGAATCAACTTGGGAGCTTTAGAAAAGTACTAAAGCTTTTAGTACTTTTGGGTCCTAACCCAAGAGATTTTGATTTGGGTCCTAACCCAGAGATTTTGATTTTCTTGGTCCTGGGGTGCAGGCTGACCAATGGGATTTTATTTTAAGTGTCCCGGGTTATTCTGGTGCAGCCACAGTTGAGATCCACTTCTTTAAACCGATTTTAGAGTTCAGCATTTTCCCCATAAGCGGCTTAAAGTATAGGTAATAAATGGTATATGCTATGGTTTGGATGTGTTTGTTGTTGTGGTGGTTGTTTGTTTTTTGAGACAGAGTCTCCATCTGTCACCCAGGCTGGAGTGCAATGGCGCGATCTCGGCTGACTGCAACCTCCACCTCCTGGGTTCAAGTGATTCTCCAGCCTCAGCCTCCTGAGTAGCTGGGATTACAGGTACCCACCACCATGCCTAGACAATTTTTGTAATTTTAGTAGAGACAGGATTTCACCATGTTGGCCAGGCTGGTCTCAAACTCCTGACCTCATGTGATCCGCCTGCCTCTGCCTCCTAAAGTGCAAAGATTACAGGGGTAAGCCACCGCACCCGGCCTGGGTGTATTTTTTTCCCCCTGAAACTCGTGTTGAAAGTTGATTCCCAGTGTAGAGGTATTGGGAGGTGGGGCCTCGTGGGAAGTGTTTGGGTCATGGGGTGGATCCTTCATGCATGGCTTGGTGCTGGTACTGCAGTAGTGAGTGAGGGCTGGCTCTGGTGAGACTGGACTAGTTCCCTTGACAGTGGATTCTTATAAAGCAAGGACACCCCTTGTGTTTTCCCTCTTTGCATGTGTCTGTTTCCCTTTTCACCTTCTGCCATATTGTGTTGCGGTGCAAAAGCCCTCACCGGAAGCAGATGCCAGCACCATGTTTCTTTAACTTCCCAGCCTGCAGAGCTGTGAGCCAAAGCAACCTTTTTGCTTTATAAAGTCCCCAGCCTCAGGTATTCTGTTACAGCAAGAAAACATGAATTAATACAGAATCTATGCTGTATAGATAAATGAACTGTGTGACCTTGGACAAATTACTTGACCTCTTTATGTTTCCTCAATTTTCTCGCCTATATAATTTTGGTAAAGGAAATGCCTAATTCATAGGATTGTGATGAGGATTATTAAATGAAATAATTAATGTGCCTGGCAGAAAATATACATTTGATAAATGTTGGCTATTATTGTTACTGCTATTGTTACTATCACCTGTTAGATGATAAACCAGAAACTAGTAAACTAGAAACTAGTTTTATTTTTTTAAAAAAGTGAGGGAGAGGTATTTATTGATTCATGTAAACAAATCTACGAAGGGGGTAAGGGTAGATCTGGTCTGAAGACAGCTGGGTCCATGGACTCAAAACCATCCATTGTTTTTTGCTGTCTCTCATTTTGCTTCCTTCTCTCATGTTAGCTTCAGGCTCAGGGACCAGCTTTTCTGCATAGGAAGAAGAGGCATTATATCAGACTGACCTGGCACACATTTTATGTCCGGAAAGGAAAAAGGGACTTTTCTCACCAGGTTCTGTTGGGAAAACGTCCTGAGGAAAGACTTCGATTGTCCAGAATTGAGTAACGTGCTCGTCACTGATCTGACCACTGTGGTTATGGAGGTGGGGTCTGCTCCCAGAGGGAAGAAAAGTGAGGTGCCTAGAAGACAAAAATAACAACCGCTACAATGATAAAGAGCCACTTCTAATAAGAATGACTGTATCCCTTCCACAAATATTTATGAAACATCTAATAGGAGACAGACATGGTTCTATACACTACTTTACAAGATGAGTAATGGACATTCCATTAAAAAAATACTGAAGTATAGTTTCGTACAGTAAACTTCCCCCATTTTTTGAGATATAATTCACATACAGTAAAATTGGATCTTTTAAAGACCTGTAATATTTTATACCTTTTGGTGCTATAGTAGGTGGTAGTAAATTTTGGAATTGGGAAGTGTTAGGCCTTCAACTTTTTTTTTTTTTTTTTTTGTAAAATTTGACAAACACAATCATGTCCCACTCAGGTATACTGCTGTTTGTTTATCCATTCACCAGCCAAAGGATATTTAGGTTGTTTCCAAGTTTGGAGTGATTGTGAAAAACCTGCCAAAAGACTTGCATACAAAATTGTGTGTAAACATACATTTTAATGTTATTTGGTAAATATCTGGGAGTGAGAATGTTGAATCATATGGTAAGTGTATACTAGGCTCTATAAGAAATTGCCAAAATGCTTTCCAAAGTGGCTGTGACATTTTGCATTCCCATTCACAATGCATGAGAGTTATGGTTACTTCACCTTCTTAACAACATACGGTATTGTCAGTTTTTAAGGAGGCCCTTCTAATAGGTGAGTAGTGTTGTTTCATTCTGGTTTTGTTAATGATGGTGCTGAGCTTCTTTTTGGGTGCTAATTTGCAATTCATGTATTTTCTTCGGTAATGTGTGTGTTCAAGTTGTGTGTCAATTTTTTGACTTGTTTCTTTTTATTGAAATGTAAGTGTTCTTTGTATATTCTGTATATAAGTCCAGTTATCAGGTATGTATTTTGAATACATTTTTTCCCAGTCTGTGGCTTGCTTTTTCATTCTCTTAACAATGTCTTTTGAAGAGCAGGAGTTTTACATTTTGGCCTAGTCAGATTGATCAATTTTTAAAAATTCGTGAATTATGTGTCATATCTAAAATACCTTTGCTTAATCCAAGATTAGAGGATTTTCTCTATTTTTTTTTCTAGAAATGTTCTAATTTTAGGTCTACATTTGGGTCTATGATCCCTTTTGAGGTAATTATTGCAGATTATGCGATGTATAGGTTGAAGCTCATTATTTTGCTTATGGATGCTGCTGTGATTTGAACGCGTCCCCCAGAGTTCATGTGTTGAAAACTAAATACCTAATGCAACAGTGTTGAGAGATGGGAACTTAAGAGGTCATTAAGAGGCTAGGTGTAGTGGCTCACACCTGTAATCCCAGTGCTTTGAGAAGCCCAGGTGGTGAATAGCTTGAGGCCAGAAGTTCAAGATCCCATTTCTATGAGACAAAACAAAACTAAACAAAAATTGCCAGGCAGGGTGGCGTACTCCTGTAGTCTAACTATTCAGGAAGATGAAGTAAGAGGATCTCTTGAGCCCAGGAATTCTAGCCTGCAGGGAGCTGCAATTGCATCACCGCACTCCAAACTGGGTGACACAGTGAGACCCTGTCTCTAAAGACAAAAAAAAAAGAAAAAAAAAAAAAGGGTGATCAGGTCATGTGGGATCTGCTCTCATGAATGGACTAATGCTGTTATTGTGAGAGTGGGTTCGTTATTGTGGGAGTGGGTTCGTTCTTGTGGGAGTGGGTTCCTGATTAAAGTGTGAGTTTAGCCCCCTTTACTCCCCTTTTTGTGCCTGCTCTTTTGTCCTTCTGTCTTTGGCCACAGGATGATGCAGCAGGAAGGCACTGCCAGATGCAGGCCCCCTGATCTTAGACTTCGCAGCTTCTAGAACTGTGAGAAATAAGCCTTGTTTTTAAATAAACTACTCAATCTCAGGTATTCTGTTACAGCAGCATAAAACAGACTATGAAAGATGTTCAATAATTATTTCAGTGTAATTAAATTGCTTTTGCACCTTTGTGAAAAATAAGCCGACCATATTTGTGTGGGTCTATTTCTGGATTCTGTTCTATCAGTCTATGGGTTTTTCTCTTCACCAATACTATGTAGTCCTGATTACTGTAGCTTTATAGTCAATCTTGAAATCAGGTAGTGTGAATTCTTTAACGTTGTTCATCTTTTCCGAAATTATTTTTGAATTCTATTTCTGTTGCCTTTGTATTTAAAATTTAGAATCAGATTGTTGGTTTCTACAAAAAAAAAAACTTGCTGAGGGTTTGATGGAATTGCATTGAATTAGGAAGAATTGGCAACTTAACAATATTGAATATTTCAGTCCGTGAACACAGAATATGTTTCTATTTAGGTCATCTTTAATTTCTTTTATCAGTCTTTTCACCACACAGATCTTGCACATATTTTTTCTAAATGTTTCATGTCTTTTGATGCTATTGTAAATGTAAATTTCAAAATCAGAAGTATAAGTCCTCCAGTTTTCTTTTTTTCAAAGTCGTTTTGTCTGTTTCTGGATTCTTTGTCTTTTTACGTACATTTTAGTATTAGCTTTCTGGAAAAAGTCTGCTGAGATTTTCATAGGAGCGGTCTTGAATCTATAGATCAATTTGAGAAGAATTGCTAAAAATAATATGAGTTTGTGTCCTTTGTAGGGACATGGATGCAGCTGGAAACCATCATTCTTAGCAAACTATCACAAGAACACAAAACCAAACACCGCATGTTCTCACTCATAGGTGGGAACTGAACAAAGAGATCACTTGGACTCGGGAAGGGGAACATCACACACCGGGGCCTATCATGGGGAGGGGGGAGGGGGGAGGGATTGCATTGGGAGTTATACCTGATGTAAATGACGAGTTGATGGGTGCTGACGAGTTGATGGCTGCAGCACACCAACATGGCACAAGTATACATATGTAACAGACCTGCACGTTATGCACATGTACCCTAGAACTCAAAGTATAATTAAAAAAAAAAAAAAAAAGCCCCAAACCTTGACACAGCCGTTAAAGTGAATGGAGGTCACCTGGGTTCTAGGTGGGTCAGTATAGATCCATTTCAATTGTCTGGGTCTTGGTTTCCTCATTTGTAGAAATGAAGACTTTTAATAGAATGATGATTAGGATGTTTCTCATTAAAAAAAAAAATAATAATAATATTGAATCTTTCAATCCATGAACATGGAATATCTATCAATTTATTTAGGTCCTTTTATTTTTTGGTCAGTAATTTTTATGGTTTTCAGTGTACAAGTCTTACACTTCTTTTGTTAAATTTATTCCTATTCTATTCCTTTTAATGCTATTGTGAACAGAATTGTCTTCTTAATTTCATATTCAGATTGTTTATTACTGGTGTATAGAATACAATTGGTTTTTGTGTATTGATTTTCTGTTTCTTCTTAAGTGTGCTTTGGAAGCTTTTGTTTTTCAAATGATTTGTCTAAGTGGTTGAATTTATTGGCATAAAGTTATTCATAACATTCTCTTGTTATATCTTAATGTCTACATGATCTATAGTGGTGTCATCTCTTAAATTCTTGATATTGATAATTTGTTTCCTCTTGTTTCCTCTTGCTAATGGCATATTAAAATTATTGATTTTTTAAATTATATTTTAAGTTCTGGGATACAAGTGCAGAATGTGCAGGTTTGTTACATAGGTATACACGTGCCATGGTGGTTTGCTGCACGCATCAACCCATCATCTACATTAGGTATTTCTCCTAATGCTATCCCTCCCCCAGCCCCCCAACCCCTGACAGGCCCCAGTGTGTGATATTCCCCTCCCTGTGTCTCTGTGTTCTCATTGTTCAACTCCCACTTATAAGTGAGAACAGGTGGTGTTTGGTTTTCTGTTCCTGTGTTAGTTTACTGACAATGATGGTTTCCATTACTGGGTATATACCCAAAGGATTATAAATTGTTCTACTATAAAGACACATGCGCACATATGTTTATTGCAGCCCTGTTCACAATAGCAAAGACTTGGAACCAACCCAAATGCCCATCAATGATAAACTGGATAAAGAAAATGTGGCACATATATACCATGGAATATTATGAAGCTGTAAAAAAGGATGAGTTTATGTCCTTTGCAGGGATGTGCATGAAGTTGGAAAATTGATATTTTAATGCACCAATTTTTTTCTCAACTGTTTTTCTCTTTTCAACTTTATTGATCTACTCTTATCTTTATTATTTACTTTCTTTTGCCTGACTTGGATTTTATTTCTTTTACTTTTTTTTTTTTAGTTTTTTTAAAGTGGAAGCTTAGGCTATGATTTGAGACCTTTCTTATTTTTCAAACATAAGTATTTAATGATATAGAGTTCCCTGTAAACATTGTTTGTGTTCCACAAACTTTGATATGTCAAAATTTCTTTTTTATTAAATTCAAAATATTTCTGAATTTTCATTGTACCTTCCTATTTAATCCATGGATTGTTTATAACTATGTTGCTTAATTTCCAAGTATTTTGATAGTCTCTATATATGTTTATATTGGTTTGTAATTTAATTTCACATGGTCACAAAATATACTTTGTATTATTTCAGTATTTTAAATTTGGTAAAGTTGTTTTATGGCCCAGAATATCTTGCTGAACGGTTCATGTGAACTTGAATACAATATGTATTCTGTTGTTGTAGAGTAGAATATTCTGTAAATGTCAATTAGATAAAGTTGGTTCATAGTGTTGTATATCCTTGCCGATTTTCTGTTTATTTCTTCTGTCAATTACTAAGAGAAAAACTGTGAAGTCTCCAAGTGCAAATGTCTATTTTTTTAGTCCTATAATTTTTTTGCCTCATGTCTCTTGAAGCTCTTGTATTAAGTACATATGTATTTTCAATGGTTATGTCTTCTTGGTGAACTGATTCCTTTATCATTATATAAAGTCCCTTTGGTAATATTTCTTGCTCTGATGTCTACTTTGATACTAATATAACCACTCCAGATTTCGTTTTGTTGTGTTTTGAAACTATTATTTTAAATCAATATATGGTTTTGGATAGCATTTCCATGGTATTTGTAGTTTCATTCTTTTACTTTTAATGTATCCATATCTTTATATTTAAAGTAGGTTCCGTGTAGGCAGCCTATAGTTGGGTCTCACTTTTTAAAATTCAGTCTGTCAATCCCTGTCTTTTAATGTGTGTATTTAGACCATTTACATTTATTGTCATTATTAATGTTGGGTTAAAATACAACATCTTACCAGTTCGGAATTAATATTGATATGCTTTCTTTTTGTTACATCTGAATCTTCTGTAATTCTCCATATGGTCTCTGCTGAGCTGTGGCAAACAGAGGGGAAGAGGTTATTCCATTCTGAAGAGTGCCAGTGCCAATGGGGTCTCTAGTAGAGGTCAGCTATGCCCAGCCTATTGCACTGCCACCTAGATCTCAAGCAGCAGAAACAGCAATGTGGCAGACTGACAAAATGGCCAATTATTCAACAAAACCCTTGATGGGTAGTATCTCATTAACATGGTAGATACAATCATTATACCATCAGTGTACAGATGAGAAAATTGAAGCTCAGAGAGACTAAGTGATCTGACCAAGATTATGCAGTGGCAGAACTAAGATTTGAGCCCAGGTCCATTTGAATTTGAAATTTAACATCTTAATCACTATGTGGACAGACTATAGATACATAATTTGAAGGCATACATTAATGATCTTAATCCAAATTGTTATCAATATGTAAGTTGAAGGATGTAATTAAATTTTCATCCTTAAGGTAAGATAATACAAACCTGTTACCTGTTAGTGGCTATTTTTAAAAGTGGCTATTTTTAAAAAGATGAAAGATAACATGCTACACGGATGTGGAGACATTGGAACCCTTGTATGCTGTTGGTGGGAATATAAATTAGTACAGCCATTTTGTTGAAGAGATATCTGCACTCTCATGTTCATTGCAGCATTATTCACAATAGCCAAGATATGGAATCAAACTGAGTGTCCATTAATAGATAAATAGATAAAGGAAATGTGGTATGTATACACAATGGAATACTACTCAACCTTAAAAAAGAAAATGCTGCCATTTGGAACAACATAGATGAATCTGGAGGATATTACGTTAAGTGATAGAAGCCAGGCACAGAAAGTCAAATACAACATGATCTCACTTATATGTGGAATCTTAAAAGTAGAATTTGTAGAAGCAGAAAGTAGAATAGTAGTTACCAGGGGATGACTGTCAGGGAGATGTTGGTGAAAGGAAACAAAATCTCAAGAGGAATGAGTTGAAGACATATATTTTACAATATGGTGACTGTAGTTAGTAACAATATATTATATTCTTGAAAATTGCTAAGAGATTAGATTTTAAGTGTTCTCACTACAGAAAATAATAGGTATGTGAAGTAATGTATATGTTAATTAGCTCAATTTAGCCATTCCAGTGTGTACATATTTCAAAACATTATCTTGTGCATGATAAAGATATACAATTTTGTCAATTACAAGTTAACTAAAATTTTAAAAATTGGTATTTTATTTGCCTTTATTAGAAATCCAGTAATTAATGGGAGACAAGGAAACATAATTGAGCTGAAGACTCAGTCAACTTGTACTGATGAATTGGCCAAGGGACATATCTGCTAATTTGCTCATTTCTTGGGTTTATAGAAATGCAGGGTACAGATGATCGCTTCAGTGGAGAAAGAAGCTCTCTAAATGAAGATAGCAAGTGGTGAAGCAGAGTGATTCTGACATCCGCTAACTAGATAAGTACACCGACTCCACCAGCTCATTGCTGCGCTTTCATTCTACCCTGTGGAATCCCCTTTTAGCCAATCCTTGATCAAATAATGAACCTATTGCAGAAATAAATTATGGGGAAGCACGTCCATCACTACCTCCCTAACTCAGAAAAATCAAGCTTTTTTCTGTTCTACGCTGTTTCCTGTCATGCATAATATAGCAAATTAATTAGTGGATCTGGCGGCATTTGCTAATACAATTTCTCTCCCTTGCTTGAGGTGAATTATGTTCATGCTTCAATCACTTGAATATTACTCTTCCATGTTTGAGGGAATTGTGTTATCAGGTGATTATATTGCACACTATCTGATTCTAATTAAGCCAGAAAATAGTGACATTGTACAAGAGGAGAATGTTTCCAGTCTGCACTACCCACCCCCTTGTTGCTACATCCCATGTTTTAGGGCTTTTTGAGCTGTACTTGGGCTATTTTCTGATGTTTACATTGTCTTACTCTTCTCCAGACACTATGGCTTCTTGGGCATTGCCTTCATCTTCTAGGTAATTTGTATAAATTGAGTCTTGGAAGACATAATGTTTACACTTGTCTTTTTTTTAAAGTCAGAAGCATAATGCACAGTAGCAACTGTGAGCATTTCAGATGATATCAAAGAAGAAAATGTGCTGTTTTGTCAAAATCATTCGTGTAACTTGGAAAGAAAAATTTCTGAGAGAAGAAAAACTAACATTTTAGAGGGGAAAGGGAGAAATGGGCTATAAAGATGAATTGGGGAAGCAATGTAATATAGAGGTTAAGATCACGGGCTTGTGGTGCAGGGTTTGACTTCTGGTTCTGTCTTTATCTGATACTATTTCTTTCTCCTTACACAATAATAAGTGCTCAGGAGTTAATTGATTTGCCAAAGGTCTAATGATGAGGTAGTAAAAGATCCAGGGCTGGACCTCCCATTCCAGTTTTCCTTTTTTTTCCTACACCCTATTAAATGCCAAGCCCTGATTCTGCCAGGGTGGAGAGTGAAGGAGAGCCTCTGGAGACATCAATTACAGCAGGTCACTGGGTATCAGAGTCTCTTTTCTCATGAGGATAAAGATGTCCTTTTGAGTTAGACTACATTCACCCTTCATGAACCTTGGGGACATTGATGGCAGGGAGGGGTTTCTGAAGCTTTAGACAACTCAGAGGTGAAATAGGCACCATGCTGCAAATGAAAGGCACTTTTACAGTTGGCTGAAAAAAATATAGCACATTACTTTAAACTTAGAAAGCCCAAGTGCAAGGTACAGTCCAGTGTGGTCTGCAGGCTTCGGTCTTTTGTCCCTGTTCAACAGCTGGTAAAGCTGGGAGAGGTAATCGCTGATGGAGACTTGCTCCTGTTGGGATAATCTTTCTCAGACCATAGGCCTGCCATTTTCCAGACTTTTTCTTTTGAAGAAAGTGGGCTCCTACCTTGCAACAGCAAATTATGTAATTCAGGTTGAACCTGGCTCTTTTTTTCCCACTGCTCTCTATCTTCCTTGGTGAAGACCACTTGGCCTCTGCCTCCCTGTTAGATATTATTCTTGGCCTGTGTAAGCAGTGGAAAGCCAGGCTTTGGGCAAGATGAAATGGCACCTTCTGGGTTGGTGGAAGGAAAGGGCTCTTTCTTTGGGCTACTTGAAGGACCCGGAAAGCAAAAGAAAAATCATGTCTTTCTTTGCAGAATTTCTGCTGTGGAAAGAGGCAAAGCCGATCAAGAGACGGAGATCCTTGATACATATGTACTGAATATCTACTATATTGCAGGTCATATTCTGGGTGCTGGGGAGATAGCTGAACAAAACAGAGAAAAATCCCTGCCATGAGGAACGAGGAATAGGTGTTTAATATGATGTAGTAGAAAAAGTACAGGAATGAAGGTCCCAAACCTGGCCTTTTTATGAGTTTATAGTCCAGTAGGGAGAAATAGACATGAAGCAACAACAAAAAGAGAAACATATATAGTATATTGCAAGGTGATAAGTTTAATGAAGAAAATTAAGCACAGAAAAGAGATAACAAAAGCAGAGAAGAAATGGAGGAGGTTTCTATTTAAAATAGGGAAGTCAGGGAAGGCTTTCTGGAACAGAAGAATTTTGAGCAAAGACTTGAAGAGGCAAGAGAGTGAACCATGTAGATATCTGTGGGAAGAATGTTATGGGAAGCAAACTCAGCAAGTGGAAAATTCCCAGTATGTTTTAGGAAGAGCAGCAAGGCCAAGTGTGGTGGGACTAGAGAGAGCGAGAGAGAGCATGGGAGAGTGGTGAGAAATGAGGTCATCTTTAATGATTGTAGTTTGCTTAACTTGTGGCTGCTGGCAAGACTGGAAGAAGTAGTTTGAGTTGTTCAAGAAGGACTTACTAGGTATATGGGATCAGACTAGGCACTAGGCTAGACCCCAGGATAGGAAAGGTGACTTTGCATTCAAGGATAAAGTAGTTTAGTTCAAGATTGAATATTGGCCCATATGGAACCTTAGAAAACAGTGAGGCTCAGGTGTGCTACATAGAGATAGCTGAAGGAAGAGAGAGGGTTGTAGAGGATTGAATTGGATATAAGGCTCTGGAGGCAGACTGCCTGGGTATGAATCACAGCTCCATCACTTATTAGTGGTGTGATCTTGGGAAAACCACTTCACCATCTGAGGATCAGTGTTTACATCTATAAAATGGAGTTCACAATGGAAGGTACATTGCAGGAGTGTGTGAAGATTTAAAACAGCACATGTTTAGCAAGTGCCATGTACATTGTGAGCCCTCAGTAAATATGAGCTGACATTCTTATCATTCACTGAGGTGGTTAGAGAAGGATTCTGTAAAGCTTGAAACCATGGAGTTAGTGAGGTGCCATGGACTCAACTCAAGGGAATTTCCACTAGACGGCTCTTAACTTCTCTTAGATGGTGCTTGGATAGATTGAATGTGACTGAAATAGTTTTTTGGTGCTGGAAGCATCATAAAGAGAGAAGACCAGCGGATTAGAAATAAAAGAGTGATGATTGTGCCATTACCAACAGTATGTTGCTATGGAGAAGAAGGCCCTCAAGGAAAAAGAGGAAAATGTGATCAAATATATCAGCATGGGTTTGAACAAGAACAGTGAGGACAATGTTCATAATTGGCTGACTAGAGTAGTGGCAATAAGAATGACAATTTATTGAGCATTTGCACATGTTATCTCATGTAGGGCTTATCATAGTCCTATAAGGTGGGTACTCATATTATCTTTATTTTGCCACAGAGGAAGTGAAGGCTTACAGAAGTGAGGTGATATGCTAAAGGTCACACAGCTAGTAAGAGGCAGATCTGGGACTCAACTCAAGGGAATTTCCACTAGACTGCCCTTAACTTCTCTTAGACTGTGCTTATATGGCTTGCATGTGACTGAAATAGATTTTTGGTGCTAGGGGCATCATAAGGAGGGAGGTCTAGCAGATTGGAAACAAAGGGATGGTGGTTGTGCCTTTACTAACAGTGTATTGAGCTATGCTTGTTTATGTTCTTATGATCTCTTAGGAACAGAGACTTGGTTCTTTCCTGTCTTGAGAAGGAAAATCTGACTGCTGGGGTATGGCCGTCCCCTAAAATATCGAAAAGACATCTATTTCCACTTTCTTCCTCCTCGTACCTAGGAGACAACAAAGTGGATTTCCAGTGGTATTTCCAACATGAGTAGAATGAACTTTTCTTGGTAAAAGTTGACTTTCTTACTAAAGGACGAAATGTATAGGCTCCTCAATTTGAGGCATAGGATTTGATGGGCAGCTGGACTGAGCCCAAAGACATCCCCACAGGGAGGCAAAGCTGGCTGGCATATGTGCAAAGAGTGAGTGGCTCAGGAAATAGATGCTGTGAGCCAGGTTGTGAATTTCCAGAGTCCAGGGATTAGAGCCACTTGACATTCACTTTAGGTGAACTGTGTTGTCTTACATCCTGTTTTTCATGAATACTTTGAAAATTTTTATTTTATCCTTTTAATTTTTTTTGAGACAGAGTCTCTCTCTGTTGCCCAGGCTGGAGTGTGGTGGTGCTATCTCTGTTCACTACAACCTCTGCCTCCTGGGCTCAAGTGATTCTTGTGCCTCAGGCTCCTGAGCATCTGGGACTACAGGCATGCACCACCATGACTAGCTATTTTTTCTTGTATATTTAGTAGAGACTGGGTTTTACTGTGTTGGCCAGGCTGGTCTTGAACTCCTGGCCTCAAATGATCTGCCCACCTTGGCCTCCCAAAGTGCTGAGAGTATAGGTGTGAGCCACCATGCCCAGTCTTTCGTGAATACTTTTGATGTATGGAGTAACTCTTATAAATTTTAAAACAATATTTCAAATTCCTAACTCTTCTTGAAGCAATAGGTCTTATGGGTGGCTAGTTTATTTCTTCTCTTTTCAGTTAATGATTGAGTTCATTGAGCCCTTACTAGGTGGTAAGCACTGTCCGAGGTGCTGAAGGAAGAGACCAAGATAGGATTACTGTATCTCAGAAGCTTGTATTTTAGAGAACAACAAAGTACCATGTACATTTTATCATGTGCGTTTAGCTTGTTATATATGAAAATGACTTTTTACCTACAAGTAATGAACACAAGTCATGGCTTTTAAAGGCAACTTGTTCAATTCTGACAAATCATACTCTTGGTCAACCCAATTTACTCAATCAGTGAATCAGTATTTCCTTCAATAGTCCTGGGATAATGAAGAGTTGGTAAACATGTTACGTAAAACTTTAGGAATTAAGAATATTGGACTCTTCCTGAAGACAGGATATTTTAAATTCAGGACTAGGCACTCCTGAACCATATTCTAGGGAAAATCTAGAGAAAAAAT
This sequence comes from Papio anubis, assembly GCF_008728515.1. NCBI lineage: Eukaryota > Metazoa > Chordata > Mammalia > Primates > Cercopithecidae > Papio > Papio anubis. Next base: position 56,555,374 of record NC_044993.1, read on the forward strand.
AAAAGGAACTTATCAATGTTTGATTGTGTGATCTTGGGTAGCTTCTTATGCCTGATTGTTTTTGTCATTTAGAAAATGATAGAATTAATCTGTACATTGATAATGAATTCCCTTTAAGTTCTACAATTCTATAGTTTTGGTATTGAACTGAAATTACCATGACAAGGGATTTTGATAGATGTTGCCTAATTGCCAACCAATGAAATGTTTTCTACAACTCCACCCCTGCTATTTTGGCATTTTATCTTTGTTAAGTGAAAAATGATATGTGTTGCTTTGAACTTTGTTGTTTTAATTTATTGCGGAAGTTGAGTGGCTTTTCATATATATTAAATTTGATTGGTTATTTTATTTAAAAAATTGTATGATTTTGGCATCCAGGTAAGACACTGTGAAAGTTACCTTGTAATTGAGTTCTTGGGTGATTTATTGGAGGCCTTAATATTATTATAATGGATACTAGGGGCTGTCTAAATGCCACTGTACTTGGTTATCAAGCACAATGCCATTTAAATTTTTTTCAAAAAATTTTCGATGACATTCTTTTTATTAACAATTTACTTTTTTCCCTTGATTGAAAAAACTAATACTCAAGTTTGAAAGAGAAATACTAATTTTCAGGGCTGCTGCAAACCTTTTTGAGTTTGAATACTAATCTTGCCACTTACTGCTTGTGTGACCTTCAGCAAAGTGCTGAATTTATAGGAACCTCAGGTTCATCATCTGTAAGTTGGGAATAATAATAAAATCTGCCTCAGAGATTATCGATAGAATTAGCTGAAATAATGCATGCAAAATGCTTAGTTTATTGCCTGAAAACTTATTAAGGATTAATAAATGTTATTTATTATTATTTGTTATTTTAATCAACAGTTGTACTGGAGAGCTATTTCACAATAATTATGATTATAATGAAAATGATAATTAAAATAATAAGACCCCCACAGTTTCTGATTTAGAATGTGTCTGGGGAAGAGCCTGAGGATGTGTCTTTCTAACACATTTTGGGGTGATGCTGATGCTGGTAGTCCAGGCACCATGCTTGGAGAACTACTGTTCTAAGCATCTGAACAATGTGATCTCAATGGGTCCTTACCAGATCACTCTAGGAGGCAGGTTCTTTTATGATGGTGCTTTAATAAGTGAGGGATTAGGGAGGTTTAATAGCTTGCCCAAAGTCCTGCAGCTTGGAAGTGATGGAGCCAAGAGTTAAAGCTTTAAGTTCTTCTTTCCACCTGTGATTACTTATGTTGAGCTCTAAACCATTGATCTCCTGTATCCACCCCCTTGATGTCTTCTCTCACCACCTTTCCCAACTCTAAGCTATTGCCAATTACTATCACCATCCCCTTGTCCACACTCTTGATTCCTGTGTCCCTTCTCTTGCACTGTTTGCTTGGCATGGTCACAATCCTGGTTAAATTCAACTCTCTGCCTACTCTGTGCCTGCCCTTGAGAAACTGAACATGGCTGGAGAAACATACAAAACTACTCCCACCTTGCCAGGAACCTCGAATGAGCCCTTAGCACTGCCCATTCATTCTGCATCTTTCTTTTTTGTTTCTTTAAAAATGTATATTATGGTGAGAATGTTTAACACGAGATCTACCCTCTTAGCAACTGTCTAGATGTACAATACAGTGTTGTTAATGATTGGCACAATGTTGTTCAGCAGATCTCTAGAACTTATTTGTCCTGCATGATTGAGACTTTATTGATTAGCAACTTCCTCTTTTCCCCTTCCTCTAGCCCCTGGCAACTACCATTCTACTTAATGTCTCTGTGCATTTGACTACTCTAATTTCCTCATATAAACAAAATGATATATCTGCAACTACACTCATGCAATATTTGTCTTTTTGTGACTGGCTTATTTCATTAAGCAAAATATCCTTATGGTTCATCCAAGGATATTGCAGGATTTCCTTATTTTTTTTTAAGTGTATATATATATATACCATATTTTCTTTATCCATTCATACATCAGGGGACATTTAGGTTGTCTCCACATCTTGGCTATTGTGAGTAGGGCTGCAGTATACATTGGAGTGTTAATATCTCTTTGAGATCCTGATTTCAATTCTTTTGGATAAATACTCAATAGTGGGATTGCTGGATTGTATGGTAGCTCAAATTTTTTGAGGGAGAAGGAATCTCTGTAATGTTTTCTATAGCGTCTCTCACTTTCTTCAACACCTATTTTACATGTCTCTTTTCTTCTCCAACCCCATCTCTGTCCCATTCTTACTCTCAGCTGATGACCATGTTTCTTTGCTCATTCAGAGAAATAAAGCAACCAGAAGGGAATTCACACTGAATCCCATAATCTCATCTCCCCACATTCTGGCATCTGCACTCACCCACTCCAGCCTCTCACCTGTGCCCATAGGTGGAAGGAGGGAAGGAGGTTCACAGTGGGTGTCTGGAGAGCTGGCGATGTTCTGTTTCTTGAGTTGGGTTCTGGTAGTATAGGAATATTTAGATTACAATTCCTTAAGCTGCGTACTTATAATTCATGCACTTTTCTGTATGCATGTTATTTGTCAATAAGTCCAAAAGCAAAACAACAACAACAAAAAAATAATAAACTCATTGGAGTTTAGGATGAAGCAGGAATAAGACTTATTTGCCTTTGAAATATTAGTTCTCAGCCAAAGGAGATCCTCAACCCCGTTCCTCCCCACCAAGGGGGCATGTGGCAATTGAAAGTGATGGAGCCAAGTGATGGAGACATTTTTGGATGTCACAACTGGGGAGAAAGTACTCCTGGCATCTAGTTTGTAGAGGTCAGGGATGTTGCTAAACATCCTACAGTGCACAGAATAGTCCCCTACAATAAAGAATTATCCAGCCCCAAATGCCAAAAGTACTGACATTGAGAAACTTGGCCTCAAAAGAACCTGTCTGAGACACTCCAGGATCACTTGAACATAATTTCATCCACCATAGTCTTTGCTGATACCAAGCTCCTTATTTACTGAATTCGGACAATGTTTCTTTTCCCAGGGGAGCATCTGAGAGCAGGAGCGGATTTCATTTGCTACCTCGTAAATCTCTGAAATGGAAAACAGGTCTGAATATTCCTGTCTCTCTCTCTCCTAGTCTTTGAAGCCCTCCAAAGTGGGCCATGGCAGTTAGCTCACAACAAATTCCCCAGACACAATTTAAATGTCATTTCAGGGCTGGGACTAGGGCATGAATATTTAAGATGTAAATTGTTTGGGTTGTGCCTAAATCTTTTATGCGTTTTACTGGATGAGAAAAATGAGTTACTACTTTTTGATAAAGTTCACTTTCCTTTCATATTATTAACAAACCCAGCCTAGTGAACCAGACTGCATCTGCCAGAGAAAATAGGGATGCTTGTTTGCGGGATGGTATTAGATTCTGTTCCCAGCATGCCATATTTATGGTTCAAGAATCAAAGAACAGGTAGGAGATTTGTCTTAGGTCAGTGTGTCCTTGCCAGTGAAAGTAGCTTACCAAATACACTTGGGAGGGGAGTTTGGGGGAGTAGTGGTGGAGAGTAGAGGTGAACTTAAATGGTTGAACTCTAGGTGAAGAATTAAGTACCCTGAGAGTTGATTTTACAGAAATATTGAAATTACCAGATACTAACTCCAGAGATTAGTCTTTTCTTATTCCTCAGTTTAAATCCCAGGGGATGGGTACAGAGCAGAGGCAAAGAAAAAGAAACACAACAAGGAAAAACAGAGAGAGAGAGAGAGAGAGAGAGAGATTGATTTAACAAGTTCCATGGACTTCAGAAAGAATATCTATTTTAATATTTTTGGAAGAAATTATGCTTCCTACATCTCATTTCCAACCCCTACCCAGAAATTAATTTTGAATGTTAATATGAAAGCAACCTCTCTCTTCTCTGAATGCTGCTTTTGATTCTGACAGGGCATCTAAAAGGCTGCTATTAGACACATTTTCATTAACTAATAAGCTAGTTCTTGGGCAAAACATGAATTTTTTGTCATCTCATGTGAAAATTGTAAAAAGCCATAATTATGAAGAAAATCACTAATTGTAAGGCACAAAATTTGTTTGCTAAGAATAGTCATTAAGGAGCGACAAAAGCATTAGTAACTTCAGTATCAGAAAACAACTATTAAAATGCAAGTGGAATCAAGGCATTTGTCCAGACATAATAATGGCTTTACATTTACAGGTCTATAATTGTGGTTTGATTTGAGACATTGTTGGGACTTTTCAAGAAACAATATAGACTAGGGCTAAATACTTAAAGTACCATGGCTTTTGGATTCCAAATTACAGACTCAAGTTTTAATTTCTAGAGAATATTACTGTAGGGAAAGTTACTCAATGATATTGTCAATGCTATTATTGCTTTAGGATTGTGATGAAGTGGTCAAAACCAGGACAAAGAATAATATTTCTGTGGCCCAGACATTTTATGATACTAACTTTGCAAGCAAAGTACCTGGCAGCTGACAGCAAGTGAAGTTTGCATATCACTTCATGATGTATGTCCCTTCTAAAGAGTAGCTTTTATTGTTTCTGCTTTCTGACAAATATCCTCTTTGCAGAAAATTAGGAAAATACAGAAAATTGCAAAGAAGAAATTTTAAGTTCTTCTTAATTCCATCAACAATAGAGAACCAGTTAACATTTTGGTGCCTTTTCTTCTTTTTATTTCATTTTAAACTTTTGAAGTATAATAATCATGTGATAAAGTAAACAAATGTTAAGTATCCAATTTAAAATGAATTTCTATCTATATCTCCATGTAACCACCACCTAGATTAAGATAATGAACATATCCAGTAAATTTCCTTCTTTAATGCTCTTTTCTAGTCAATACTCACTTCCCTGCCTCCCTCATCCTAGGGTACTATTATTGTGGTTCTTCTCACAATAGATTTGATGATTTTTTAATTTAATGTAAATGGATTCCTACAGAATATCCTCTGTAGGTTTGGTTTCTCTCACTCAACATTATATTTGTAAGATTCACCTAGCTTGTTGCATATAGCTATAGTCTTTTTCATTGCTGTGTAGTAGTTCATCATCTTTTATACTGTTATCCATTGATGAATATTGAGTTGTTTTCAGTTTTTAGCCATTATGAATAAAAAACAAACATTCTTAAAAATGTCTTTTGTGGATTTTCAGTAATTTCTTTTGGATTCCAGTCCTTTTTTCGTGTGTGTATATAAGTGTAAATTATAAAGAAGGTTGAATTTACTTTATTTTTCTCCATCTCCATCTCTATCTGCATCTCAAACTCTATGTTCTTATTAATCACAGGAATTCAATGTCTTCTAGGATACCAGGCTGTCTTGGGATCCCTGCCATGCGTGGACATTGACTGGGGGCAATCATGGGGAAGCAACATGGCCCTACACATGTAACTCTTTACATTCTTTAGATGTATAGACTCTTTTCTCATTTACCAGGCCAGCATGTTTCTAGCCGGGTTTTCCTGGGATTTAGCCCTAGTTATTGGCCTGGTATCCAGGAGAGAAGGTAAGGGAAGGCTTTTGACTGTTGCCTTGCCAGGAAAAGGTTCTAAAGCACCTTTCAGAAACAGTGGAGCTCCTACTAGGGAAGAGCTAGCTACCTGTACAAACCCAGAGAGTCTGGAGGCAGAGGAGGCAGGGCAGTGTTACAGAATCTGTATTCTCAGCAGCATCCATCTAGATGTCTCTGTCTCGTGTTTTAAAATCTCAAGTTTTTCCCACTAGAACCTTGACCTTTAAATAACAGTCCTACCTTGGTTGAGCACTCAAACATCTCTGAAGTGCTGCAACTATAACAATCAGGTCATCAGTCTGCCTTTCAGCTCACTCTGCCCTTCCATTAGAGAACACAGTTTTTAAATTTTTTTTTTATTTCTATTTAGTTTTTATTTTTTTGCTAGCTACCACAGAGGATCTCTGGGCCTCACTTTACCATTAATTGTTTGATGATAGCTTTCAGTCTCTCAGTATCCTTCTGCAGGGCATCAATACCACTAGGTAGTAACCAGCTAACTCTCCTGACTTTGAAGCATGGTTGGCTCCATATTTTCCAATTGCTTATATCACTACATTTGATACTGCATTTCTTCCCACTGGGACATTCTTCTATGTCCCAGTGAAGTTTTCAGCAACCCAGCCACCACCTTTGGTCAAGGACCATCCGTGTTCCATCTACCAGTCAGGACACTATCTTCTTCACCTGCTGGGCAGTGGGTGAGCCAGTCTTAAATTCCCATGTTACCACTTGTTTTCTTGCACCACTTCTCGCCTCACTTATGTTAGTCCCAGTCCTCTGAGAAGCAGACACCAAGACAAGGTCAAATATGCAAGGATTTTATTATGGAAAATGCCTTTGAAAGAAAATGATGAGGGAGCTAGAGAAGGTTGGAGGAGACATCAGACTGCAATGCAAGTCTGACCCCCAAGTGAAGGAGAGAGGGACAAAGGTTGGGTGGAAATGTCCTAGACTGTCATGCTGTGTAAGGAAGGTTCACAAGACCATCAGGGAGTTCTTGAGCCAAACTTGGCTGTTAGAGGAGTCTCTCATCTCCCAGGAAAGGGCTTGTCTTGGTATTCCTGCTGTTCTCAGACGTTAGTTGGATGCAGTCCATGGAAAGCATGACCTCTGTGAAAATGCAATAATAGATTTTCGGGAAGCTCTTGGGATTTTGGTCAATTACACTCTCTGTAGCTGAAAGTCTATGAGGTGCATTTTCGTGGTCACCACAAATAGGATCAGCACAATACCTGTAAGTCTCCATGTTAGCTACAGTTATGATTTCCTTACATACTTCTACATTTAGAGTGTTGCTGATTTGTAGTTTCATAAATAATGCTGCTTTGAGGGTTGACATAATTCATTGTTTCCTTAAGATAGATTTTTGGAATTGGAATGGTGGGGCAAGAGGATGTGAACTTTAATATTCTTGATACAAGGTTGCAAACTGCCTTCCTGAAAGGCAAGACCAATTCACCATGCCCCCATCCCTTATGGAATACAAGGTGCTTGCTTTCCTTACTCACGTGAGGTGCTTCTGTGTTCCAGATAGATAAGAGGTCATGCTGTGCAATGCAGAGGACTGGTGGGATTCATGACACAAGCTGGTGGGAAAGGGAAGACAGAATGATCAGGGGTACAACATGAAATGATTTGTATATGAGTTTAGCTTGACTGAGATGGTTAGTTTGGGAGAAGGTCATGGATGACGTGGACATAGCAGAGGGAAGGCTCCACTTCATAACCTCCTCATGCCATCCATATGTTGGGGAGGTCTTGTGTGTTTCCTATAAGATGCTTCTTGGCCAAAATGTCACACTGTGAGCTCTATGGGGAAGCCTATGAATACCTAGCTCACTGCTGTATTTCTACCACTTAGCATAGTTAATAAAACAGATGTCCTGTATTTACATTTGAGTTTTAGAGAAAGAGAGAGCTTAAGAGTTTTCTAGGAGCATATTGTATGGGTGTCCATGTGGAGTAATGGGAAGTGCTCTGTATTTACCTGGAGTTGAATCCTGGCTCTGCAGAAGACCTACTGAACCTGTGAGTCTCCATTTCATCATGCGTAAAATGTAGTAGCAGATGGAAGTAGAGGCATTTATCTGCCCTTCTCCCTTCCCCCTTCCCCTTCTCCCTTCCCCCTTCCCCTTCCCCTTCCCTTTCCCCTTCCCCTTCCTCTCACTCTCACTCTCAGCTGCCTGTTTTCTATTCCCCCTTCCTAAGAAACCCAATCTGCCTTTTGGGGGAATTATCTCTCCCTAAAATGCAGTCTTAGTGGCTTAATAATCCATGGTTCCTATCAACCTCCTGGACTAGACCAGGGACAGGCACGTGATTTAGGATATGGAATTCTGCATAGAACGATACAGTTACAAGATTCCATGGCTGATGATTCAATCCAGTTGGTGAGGGATTGGGGAGAACTTAGGTGATAATAATGAACAATTTCTTCTACCAGGAGCATCTGTCTGTTTAAATATTAGTTCTTCAGTCTTCCCACTCATGAGGTCCTTTTAATAAATTCCTTTTCTGTTTTAGTCAGTTGCTGTTGCTTGCAACCAAAGACCCTTAACTGATAAACATTTATGCTCAAGGTTTTTTATTTTGTGCTTAAAAAAAAAAAAAAGAATTCAATGAAAGTGTCTACTAGCTTAATCAGAGTCTAAAAAAGCTGGGATTGGCAATGGGGAGAATCTTGATTTCCAGTTTTCATCTTTTTCTTCCATATTACAACTTCTGCTTTCGTATCTTTGCTAGCAACTGTCCTGTTCCTCCAACCGCAAATTTTAACTTCCAAAATGCTTCATAAGCATGGTGTAATTATCCATACTGATATGCTGTGCTGTAGAATTCCTTTGGAGAACACACAATATGAATTGAAAGGAGCTGGGAATTAACTTATCATCTGTTTTGAAGAGATGTGTTGGGGTGTGGGGTGGAGCTTTTGGATTGTGGCTTGAAAATTGATTCTAATTGCTGTTTTTATTGCTGGTTTAGCTGATGCTACTTTCAGTTATTTACATTTTCTGTATTTTCTTTCTTTTTTTTTTTTTTTTTTTTTTTTTTTTTTTTTTTTTTTTTTTTTTTTAGACAGGGTCTTGCAGTGTTGCCTGAGCTGGAATGCAGTGGTGTGATTACAGCTCATTGCAGCCTTGACCTCCTGGGCTCGAGTGATCCTTCCCACCTCAGCCTCCTGTGTAACTGGGACTACAGGCATGCGCCACCCGGCTAATTTTTGTATTTTTTATAGAGACAGGGACCTACTGAGTTGCCCAGACTAGTCTCAAACTGTTGGGCTCAAGCGATTAGCCTTCCTTATCCTCCCAAAGTGCTGGGATTTCAGGTGTGAGCTACCATGCCTGGCTCTACGTCTTTTTAAAATGACTTAGGCAATGGTACATTTGACTCCACCCCAAATATATTTATTCAAACACTTAAAATGTATCTACATACTCATGTGACTGGGTAATTTAGAAAACACCTCAAACCTAACAATTCCAGATATACTTAAAATTCTGAGACTAGAGTATCCTCTGATGAGGGTGCTTGAATATCTAAATAATTATCTTAAATACTGAATGATTCAGTTACCTCTGAGTACAAAGATACATTCATAGTACAGTGGTTTAGGGAATTGGCTTTGGATTTAGATAAACCTTGGTTTAAACCCTAGTTCAGCTTGTTATAGACTGCATTATAGGGAAATTAGTTTTCTCAACAGTAACGGGAATAACAATGCTATTAGCCTAGACTTGTCCTACTTCATTCTTCAGCCCTTTATTCTGGGATGCTTTCCTTATATGTCACCCTCAACCTCAGCCCAGGTTGGACTCTGTTGTCATGCATGCTCATAGGACTGTGTTTATTCTCCCAGAGACCCGGTTGCAGCTTGCATGGGTATACTCTTTTATTAGATTATTTGATTACATCTTCCCCAACTCCCTGTGTTACACTGCGCTGTAAGCTCCATGAGGTTAAGGACAACCATATCTATCTCCTTCCCCATTTATTCTCAGTGCCTAGCTCCTGGTTGGCACTCAATAAATATTTATGGAATGAATGAATAAATGGAAAAATTCTTTCCCACAGGGGATTCACTGAGACCATGAATATAAAGTACAGTGGCTAGTACATAGTAACAATTGAGTAAATGTAGTCTCCCCTAAAGAAAAACTGCAAAAAACCAAAAAAAAAAAAAAAAAAACAAGCAACAAAATCCCAAACACCCTCAACAATCAAACCACATGTCATGCAAGAAATAAAATATTTATAGATTGTTGTCATCATTAAGATGCTGACTTTTCAGAGTAAGTTATGCTCCTGAATCAAACCACAGCTGATTTTAGTAATTTAAAATAAGTCTATTTCTTGCTCACGTGGCAATCCAAATGAAAGTCAGGTTCGTGGTGGCCCCATGACTCTCCTAATAAGGTAAGTGGGCCTGAAGGGTCTCCCATCAGCAATTAAGCGCTGGAATTTGGAAGTGATACAGGTCATTTCTACTCAAAGCCCATTGGTCAGAACTAGTCATATGACTTCTAGACACAAGTCAGGCTAGTCTCCTGTATGTCTAAAAGGAGAGGAGCCAGACACAGTGACTTATGCCTGTAATCCCAGTGCTTCGGGAGACCAAGGAGGGAAATCACTTGAGCCCAGGAGTTCAAGATCAGACTGAGTGACAAGGCAAGACCCTGTCTCTACAAAAAAAAAAAAAAAAAAAAAGGTGGGCACCGTGACACATGCTTGTAGTTCCAGCTACTCTGGAGGTTGAGGTGGGAGGATCGCTTAAACCCAGAGGTTTGAGGCTGCAATGAGCTATGATCATATCATACCCCTGCATTCCAGCGTGGATGACAGAGCAAGACCCTGTCTCAAAAAAAAAATAAAAAAAAGAATTTGATATCAGTGAACATTAGTAATGTCTACTGTAGGCTGTTAAATGAAGCTAACTGTATACTTTTCCTAAAAATGCAGTGCCTGGGCCAGGGTAGAGGTTCCATAAATACTTGATGAAATACAGGCTTGGGTATTCTACATGCTAAGCACTAACAGACTTAAATGAGGTGGCTACGGTGGAAGTCATATTCATGGTAAAAATTTACAGTGCTAGACTCTGCCAGGTCTTTCTGCTTGAATGGTTTACGGGCTGAGGCGAAGGGTCTCAGTGCCAAACTGAAGAGGCCAAAGAGCATACCAGGGGTTGGTCCCTTAGAGAAAGAAGACAAAGGTTCTTTCCTCTTTCCTCCTGTTCCTTAGAGATAGAGGAGACGTGCTTTTGGTTGGCATGTTAGTGTCAGTATCCCAGTACCACAACCTTGGGAGCTTAAGCTAAATGAATTTATTTCTTCACAATTTTGGAGGCCAGAAGTCCAAGGTCCAGGCGTCAGCAGGGTTGGTTCCTTCTGAGTGCCATGAGGGAAAGGTCTGTTCCCAGCTTCCCTCCTTGACTTGTAGGTGGCCGTCTTTCCCCATGTCTTCACGTCATCATCACTCTGTGTTCGTTTGTGTCCAAATTTCCTCTTATCAAGACACCAGTCGTCAGGGCGCGGTGGCTCATGTCTGTAATCCCAGCACTTTGGGAGACTGAGGCAGGCAGAACACTTGAGGTCAGTAATTCGAGGCCACCTGGCCAACATGGTGAAACCTTGTCTCTACCAAAAAAAAAAAAAAAAAAAAAAATACAAAAATACAAAAATTAGCCAGGCATGGTGGTGTGTGCCTGTAGTCCCAGTACTTGGGAGGCTGAGGCAGGAGAATCACTTGAGCCTGGGAGGTGGAGGTTGCAGTGAGCCGAGATTGTGCCACTGAACTCCAGCCTGGGCAGCAGGGCAAGACTGTCTCAAAACAACAACAACAACAACAACAAAAAACACACACTAGTCATATCAGATTAGGGCCCATCCTAATGACCTCATAAAAATTACCCTGTAAAGAGCCTATCTCTAAATATGGTTGCATTCTGAGGTACTAAGGATTAAGAATTCAACATATGAATCTTTTGAAGATTAGACACAATTCATTCCATAACAACTAGTCAAATTCCAGGATGTTGCATTGACCTATAGTGTTTAGGATCACAGTCTGCTTCTCTTCTGGGGTCTCATCTCTTTAGAATTGTTCTCTTGCTTTTCAGTAAAACAGGCATAATAATAGTACCTACTTCAAGGTTTGATATGAAGATTAAAAGAGTTACTACATTTGAAGTACTTAAAATAGCACCTGGCACAGAGCAAATACTCACTAAGTATTAGCATTACTGGAAGTACTTGTTGTCATTACTTTTTCAAATCATGATTACTTCTATGAGGCCGTACAATCTCTCTTTATTTGTCTCCTAATAATATTAGCTGCCGCTTGTTCAGTACTTGCTGTGTACCCAGCACTGTGCTAAAGGCTTTATATGTATCACTTCATTTAATATGACAGCAATGCTAAGAGATCAAATCTGTTGTTATCCTGAAGGTATACAGTGGTAGAAACAGGGATGATACCAGAAACTGTTTTTTTAGGCCAGGCATGGTGGCTCATGCCTGTAATCCCAGCACTTTGGGAGGCTGAGGCAGGTGGATCTCTTGAGGCAAGGAGTTCAAGACCAGTCTGGCCAACATGGTGAAACCCTATCTCTACAAAAATACAAAAATTAGCTGGACATGGTGGTGCACACCTGTGATTCCAGCTACTTGGGAGGCTGAGGTAGGAAAATTGCTTGAACCCAGAAGGTGAAGGTTGCAGTGAGCCGAGATTGCACCACTGCACTCCAGTCTGGGTGACAGAGTGCAACTCAGTCTTATTTTATTTTATTTTAACAACCTGAGAAGCAATGGCAATGAAAGGTCTAGGACACCCTTGGCTATGCCAGATATTAAGGTTTAGTTCCTAATCTGTAGGGATTAGGAGGGGCCAGAGTGATGGGAGTGACTCTGAGAGTTCAGGGAAGTAACTCTAACCAGTAGGGAATTATTTCAACATGTTAACAGCTGACGAGGCTGTACAGAAGCATCCTGGTTCATTGTCTGCCCTGGAGGGACCTGGGGGTGACTGACTCAGATCCATGTTCTTAAATATTTGCTAGCTATAAGGCTAGAGAGCCTCATTTTACAGACAAGAGATTGAGAACCAGAGAAGGCAAGAGACTTTCAAGAGGACACGCAGCGAGTGGGTTGGTGAAGTAGCCTAACTCCTGATTCCTAGGTCTCTGTGTAAATTAAGTTCCTTTTTCCTGCACCTCTCACTGCCCATCAAGAAGCAGCAGCCCAGCTCATGAAGAACGGCACACTGCAAAGCCCCAGTAGGATCCCAATGCTGCAGGGCTCTGTCTCCCTCTTTTGCTCACCTGGCTGGAGTGGGTAGACGGAGGGCTTGGCCACCTCTCAAACTCTTATGCTGTCCATTCAGACAATGACGGCAGAGGGAAGTGGCCACTGTCTGAGAAAGACTGGTCTGGGGGTTGAGCCCACTCAGCAGACAGATCTTCAGGTGGCTTTTCCCTCACTGAGCACTCCAGCAGCCCCAGGTGCCAGGTAGCTGAGTCAGCCCGGGATGTAGTGAAAGACTCAGAGGCATATCAGGATGTGCCAGACCAGAGCACTCACCTGTCCTCTTTCCTCACCCAAAAGAGAGATACACAGAGGCAAATGGAGAGAAAGACCAAGAGGCAAAGCCAAAGAGAGACAGCTATACAGAGAACCGAGCAGCAGAGCCAGAGGCAGAAAGACTCAGAGATGCAGAGTTAAGAAAGATAGTCAGATGGAGGTCAAGAGAGATGGAGAAGGAACAACAGAAAAACACCAGCGAGGATGACAGGGAGAAGCAAAGAAAGGCAGAGTAAAAGAAATAGGTTGATTCCAAGTCTTTGCTATTGTGAATAGTGCCGCAATAAACATACGTGTGCATGTGTCTTTATAGCAGCATGATTTATAATCCTTTGGGTATATACCCAGTAATGGGATGGCTGGGTCATATAGTACATCTAGTTCTAGATCCTTGAGGAATCGCCATACTGTTTTCCATAATGGTTGAACTAGTTTACAATCCCACCAACAGTGTAAAAGTGTTCCTATTTCTCCACATCCTCTCCAGCACCTGTTGTTTCCTGACTTTTTAATGATCGCCATTCTAACTGGTGTGAGATGGTATCTCATTGTGGTTTTGATTTGCATTTCTCTGATGGCCAGTGATGATGAGCATTTTTTCATGTGTCTGTTGGCTGTATGAATGTCTTCTTTTGAGAAATGTCTGTTCATATCCTTTACCCACTTTTTGACAGCAACATGGCACAAGTATACATATGTAACAAACCTGCACGTTATGCACATGTACCCTAGAACTTAAAGTATAATAATAATAAAAAATTAAAAAAAAAAAGAAATAGGAACAGTAAGAGATGGAGGGGTGTTGGCCAGGCACGGTGGCTCACGCCTGTAATCCCAGCACTGTGGGAGGATGAGGCAGGTGGATCACGAGGTCAGGAGTTTGAGACCAGCCTGGCCAATATAGGGAAACCCCATCTCTACTAAAAATACAAAAATTAGCTGGACGTAGTGGCACACACCTGTAGTCCTAGCTACTTGGGAGGCTAAGGCAGGAGAATTGCTTGAACCCAGGAGGTGGAGGTTGTGGTGGGCCGAGATCGTGCCACTGAACTCCAAACTCTGGCCTGGGCAACAGAGCAAGACTCTGTCTCAAAAAAAAAAAAAAAAAAAAAAAAAAAAAAAAAAAAAAAAAGATGGAGAGGTGGAGAGAGGGAGGGAGAGAGAGAGAGGAGGAGGAGAGAGAGGGGGTAGAGAGGGAGAGAGAAAGGGAGGAAGAGAAGCAGAGAGAAGGGGACAGAAAGAGGGAGAGAGAGAGAGGGGTAGAAAGAGGGAGAGGGAGAGAAGGGGGATAGAGGAAGAGAAGGAGGGGAAGAAGAGAGAGATGAAGAGAGAAGCAAGAGAAGTAAGATAAGGGGAGAGGGAGGAGGTAGAGAAGAGGGGAGAGAGAGAGAGAGGAAGGGAGAGAGAGACAGGGGAAAGGAGAGCCAGAATGACTGATAGAGGGGTATATGGGTGCAGGAGAGGCTGGCAGGTGATGTGGCCAGTGATATGGGGAGTAGAACTGCAAAGCGCTGGTGAAGAAAAAAGAAAAATTAGGAGAAAGGCCATTGGGGCTGGTGGAAGGGAGGAGGACTAGCACACAGAGAAGACTTTACCTGGCATTTGTGGCTCTGTTTGTTATCACAGGGGCAGAGATACAGACTCAGACCCCCATGGCAGCCCATTAGTCCCCACTGCCCCGCTGCTCTGCCAGACAGCCGCCCCTACCAGGTCTGTTGCCTCTGAGCCTTATTTATTGCTCCCAAATCTGGAACCATGAGGAGTCCCTGCCGGGAAGCTCAGGCGGAAGCTTCCATCTAAATCCTGGACTTGGCTTCCAGCCACCGCAGCTGAACAGGAGGGACAGTGGGAGGACAGAGCTTGATTTGTACCATGGCTTTTTCACACATGGAGGGTGGTGTCTTTTTCTGGAAGCAGCAAGAGGATTCTGGGCTGTCCCTAGGGATGTTAAGTCTTGACCTTACTCCTTTCCACTAAAGAAACAATTTAAAAAACCAACGCCAATTTTGTAATACCACTCTGCGCATTTTAACCAGAGTTAAAGCTACAGAAAATACAGTAGCTGCCATGTTAGGAATGTTGCAAGGATGATCTCATTTATCCCTGTATAATGCTATGAGGAAAGTTCTATTATCTTCCACTTTTGCAGGTGATGTAATAGGCTCAGGGAGGTGAAGAAACTTGCCCAGGATTCTATTTCTGTATATACCAGAGTCTGACCTGTCTGACTATGTTTCTTAGTCACTGTGCCATCCTGCCCCTGCCTCCCACCACCATTATACAGATGAAGATGTCGGGGTTTGTCAATTCTTTTTTTTAATATAATATTTTTTTTTATTTTTTAAAATTAGAGATGGAGTCTTACTGTGTTTGCCAGGTTGGTCTTGAACTCTTGACCTCAAGCAATCCTTTCGCCTCAGCTTCCCAAAGTGCTATGTTTACAGGTGTGAGCTACCACACCTGGCTGGTTCTTTTTGTTTCTTTGTTTTTTGACTTTTATTTTTAAGTTCAAGAGTACAAGTGCAGGTTTGTTACACAGAAACTGTGTCATGGGTGTTTCTTGTACAAGCTATTCACCACCCAGGTATTAAGCCTAGTACCCATTAGTGATTTTTCCTGATCCTCTCCCTCCTCCCATTCTTCAACCTCCAAAAGGCCCCAGTGTGTGTGGTTCCCCTCTGTGTGTCTATGTGTTCTCGTAATTGAGCTGCCACTGGATAAGTAAGAATATGCAGGATTGAGTTTTCTTTTCCTGTGTTAGTTTGCTAAGGATAATGGCCTCCAGCTGCATCCATGTCCCTGCAAAGAACATGATACCATTCTTTTTTATGGCTGCATAGTGTTCCATGGTGCATAGGTACCACATTTTCTTTATCCAATCTGTCATTGATAGGCTTGCAGGTCAATTCCATGTCTTTGCTATTGTGAATAGTGAGGCTTGTCTGTTCTAATCACTTGCCCAAAGTCATATGGGTAGAAAGGTGCAGAATGAGGATTTAAACCCAGTAGGGAATTAGACCTCAGTAGGTCTGCTTAACTTCTGCCATCATGGCAGAAACCATGATTAATTTTGCACCAACCTAATGACAGAAACTGCTATTAATTTTGCACCAACCGAATATCTTCATTAAGTCAGCCTTCCTAGGAGAAAAGATCAGATTGAACGGCATCTTAGGTTGGGCGTCCTGGAAACAGGCTCTCAGGTGCAGATTTGCACAGAGGGACTTTTTTGAGCGAGAGCTTTTGGGATCAGCATTGTAGGTGGAGTGCAGATAATGGGACTGGGCGGAAGAGATGCTGGACTTTGATGCAGTCTTAACAGAGGCCTCAGCTGATACCATGGGGATGCTTTGGAGCTGGGATGGTGTTCAGATTTATCCCCTTCAAGCAAGAGGGTCAGGTCTTAATATTCTGACATTGGTCTGTTATTGGACATGAGCTGCCCTTGTTGGGGGGTATGACTGCAGGTGAGGTGGCTTTCTTTCACTGAGGGTGATTTTCAGAGATGGACTGAGCTGACATCTGTTAGCTACCAGTACTCCCACCAGCTGGGGGAATGTGAGCCTCAGTCCTGAGAGAAGATCTGGGTGGTATCCCACAACATCCTCTGCTGATGGAATAATCCCTTTTCAGAATACAGCAGCCCACAGGGCCAACTCCATGGCTCTTGGTCTCCCCTGCCACATCCGGTGGATGTCTGTATTTGCCTCTGTTGCTAATTCCTGGTGCAATCAGATGCAACACTGGTTTCAGGTCCTATGACACGGAACATGGAAACCATGTGCAGGAATGGCCTGAGGCTTTGCTCAGATGGGGTGGGGGCACAGCAGAGCCTTTAAGCACCTTGGATTCTTGACCATAGCCATGATGCCTTGTCAGCTTCCCAGAGTCCAGGAGAGAATTCCTGTACTCCAAATTTTTCTTATTTAAGGCCCGCTAGCCCAGTTGTTAGGAGCACAGGTCTAAAGAGGTTCTGAAGCTGATCTCCAAATAGCATAACCACTTCCTCCCTGCTCTACAAGGAATTCCTCTTGTTATGTCATCCGCTCTCAAAGTATTAGACACCAAGGAAGTGTACCAAGAGTGTAGGTGGATCTTACATAGTCACAGCCCCTCCTGAACAAGAGCGGTCCTTTTGCTGTCGTCCAGACTGCCATTCATGCTTCCCTGGTTCCTCTGAAGTTTCCTTGTGAACAGTTACAGGTTTTTTTCCTGCTTAGTCTAGGCCTTTCTTTCCTCTCTAGCAATTTTCCTCCATGAAGTGAAAACAGACATGGAGACACACATATGCTACGAGGGCTCAATATAGCACTGTCAGTCAAACTCTGCTCTCTCCCTGCTGCAGCAAGGATGTGGCTGGGTTCCCATCCTTTCTTTCCCCTTAATTGATTTCCAGATTCAGCCTCCTAGGATGGTGCCTTGGCTGGCATTCCAAGTTCAGCCTCTCAACCTTAATTTAATGCTTCTAGGGTGGTGAGAACTTATGTTTCCCACCTACTAGTTGGCATCTGGCTGATTTTCTCATCCTGAAGAATTTAGTTTCATTAATGTCAAACCTTTGTACGTTGCATTTGGGTTGTCAACTGTGATGCATACTCCTGCTGTTTCCAGTCCTCTTGAAACAGAGTCCTTCACCTACTCCAGGACAGTGTTGGCATTCAGAGGGACCCAGTTGTGGCCAATATCAAGACTGTCAGCCATAGGACTTGCCCCATTAAACCCAGGAGTGCCAGGACCCAGGCTGGAATTAGCTGGAGGATGCTAAAAGCAGGTTGGATGATTCAGAGTCTGCTTAATTTTGCCCAGGCAGCCTGATATGAGGTCTTGAAGTCAAGTTTTCTTGCCTTCTTCTTCCAAGGTTGCACGAGAGATTCTATACTCGGAGCAGGTAACTTTTCAGCACTGAGCTGGCAAATGTTTATGATTGGTTTTTCACACTCCTTTCTGGACAGAAGACAATTTTTGTTGTAAAATAGAAATATAGGGTTAGGAGGACCCAAGGCACCTTAGTAGGGCTGGATCTTGGAAGAATAGTGATATGGTGAAACAGGTTTTGTCTTCTGTATTATTTTCTTACCCCTATTCTTTTTAACAAATATTGATTATTTACTGGGAGTAACCCAAATCACTTTAGGTATGCCAAATGTCCCAGATCTCACCAGCTTCTTGGTACAAATGAGGTCATTTTGAGATACATGTTCAGACCATACAGGCTTATAGCTTTTGCCTCTTCCTGATGGACCCCAGTATTTTTAGGAGCCCTGCAGAGATGTCTCATGTGTGCTAGAATGTGTGCTAGCACTTAGATTTTTTTCACCCAAGTCTTTTTTTTTTTTGAAATGTGTCTCCTGCAAACCATTTGAGCATGACAACACTCTGCTGTACTTTTGCTGCAGTCTTCCGTAACAACCCTGATTCCCTGCCACTTTGATGGGTGCACGGGCTCTTTGGGTCTTTTACAAATGTGCCATCGTCCCTTCATTGTGCTGCTGTCGTGCCCCTGTGCTGCAATGGTAAGGAAGTCCCTCTGCCTTGCGTGCATTGAACTTGGGTGCCAGGCTCCCAAAGCAGTTCTTCTTGTGCCCAGAAACTCTCAGCCAAGTGCCAATTTCTCTTATCCCATGAAGCCTCAAGCCAACGTAGACCAGTATAGCTTCTCATGTCTCAAAGCTCATGAGAAATTTACAAAAAGGATCATTGGACCTCTGGATTTTTCTCCCTTGTGCTTAAAGCTCAGAAGGCCCTGCATTACATTTAGGAAGAGGAGGCACAAGGAGAGGATGTGCCATGAAGCCACTGCTGAAAAGCAGACGTAGTGATTCACACTCAGGCGTGTCCATCAGTCGAGCTGTCCAAGCTGTGTTTTTAGTGTGTTGCATAAGCCACACGTGGTGTGGGGGAAATGGTGTTAGTTTATGCCAGATCAACAGCAGCAAAGATAATGACATCATGGACAATAATAAAATAATCAACCAGCAACAGATGGAAGGGAAGAATTCCAGTTATGCTGAGAAACTGTTAGTGACACAAACTGTTTGGGGTCTTAGCTGGTCAAACCAAACCCGATTCCACTAGCCAAAGAGTAACAAGAATATTATCGTTCAGCCAGAAACATGAGCCACTCAAATCCCCTGTCCAGCCAAACAGTCCTTTTGGGATCTGATGGGGCGGGAGGGGCACAGCAATTTCAAAGTATCACCCTCCACTCATCATCAAAGAGCCTTGTTTGTTCATTGATGCCTAGTAAATCAGAACCAGGGAATCAGATAAAAATTTCCTTTGCCTTTTGATTTCCTTTATTAACGGAACTTTTTAGAGGCCTGTTTATACTTTTTACTTGTACAAAATCACAATACTTCACACAAAGGCAGCAGATGGTACTGAAAGCTGGAGATTGGGCCGAATTGCCTCTCTCGTAACCAGTGCTAACAGAGCCTTCTCTTGGATGTAAAGAAACTTGAATCTAATTGCGGGGTTGGTTGCTCCAATTCTGTGTAACTATAGGTTTCTTTGTCTGGGGTTTTCTCCTTCTCAAATTTAATGTTTCTCCCTGAGCTCCTGTCAAATAACTCCTTTAGGAATCTGAGTAGAGTAACTGTTGATTATTTTGAACTGAGACTGAGTTTTAAGATTACAGTGTTCTTGGAGTGGCATCTCTAAGACGTAAAGTGCGTCTCTGTCCACATGTCCCTCTGGATCCTCCTGTTGAGGTTTCATGTGAACTTCATATTTGTTTCATATTTGGTGTTATGTGAAGCTTCCCCCTGGCCATAGGTGACTGCCAGGGACTAGCACTTGAGCTAAAAGTAGCCAATGAGATAGCCTCATGTAAGAGTCCATCTCAACACAGGACTATGATTAATCAGACCCATTACGTTCTCCTTCTGAAAGTTTTGAATGAGACATTGCTCAGAGGGAGTGGGATATATGTTCATTCTATTAGGAATCTTGTCTGTTTTCTTTCCTAATTTATCACCATTGTTGATTATAGTAACCAGCACTTGGCTGGGCACGGTGGCTCATGCTTGTAATCCTAGCACTTTGGGAGGCTGAGTGGGGCAGATCACAAGGTCAGGAGTTCATGACCAGCCTGGCCAACATGGCAAAACCCTGTCTCTACTAAAAATACAAAAATTAACCAGGTATGGTGGCACGTGCCTGTAATCCCAGCTATTTGGGAGGCTGAGGCATCAGAATCACTTGAATCCCGGAGGTGGAGGTTGCAGTGAACCAATATTGCGTCACTGCACTCCAGCCTGGGCAACAGAGCAAGACTGTCTCAAAAATAAATAAATAAATAAATAAATAAACAAACAAATAAATAAATAAATAAATAAAGTAATACCCAGCACGGCACACAATAAATATTTGATAAATAAATGCATGCACCTTTATGTAGAAAGATTTTTAAAAAATGAATCAGCATCGATCTCCCCATATTTTACCTTTTTCTCCTGCCACCAGGCAGCCAGGTTCCTCCCTATCTCCTCTTTTAAATTGTTATTACTGTTTTAAACATGCTTTATTTTTTAAGGCACCTTTAGGTTTGCAGCAGAACTGAGTGGAAGATAATAGAGACTTCTCACATACCCCCTGCTTCCTCACATGCATAGCCTCCCTCATTATCAACATCCCCACAGAATGGTACATTTGTTGTAATCGATAAATCTACATTGACACATCATTATCATCCAAAGACCAAGTTTACATTAGGTTCACTCTTGCCGTTGTTCATTCAATGGATTTTGACAAATGCTTAATGACATGTATCTACCATTATAACAACATACAGAGTAGTTTTACTGTCCTAAAAATCCTCTGGGATCCAACTGTTCCTCTCTTCTTCCCTCCCCTCAATCTCTGGCAATCTCTGATCCTTTTACTGTCTCCATCATTTTGATTTTTCCAGAATGTCACAGAGTTGGAGTCATAGAGAACACAGCCTTTTCAGGTTGGCTTCTTTCTCTTAGTAATATGCATTTAACGTTCCTCCATGCTTTTTATGACTTGATAGCTCATTTCTTTTTAATACTGAGTAACATTGCATTCTGTAGATGTACATGGATTATCCATTCACCTACTGAAGGGCATCTTGGTTGCTTCCAAGTTTTGGCAATTACGAAGGAAGAGGCTATAAATATCTGTGTGTGGGTTTTTGTGTGGATGTAAGCTTTCAATCCATTTGAATAAATATACCAAAGAGTACAATTTCTGGATCATTTTGTAAGGTATGTTTAGTTTTGTAAGAAACCTCCAAACTGTCTTCCAAAAGTGCCTGTACCATTTTGCATTCCCATCAGCAATGAATGACAATTCCTGTTGCTCCACATCCTCACCAGCATTTGGTGTTTTCAGTGTTTTGGATTTTGGCCATTCTAATAGGTGTGTAGTGATGTGTCATGGTTGTTTGAATTTGCAGCTTCCTAATAACATATGATGGTGGCATCTTTTCTTATGCTAATTTTCTATCTGTATATCTTTGTGAGGTGCTTGTTCAGGTATTTTGCCCATTTAAAATGGGGTTGTTTGTTGTCTTATTTTTGAGTTTTAAGGATGCTTCGCATATTTTAGATGCTAGACCTTTATGAGATACGTCTTTTGCAAATCTTTTCTCTCATTCTGTGGCTTATCTTCTCACTCTTGATTCTCTCTGCATTTTTCTGACTTTTTGCCTTGATGGGCGGTATGGTGCAGTATTTCAGTGTTCAGATTCTGGAGTCATCTGCCTGAGTGTGAGTCCTGATTTTGCCACTTGTCCAAGCAATTGGTCATATCATTCTGACTCTTTAATTTTCTCATCTGTGAAATGGAGAGAATATTACTGTCACCCTATACAGAAGTTAGAATGGTCCCAACATGTAGTTAGTAAGCACTGTATAAATGGTAGTCATTATTTTTGGGATTATCTCCTGTTTTGCATGGTTTGGGCTCAGTTACTAATTGGTTCTTTTTTTTTTTTTTTTTTTTTTTTTGAGACAGAGTCTCACTGTGTCTCCCAGGCTGGAGTGCAGTGGCGCGATCTCGGCTCACTGCAAGCTCCGCCCCCCGGGTTCACGCCATTCTCCCGCCTCAGCCTCCCAAGTAGCTGGGACTACAGGCGCCCGCTACCGCACCCGGCTAGTTTTTTGTATTTTTAGTAGAGACGGGGTTTCACCATGTTAGCCAGGATAGTCTCGATCTCCTGACCTCGTGATCCACCCGCCTCGGCCTCCCAAAGTGCTGGGATTACAGGCTTGAGCCACCGCGCCCGGCCACTAATTGGTTCTTGTCCTCTACCAATCCTTTCTTTACTCACACCGTTCAAGGCACACTGGCCTCTACCCCCACCTCAGGGTGTCTTTCCTTCTGTTTCCTCCTTTTGAAGTGCTTTCCACCCAATATACTTGTGTCTTGCTCTTTCATCTCATTGTTCAGGATTTTTAGCTGTCATAAGCAGAAGCAGTCTAAAGGTAATGGGGTTTCCTATCTTTGGTAGAAATCACTGTCCACTGATGCTAGCCATCCCAGAGAGAAGAGGGGCTTTGCAGGAGCAGAGAGGGAGGAGGAGAGGTTCCTTGAGACTGAGAGGGAAAGGAGTCTGTATGTTCAGAGAGTGATGGAGACTGAGCCCTGCTCTCTGGGAATGTTTCTGGAAGGTGGCAAGACCTCAAGGGAAAGATGCTCCCAGGAAGACTGGGGGACCTAGGTCCGCCAAGGATCCCCAGGCCCCAGGCCTGACCCGTACACTGCAGAGCCACTTGGATTGAAGGCACCATGTAGACTGAAGCAGAGTGTACACTGGTGACAGCTAAGTGGACTGAGGTTTAGGTAGACACTTTCTATTGCCTACTGTGACATGGAACTCTATTTACTCTGCATCTGACAGAGTAACTGAGGCTAAACTTCATGCAAGTTCATAGGGATGGTGGCTCAGAGTCAGAGGGACTTTGACTAATGCAATCTGAGTCATCGCACCAGAATTTTGTTATCAAACACCAGGGGTTTGCCCAACATCCAGTTTCTTGCTGTACAGAAAGCCACTCATGGAGACAATAAGTATTACAAGGGAAGAAAGATTTTTTAATATGGGCTATGTCATCCAGGAGACAGGAGACAAATCCAATATCCATCACCCCATCTGACTACAATTAGGGGTTTATATAGCAGGGAATAAATGTAACTACATGTGGGAAAATAGGAACTAGGGAGGAGGTAAGGAAGAGGCATAGTCAACAGGAACTAGTGTGGGAAAATATGAATTAGGGAGGCATTGATAGCAGTTGGTTGGTTAGGCAATCATGACAGACGAGGGGTCTGGTGTCTCACTGCAGTGACCTGGTAAGTTTCAGTTTCTTGATACTACCTGGGAGCTCTCATGGTCAGTTTCCTGAGAAAGGAACTCAGATATGGTAAATGGAAATTTCTCAAGTTTTAAGACTAGGAATGTCAATTTCTACATTTATTCAAAGAACCATAAATATCAGTTCTATGAGATAATTGGGCTGGTTTCATAAAGAAAGTGATATTTCTTTCACCTTGAGTTTAGAGTTTAGAATTATACATAAAATAAATATTTCCAAGTTCATCCTTGTTCACTGTAACTTGAGAGAATCTAGTTACTGGTAAGGTTACCATTTATACATATTCCAACTGTTCTTGTCCCTGTGTCTTTCCCCCCTCACCCCGCCCTTTCTAACCTTTCAGGTATTGGAAGTGAGTGCCCTTCTGAGACCACACTTTTGAATTGCTCATCTGCCTGCTTGGTTACTGTGACATCCAGTCATATGTGTTGATTACTTCAGCCTCCCTGACCAAACTGTAGGATGGACATTGAGCAAGAAACAAACTTTTGTTTTATTTTAATTTTTTTAATCTCACAACGATGGCTGAAATTTGTTGTTTCAAATGAGTGACATTAGGCATATTTGTTGTGCTACCCTCAACAACCTTATCCTGAGTGATACCTACATTAAATCCTTAAAAACACTGTTGCCAAACTGTTGAAACCAAAGGAAGTATTCAAAACATTGGAAATGGGATATCTTTACAGACAAAATATTGTGCCTTAGCCAACATGTGGAGAAGGAAGTGGATGTTGCTATATTTAGAGCACAAAGCAAATGTGTTGTTTTGGAGTATTCAGACACATAAACATGCTCAAAAACATGTTCAAAATGTTCCACCTATTGCCTGGTTAGAAATACCAACACAGCATAAACGTTCACAGTATTTCCTTCTACATGTTGTGTACACACACCTACGCACCGATACCATATACTATAGAGCTAAGGGCTGTTTGGTTGCAAGAAACAGAAAGTATTTAATTAAATTCACAGAAGTTAGAGATCAAACTACGACAGGATAAAGGCAGGACACAGACCTCGCTCTTGTGACTTCATATCATCTCTTGTTCATTTGAGTCTCGCATGGTTTTGCAAAATTATAAAGTGTTTTCAGATTCTCTTCCTTCATTATATTTGATAGAATGTTCACAGATTTTGTATATAAATTCCTTGTTGAATTTTCACTATTTTACTATCATCATCTGTTTTATTCCCTCATTCTCTTTGGTTATATATTTTACCCTGCTGCACACTTTCTCCTGATTATGATACAATTTTTAGCTTTTGTATTTTTGTTACCTAATTTCAGAATCTCTAAAAAGGATGACCTTAGGAGTTGAGTTGGAAGGGAGGTTTGGGCTAAAGGGACATTTCCTTACCTAAGAATGAGAAAATATCAGTTGTCCATATCAAGGGATGGGAGATTTGCTAATGGAGATTATGGGGGAACAAACTATTCCCCCCTCCAAAACCATCCCTGGCACCACAACTGCCATAAGTCTTTTTTTTTTTTTTTTTTTTTTTTTTTTTTTTTTTTTTGAGACGGGGTCTTGCACTGTCACTCAGACTGGAGTGCAGTGGCATGATCTTGGCTCACTGCAACTTCTGTCTCCCAGGTTCAAGGGATTCTCTTGCCTCAGCTTCCTGAGTAGCTGGGATTACAGGTGCCTACCATCACACCCAGCTAGTTTTTGTATTTTTAGTAGAGATGGGTTTTCACCATGTAGGCCAGGCTGTCTCAAACTCCTGACCTCAAGTGATCTGCCCACCTTGGCTTCCCAAAGTGCTGGGATTACAGGCCTGAGCCGTTGTGCCGGGCCCATTGTGGGGAATATTTGTTCTTTTTTTTTTTAAGACAGAGTTTCACTCTGTCACCAGGCTGGTGTGCAGTGGCGTGATCTCAGCTCACTGCAACTTCTGCCTCCCGGGTTCTAGCGATTCTCCTGCCTCAGCCTCCCAAGTAGCTGGGACTACAGGCACACGCAACCACACCCAGCTAATTTTTGTATTTTTAGCAGAGACAGGATTTCACCATGTTGGCTAGGATTGTCTCCATCTCTTGACCTCGTGATCCACCTGCCTTGGCCTCCCAAAGTGCTGGGATTACAGGCGTGAGCCACTGCACCTGGCCAGAATGTTTATCCTAAAGAAAGTGATTTCCTCAACTTTCTCTTCCTTTAAACAAGACTCTCATATACTCTCTTTTGAAATCATTACAGTTGGTGGGGAGAAAAGTGGTTTGATGTCTGACTGGTTAATAATGAGACCCTGGACAAGTTGTTCAACTCCTTAGAGGGACAGTAATCATATGACTTCATTGAATTACTTTGAAGATTATACAAGATCATATCTGGGAATGGCTTATGCGGTGAGGGCCCAAGAAACCCTTACGTCTGTTCTTTCCTTGCAGCTAATGGGGAGGTAGTGTCATTGAACTAAAGTGGGTCCTTTTGCCTATGCAACTAAAAATGAAACACCAAAGCACCAGATTTTTGTAGCAAGAAAGGGTTATTGCCAGGTGGCCAAGCAGAGAAACAGAGTCATGCTCAAGTCTGTCTCGCGGTACTGGCCTTACAACTGTAGACTTAGGGAAGTTAGGGATGTTAGGGGTGGGGTTTTAGGGCTCAGCAGTGATTGACTGACAGGAAGGGGTGTTTAGAAAGTCCCTTGGGCGTACCATCGCCTCTTCACACTTCATGAGTTGCATGTGCAAATTTGGAGGGAGTTGGTACGAAATATGCGGTGAAAATTCGGACTGTGACCTCAAAAGATTACTCATTTGGTGAGCAAGTTTGTTCTCTGCAGGCTCCAGTCAGCCGTATTGGTTCCAACCTGTTTCAGTTGATTTTGTAAGCTGGGGGAATTGTAGCAAACTCTATCTTATTCCTGCAAGATAAGCTCAAGATTTCTGTTAGTCACTGGTTTATTTAACCCTGTGAGGCATGGTTTTAGCAGCATGACCTAGTAGGTGTTCATGCTCTAAAGTCACATAACTAGGTTCAAATCCTAAATTCTGCCCCTTTCTAGCTTTGTATAAACAGGGTATGGGGGTGCAAATTACTTCAATTCTTCAAACCTCACTTGCCATGTCTACAAAATAAATAAATAAAATGAAACCTGATATAGTGTGAGGATTAAATGAAATATTGAGTCTATAGCGCTTGGTATTGTAAGTGCTATATACTCAAGAGATGGCAGGTTTTGTTAACTTCGTTAGAAATAAGTATCTCTTTTCAGTCTAGTCCTGTGTTATCATTGTCTTCATCATCATCATTATCATTGTCATGTTTGTTGTTTAGAGACAGGATCTCTTTCTCTGTCTCCCAGGCTGAAGTGCAGTGATGTGATCATAACTCATTGCAGCCTCGAACTCCTGGGCTCAAGCGAATCCTCCTGCATCAGCCCTTGAGGGTTGAGGACTCTTAGCCCTTGAGGCTGGGACTACAGATGTGCACCATCATGCCTAGCTAAGTTTTTATTTTGTAGAGATGAGGTCTTGCTATGTTGTGCAGGCTGGTGACCTCAGACAATCCTCCAACCTCAGTCTCTTAAAGAGCTGGGATTATGAAGATGAGCCACTGTGCCCAGCTTTGTATCTTCTAATACAAGCTCACAATCCTTGATTGGAAACCCTTGGGGCCACATGTTTTAAAATTCAGAATGTTATGGAAATTAGAAAGGTAATGTGGTGCATAAACTGTACATTCTACAACATCCCACTTCCAGTGGGGTCTGCAGTAGCAATTCCTGGTCAGCTTATTACTGCAGTTAAAAATGTGGATGTTCATGCTAGGTGGGATGTGAGATAAATAAAGGACATAAATAACCTCATGTCAGTTCAGGTCAAGTTTTGTTGCCAAATGAATTTGTGCCAACCTTAATTTTAAAAAACTTGGTTTCCAGAGCTTTTGGGAATTCAGAAACCCATGCAGTCATTAAAAATTCTCCTGTTTTGTGTATTTAAGCTATTTCCAGTGCTTGTTTCTGTGTTAAGCTATGCTTCTCCAACATCTCTGTGGTTTAGTCAACCTTTCAAAGCTTCCTTTGGACTCAGCTCTCCTCCTTTGACTTCCTGTGTTTTACTTTCCCCTCTTATCTCTATCTCTATTCTTTACCTCCTCCTGGACTTCCTCTCTTTCTGGAGTTCACACACTACTGGCATGAAGACTGTTTTCATTTTCTTTGTTTCTTCCCTCTGCTACATTCTCTCTAGGTGCTCATGCTTCTCTCTCACCACCTCTGTGGATTTCAGTCTTGTTTCTGCAGTGAGGGCTCGCTGCCTCTGTTCTTGTGTAAGTATCATCTCCTATCTGATAGGTGCTTTTATTTCTGGTGAAGATATTTTATTTTTCATAAAAGCATCATTGTACAATGCTCTACAGAGGAAGAAAATTTCCTTTAATGTCCCACAAATGTTGTGTGGTTCAATAGTAATCTTCTTCCTTTAAAAAACTGAATATGTAATTGATAATATGCAACTGATTTCTTGTGAAATATAGCATTTATGTTTTAAAAATTTATTTGCCTTTATTTTAACTAAAGGCAAGTCCAGTTTAAACCTATACTTTTTGCAATTGCCAAATCAAAGCTATTATAATTCAAAGATAATAAAATAAAGTGCTAAATGATGGTGCCAATTCTTTGTTTCTGCCCTTTTTTTCATTGGTGATGGCCCTTGGCTCCCACCCTAACGACCCTACCACCCTCTTTCTCCTTTTAATTTCTTCCTCTCTTCCAGATATCCCTCTTTGTTCATGCTTTTTTTTACAATGCCAATATCATTATGATAATTTATTGAACTCTTACTGTGTACTAAGCACTTTACATGGATCATTTAGTTTCACCCTTTCAGTACTCCATGAGATAGGGTAAGGAATGTCTTAATCCTCATATTTCAGATGAGAAAATTCAGGCTGAGAGATAAAGTGACTTGCTCAAGATTACGCAGCTAGTCAGTAGCAGAAATGGAATTCAAACACAGTTGTATTAAATCTTTGCATTTAATCCTTGTTGCATTAAACTAATTCCAAAGCTTATGATTTCAATCATTATGCCTTTATTTCCTCCATTGCAGCAGATACTGCCATTCCTGTTATTGGATTTATCTTCTCTTTCTAGATTTTTATAGCTTCTTAAATCTGACTCATCTCTACTGCCCTCTTTTCAGCATGCCATTGTCTTAGGTGGTTTGTCCACATTTATCCATTTCCATGGTTGAATTCTTGGTCCTTATCTTTTCCACACTGAGATTATTTTATAGTCACCACATACTCATGGTGAACTATAGGACCAATCCCAATTTCAAATATTCTTGTTCTCACGAACCGCTGGAGCATGTTGGAAATAAGATGCTGGTCAGCAGAAAGAGCATCTGCTTCCTCTGTTGCTAGACACCTGCCCATTCAAAGTCATGTCTTGGCAGAAGGCACCATTCAAAGTCATGTTTTGACAAAATGGCCTCATGTCATAAAGCCATGGTATCTGTGTTATCTTTCAGGTGTCTGTGAACAATTGAACCTATGCTCGTTATATTAGTTAGGCTTGCTATGTGGCAGTAAACCAAATCACCACATTTCTAATTTAATGTAACAAAGACATGTCTCTTTCACATCAAAGTCAGAGGTGGTTTAGGAGTCTGTCCTTGGCTTTTCTCCTTGAACAGTGACTCAGGGATCTGGGATGTTTCCATTGTACAACTCTGTCTTTTTTTTTTTTTTTTTTTTTTTTTTTTGAGTCAGAGTCTTACTCCGTTGCTCAGGCTGGAGTGCAATGGCATGATCTCGGCTCACTACAACCTCCGCCTCTTGTGTTCAAGAAATTCTCCTGCCTCAGCCTCCCAAGTAGCTGGGATTATAGGCACCCACCACCAGGTCCAACTACTTTTTTTTTTTTTTGTATTTTTAGTGGAGACGGGGTTTCACCATTTTGGCCAGCCTGGGCTTGAACTTCCAAACTCAGGTGATCCACCCACCTTGGCCTCCCAACATGCTGGGATTACAGGCATGACCCACCACACCCGGCGGCAACTCCATCATCTTAAAGTTCTTTGCCTCTAGCCACCTGGATAGGAGAGTGGGTGGGGCCTATTCACAGACCCTTACCCACGAAGAGTAGTCATTATCATGACTACAAAGACATATTCATCAAGATGATGTGTCCAAGGTCCTCCAAGTTAGTAAGTGGTAGATTCAGAGCTAACTACCTTGACTCTTTTTTCCACTATATGTTTTAGTAACTAGGGATATTTTATCTATGTTAATCCTTCCTGGCTTGATTCATTTAATTCACAATGAGTTATTGGATTTTTTTTTCTAATAATTCTGGCAAAAGTTCCAGGGAGGGTTCCCTTGGGTAGGCTTGGGGCATATGTCCATCTATCCTCAAACCAATCACTCTGGCCATGACAATATGGCATTCTGTTTGGTCAGGTCTATGTTGTGCATCTGATTCTAGAGAGGGAGGAAATGGATTATGGGGCACCTTCACCTCTTTCATATGTGGTGGGAACAGTGGAGCGCTGTCTCCCAAAATAAAGCCAGGGTGCTGTTATTAAAAGAAAAAGTAGCAGATGTCAGGCAGTCAAATCAAGAGAAGGACCATCAAGTTGAATAACTGAATGAAGAAGGCAACGTAAAGGAGAATTAGTGACTAAGGAAATTAATCAAATGAGAAGACAAATGAACAAATGATGCTTCTTTGATGGCAGATGAGGGAATCCTCCCAAATGGGGAAAAGTGAATTAAAGGCAAGCTGATGCCACACTGAACGTAGGTTTTGAATGTTGCATTGTTTTGTGGTAGGTTCATCTTGGTTAAGGTGAATCTTGGAGGGTCCAGAAACTTTTTGGTACAAAAATGATTATGTGTTCCCTGTGTACCTTTGACTTTTTTCAATCTCATGGGAGTAGGAGAAGCTTTCAGCTGTTGGCCTGCTACCCCTTGTCTTAGTCCCCCTTGTGTTGCTATAATGGAATATCTAAGATTGGGTAATTTATACAGAAAAGATGATTATTTGGCTTATGATCCTGGTGGCTGGAAAGTCCAAAATTAGGCATCTGCATCTGCAATTCATGGCAGAAAGTGGTGGGGGAGTGGGTGTATGCAAAGAGATTACATGGTGATAGAGAAAGCAAGAGAGAGAAACCAAGGAGGCCAGGCTCTTTTTAACAACCCACTCTCAGGTGAACTAATCCGTTCCTGAGAGAGTAGGAGCTTACTCATTCTTGAGAGAGACGTTAATCTATTTGCAGGAGATCTATCCCCATGATCCAAACACCTCCCACTAGGCCCCACTTGCTGATACTACACCACTGGGCATCACATTTCAACGTGAGTTGAGGGAGATTAACCACATCCAAACCACAGGACCCCCACAAAAGAAACTCCATGAAGAGAAGTTAGTTTCTTCCTCCCCATCCCCAAGGCTTACCTCTCTCCTTCAATTTCTGTGGGCCTTGGAGAATGCATCCCTATCAGCTGGGCTGAAAAACAGCTAGGAAGCTCATCTGTGTTCACCTCCGTAGGCAAAGTGACTTCTGCAGCACCAGGCCTAGAGTGCGTTTATCTCTCCCTGAGTCAAAGAGATTTTGTCTATAGGCCTTTCTGCTGTGTTCCTCCAGAGAGAGGTAAACTGCCTTTAAGTAATTGCTGAAGAAGGCATAAACCAGGAAAATTTGATTTGAGCATGCAATTTGAATCGGGAAATGCTCATATAAATAACCGGAGCAGCTGAATGCGGCGGGTTTGTGCTTTATAGATTTTTTTTTTTTTTTTTAAATCTCAGGGTCTTCAGAATAGAAGTTCTGCTGCAGCAGCTTAAACCACCTCAGGTCTTTGCACTTTGGCCTTGTCCTAGTTTGGTACTGTTAACTGCCAGGCTAGAGTGTGGCTAAGTTGAAGTTGTCTTATTTATCTGTATCTTTGGAAAGAAAAGAAAAACTTGCTTGAACTCCCAAACAGCATTATATCACAGAA
This sequence comes from Papio anubis, assembly GCF_008728515.1. NCBI lineage: Eukaryota > Metazoa > Chordata > Mammalia > Primates > Cercopithecidae > Papio > Papio anubis. Next base: position 56,586,751 of record NC_044993.1, read on the forward strand.
CAGCAACACAGTCTTTAAAAGAACAAACACTTTTGAACCAAGAAGGAGTTTGGTGTCATTTAGTTCAACTTCCCCAATGATGGAGTAAGAAATTCAGAGATGGTAAGTCACTTTCTGGGGTCACTAAGATTTTGGAAATGTCATAATCAGCTTTTGCTGCAGCAACAAACAATTCCCAAATCCAAGAGCTGTAGGTTTCTAGCTTATATTGTATCTGTGCCAAAGGTCACCCATGGCTCTCCTGGGCTGGGCTGGGCTCTCTCCTCTTGTATTCTCAAGGAGCAGCCACTCGGTGGGCATGCTACTCTCATGATAGATGACAGAGGCTGAAGAGCACAAAACCAAATTTCAGGAATTCATTTATAGCTCCTGATTGGATATGGTGATTGTCACATCTTTTCACATTCCATCAGTCAAAACAGGTCCCTTAGCTGCCAAGCCCAATGCCAATAGGGCAGGGATGGGAAGCATGGCTAGAGTGGGTAGGGTGCAAGTCATTGTGAGCAAGTAATACAATCCACTACTTGGAGGTGGAGAAACTCTTGCAGTGATGAATGCTCAAACTGAGAAAGTATTTGATGTTTCCTGAATCCACTTATTCTTTCAGTGTGGCCTATGTTAATGAACAACCAAATTCACCCGCTGATATAAGGTTAATATCCGGGTGTCATTCCAGATCCTCCTTCATCTCTGCTTGTCACATCCAATAATCAACCAAATTCTTTCCTTATCAATACTTTCCAAACATGCCTCAAATTTCTCCCTTCTTTTCACACTTCATTTCCCAGGTATTTTGCCTACAGGCTCTTTCCCTCCAATCCATGCACTGCACCATGGCCAGAGCACCTTCCTCTCGTCATATCTAGGCCACTTTCTTGCATAAAGTCCTTCCACAGATATAAGGATAAAATGCCATTCCTCTCATGTCACCTTAAACATTCAGTTCCTGCTACTCCCTCCCCACTTACACCTGGCCCTGGGTTCAATATTTACTCATCTAAGAGCAGTCAGTTTGAATATTAACCAGGTTAGTATGGAAGCAGGACTTGGGACACGCTCCAGTCTCTGCTGGGATTTGCTAAGTAGGTGAGAACTAAGTGAGCATTGATTACAAGTCTCAGAAGGATGGGAGGAGGAAAGCCAAGCTTCTATAATTGATTTTTTGTTTATAGAGGAGGTGATCCTTCATCTTCTATGAGGGCTCAGCATAATAATGGATTTCTTTTCTCCCAACACCAGGGTCCAGAAAATATTATTCATCACCTCCTGCAATGTAAGCCCCATTGAGGATTCCCAGGATTCTGCAATGATTTAACTATGAGTCACTCACTCCCAGGTATTGGAGAGTTGACTCTTGGTTTGATTTCACTGAGATCTGGGAATCATCCTGGCTGTCTTTCCTCCATCCCCTATTAATGGGGCAGTTACTATGCTGGAATTAGCTGGATATTCCACATTGTTTCTCGGTGACTGTGTGCTTTTGTGGCATGTTCAACCATTCTTTGTGGCTATAAGGCATTTTATGCTCCAATCCATCAGTCCTTTACCTCTCATCCTGATTTTGATTTTCTCCTCTTGTTCATCTAGAAAACTACTACTCAATGTCATGAGCCTAGCTCACAGCGTATCTTCATTGAAGGCTCTTTTTCTGGAGTTTACACACTACTGGCATAAAGACTGTTTTCATTTTGTTTGGTTTTTCCTTCTGCTGCATTCTCTCTAGGTTCTCATGCCTCTCTCTCTACTCCTCTTTGGCTTTCAGAGTCTGGCTTCTGCAGTGAGGGCTCCCCTGTTCTTGTGTGAGTATCATCTCCTATCTGATATGTGCTTTTCTGGTGAAGATATTTTATTTTTCCTAGAAACACCATTGTACAATGCTCTTTAGAGGAAGAAAATTGGAGTTTTTTACATTATGTTTTTTACAAAATTAATTTTTATTTTTACTTTAAGTTCTGGGGTATGTGTGCAGGATGTGCAGGTTTGTTACGTAGATAAACATGTGCCATGGTGGTTTGTTGCACCTATCAATCCATCACCTAGGTATTAAGGCCAGCATGCATTAGCTATTTTTCCTAATGCTCTCCCTCCTCCAGCTCCACCCACAACATGCCCCAGTGTGTGTTTTTCCCCTCCCTGTGTCCTTGTGTTCTCATTGTTCAGCTCCCACTTATAAGTGAGAACATGCAGTGTTTGGTTTTCTGTTCCTAAGCTAGTTTGCTGAGGATAAAGGTTTCCAGTTCCATCCATGTCCCTGCAAAGGACATGATCTCATTCCTTTTTATGGCCGTGTAGTATTCCATGGTGTATACACACCACATTTTCTTGATCCAGTCTATCATTGATGAGCATTTGGGTTGGTTCCATGTCTTTGCTACTGTGAATAGTGCTGCAATGAACATATGTGCACATGTATTTTTTTTACATTATTTTTTAGCTCTTATGCTGTCCAGCACATTATCCCCTTCCTTCACTTAGATAATTAATACTGGTTGACAGTTCACTATGTGCTAGGTACCATGCAAGGCATTGGGAATACAACTGTGAACAAGAGTGGCAAAGCCCCTGCTGTCATGATACCAATTGACTGGGGGGATTATGGCATCCAACAAAATCACATGAGTCAGGCGGTTATCAATGGGGTGAGTGCTGTGGAAGAAATAAATAAGGTGATGGGCTAGAGAGTAACTGGGAGAGATCACTTGGATCGTGAGGTCAGGACCACCTCTTTGAAGAAGTGACGTTTCAATTGAGGCCTGAGAGATGAGAAAGAACTAGGCTTGGGAATAGATGAGAGAAAGAGTAAGTGCAATGAAAACAAGGGCAAAGGCTTGGAGGCAAGAAAGTGCTTGATGGGCTGAAGTCTTAGCCAACAATCAGGAGTGTGGTCTGAGATGACATTATAGGAGTGGGTGTGGATAGAACATGTGGAAACTTGTAGGCTATTTTAGCGACTGTAGGCTCTATCTAAGAGCAATGGAAAGATATTAAAGGATTTTAAGCAGAGGAATAGCACAACATGATTTACCATTTTAAAAGACAACCTTAGATGTTGTGTGTATTACAATGGGAAGCAGAGATAGACACAGAAAGTTCACTTTTTTTTTTTTTTTTTTTTTTTGGTGAGGAGGCTCTTGCAATAACCCACACAAAAGCAGGTACCCTGGACTAGGGTAATGGCCATGTGCTTACAGAAGAGTGAAAATCAAGACCTACTTTGGTGATAAAACAAACAGGACTTGTTGGTCTATTGAAGGTAAGTTCTAGCAGAGATAAATCAAGGATGACTTTGAAAGCAAGGATTTTTTTTGCCATGAGCAACTGGGCAGATGCAGAGGCCTTATACTGAAATGTGAAAGCTGGCAGAGGAACATGAGGTTGGATAAAATGAGAGCTCTTTGAAGATATAAATCTGAGATGCCCATAAGAGGGCATGATGGCTAATTTTATATGTCAACTTGACTGGGTTGAGTGGTGCCCAGATAGCTGGTAAAACATTATTTCTGGGTGTGTCTATGAGAGTGTTTCTGGAAGAGGTTACTGTTTGAGTCAGTAGACTGAGTAAAGATGACCACTCTACTGAATGTGGGTTAGTATTATTCAGTCCACTGAGAGTCTGAATAAAAACCAAAGGCAGAGAAAGGGTGAGTTTGTTTTCTCTGCTTGAGCTGAGACATCCATCCTCTCCTGCCCTGAGACATCAGAGTTCCAGGTTCTTGAGGCTTCAGACTCAAACTGGGATGCACATCATTGTTCTCCTGGTTCTCAGGACTTTGGACTTGCACTGGAATTATACCCCAGCTTTCCTGATTCTCCAGTTTGAAGATGGTAGCTTGTGGGACTTCTCAGACTCCATAATGAGGTAAACCAATGCTTCATAATAAATCTTTCTTTTTTTTAACTTTTATTTTAAGTTCAGGAGTACAAGTGCAGGTTTGTTACATAGGTACATGTGTGTCATGGGGATTTGCTGTACAAAGTATTTCATCACCCAGGAATTAAGCCTAGTACTGATTAGTTACTTTTCATGATCCTCTCCCTCCTCCCACCCTCCACCCTCCAAAAGGCCCCAGTGTGTGTTATTCCCTTCTATGTAACTATGTGTTCTCATTATTTAGCTCCCACTTATAAGTGAGAACATGCAGTATTTAATTTTCTGTTCCTGTTTTAGTTTGCTAAGGATAATGGCACTATCACTGATCATTACAGAAATGCAAATCAAAACTGCAGTGAGATACCATCTAACACCAGTCAGAATGGCTACTATTAAAAGGTAAAAAAATAATAAATGCTGGCGAGGTGGTGGAGAAAAAGGAACACTTATGCATTGTTGGTGGGAGCATAAATTAGCCATTGTGGAAGACAGTGTGTTGATTCCTCAAAGACCTAAAGACAGAAATACCATTCGACCCAGCAGTCCCATTACTGGGTACATACCCAAAGGAATATAAATCATTCTATTATAAAAACACTTGCACGCATATGTTTATTGCAGCACTATTTACAATAGCAAAGACACAGAATCAACTTAAAAGCCCATCAATGATAGACTGGATAAAGAAAATGTGGTACATATACACTATGGAATACTATGCAGCCATAAAAAAGAATGAAATCATGTCCTTTGCAGGGACATGGATGGAACTGAAGGCCATAATAAATCTTTCTATGTATCTCTACATATCCTATTTGTTTTGTTTTTCTAAAAAACCCTGACTAATGCAGAGGCTCAAGCCATCTGTCTTCCACTAGACTTTGCTATATCACTAATGTTGAGCACAGTGCTTGACATGTAACAGGTACTCAAAGTGTTGAATCAGAGAATTGAAATGAGATGCTTCAAAGCTACAGATGACTAATGGCTTCTAGGACAACAGACAATTCAGAGTCCTTAGCAATGGCTAATTAAGCCATTCCAATCTGATGTCAAAAATATTGTATGCTAGAGACCCCCTTTCTTTTCCCATTAATTGAACAGGCCCTGTCTTTTTTGCTCTTGTAGTCAATTGTTCTTCAAGTGTAATTAGCCCTTGCATTTTGACAGTAAGCAAGACTCCAATACTTTGATAAATGGCTTGTTTCTGGAAAAGGAGTATTCGTGAACAGAAAACCCAGTCGTCTTCCCCTTTTCTCCCACCTCTTCCTCTTCCCTCTACTTTGGGTGGCCCTTGGCCTTTGCTATTACCTTCAGAAAGGAACAGTGTTTCTTTGAAAAGGATGGCAACACAGAAATAATAGTTATCATTCATTGAACACCTGTTACATGGCAGGTGGGTACATTCTATGCAATGCAACAATCCTGAAAAGTCATTTTAAAATATCTTTATGTTCCAGCTGAGTAAACTGAATGAAGCTCATTGAGACTGAAGAACTTGTTAAAATACCACAGTTACTAGGAGGCTGAATCGAGATTCAAACACACCCATGTTTATCTGATGCCAACATCTGTGTCTTTTCTGTGATTTGGTGTCTCCCTTAGACCGTAGGGAGTTCGCCCTTGTTGAGAAACTCCTATGGCCTCACTTGTTAGTGGAACAAGTAGCATTGGCTCTGTCTCTTAGCAAGGAAAAAACACCCTTGCACCTGGCTCAGATTTCTTATCTCCTGTGATCTGTTTTGGTCTTCTCATTAACCCTCTGTGGGTGGGGGGAGTGAGTGATAATTATCACCTCCATTTTACAGGTAAGAAAATGGATAGTGTCTCACATAGCTTGCAGTGGTCAGGTATGAGCATCACATCTAGGCAGCTTGACCAAGTCCCCTCCCTTAGTCTTTACATGATGTGCTCTTCATCAGCTGTCTAGCCCTTCCCTGTTGACACAGATTCTTTGTTCATATTCGTGATCTCATTTGGTGTGGGGACACAGAGTCTGATTTGCTGAATTTTTTTAAGAGCTGGAAACACTATGAAAGATGGTCTAAACTAACACAAATGATTTCCCTTGTCTTGACCCAAGGGGGATGTGTGAATTTCTCAAAATTGTCCATGTGACATCATGCTCATTAGGATAGTCACTTCAAAAGAACAGAAAATAACAAGTGTTGGTGAGGAGGCCAATAAATTGGAATCTTCGTATACTATAAATGGGACTATAAAATGGCATAGCCATTATGGAAAATTGTATGAAATTTCCTCAAAAAAAAGTGGAATTACAATATTATCTCACAATCCCACTTTTGGATAGACATACAAAAAAATAAGCAGGATCTCAAAGAAATCTTAGCACTCCAATGTACATTACTAAACTATTTGTAATAGCCAAGATGTGAAGACAAATGTCCACTGATGGATGAATGGATGCAGAAAATATCTATACATACAATGAATATTATTCAGCCTTAAAAAAAGAAGGAAATCTTGCTATATGCTGCAACTTGGGTGAAACTCAAGGACATTCCACTAAGTGAAATAAGCCAGTCACAAAAGGACAAATACTCTATGATTCTGATCATAAGAAGTATCTAAATAGACAAAATCATAGGAAGTAGAAAGATAGTTGATAAGGGCTGGGGGAAACGAGAGGGGAGGGGGAATTAGTGTTTAATGGGTATAAAGTTTCTGTTTGGTAAGATGAAAGTTTGTGGTGGTGTTTTTTGTTTGTTTGTTTGTTTGTTTGTTTTTTGAGACAGAGTCTCATTCTGTAGCCCTTGGAATGCAGTGGCGCAATCTCCGCTCATTGCAATCTCCACCTCCCGGGTTCAAGGGATTCTCCTGCCTCAGCCTCCTGAGTAGCTGGGATTATAGATGTATGCCCCCAGGCCTGGCTAATTTTTGTGATTTTAGTAGAGACGAGGTTTTGTCATGTTGGCCAGACTGGTCTCAAACTCCTGACCTCAAGTGATCCGCCCGCCTCCCAGAGTGCTGGGGTTACAGGCATGAGCCACTACGCCTGGCCAGATGAAAAAGTTTTATAGATCTGTTGCATGACAATGCGACTATACTTAACACTACTGAACTGTACATTAAAAAATGATGTGAAGATGGTGAATTTAATGTTATTTGTTTTTTACTACAAATACGTTTTGAAAAACTGTGGTGGATTTAGCGCTTGACCCCATGTCTCCAGAATCCAGTGAAGTTTGAGCTGCCTACAAATGAATGTTGCCTGCTTTTTTTATTTTGTTTTGTTTTGGTCCAGGGCGATGCTTCTATCTCAGGTTGAGTGTGTTATTTTCTTTGCCATAGCAACTTTGAGAAGTAAATGGGTGCTTTTGCTATACCTCAGAGGGAATCAGATAAGTGAGTACCAGAGAGTCCACCTCTTCCAAGGTGCATTCATTCATCTCCCTTAGAATGCAGATGGACCTATGAAGTAACCAGGGGTGGCATTATCAGTCCCACATGAGGAAACCAAGACTCAGCATGACCAGTGAAGTGTTCAGGGTCACCTGAGGATATTGGTGATGGAGGGTAGGGTAAGACAAGGTCCCAGGAATTCTGATGCTGGGTCCAGAGCTAGTGAAGTGGGAGGAGTGGCACATTTTTAAGACTTGGACCTGAAGAAAGTGGTGAGAAACTTACATGCTTTTCTTATTTTTATCATTCTATGTAAAGAACTTTCTACAGCACTAAAGTGAACAGTTGCATTGAGTTGTCCAGCCCTGACCCTTGATCCCAACGCCCATCAGTGGCCTCAGACTTGGGCTTTCTTGCAGGCTGCCAGACCACCAGGTGTGTGTGACAGGCACATCCTCCAAGCTGTGGGGCCCTGTGAGCCTTCCTCTTCCCCAGCAGGTTTTTCTTTTTAATGCTTGAACTCCAGAGGCCCCCAAGGGCTTCTGCCTTAATTAAAATTTAAATTCACAAATCATTTCTTAAACCGTCTCACAGGCAGCCAAATAATCGCAATCATTAGAAAGTGGTCGGAGTTGCTTTTGCTTTAATGCTTTTCAAGGGTGATGGATACATGAGCTTAGTCCCATCATTACTGCTGTCTTCTACCACCCCTCTTTCCACAAACCTTGCTCAGAGAACTTTGCTACAACACCTTTGTTTTCTCTTGTAATAAAGAAGCCTGTATTCCTGGTTCAGAATGTATTAATGTGTCTTGGTCTGTCCCTACCCCTGTCTTCTGCAGCTTGCCCATGTCCCAGGGGCCATCCTCATTTGAGGACCAGTCAATTACCAGGTAATGGCTTGGAGCACAGACAGAGTGAAGACCCATCACAAGGCTGGACAGGCCTCCCTAGGAGCCACTTCTGGACCTTGGCATTGGGATAGGTCCTTGAGTCTGGCTATTTGCTCCTGGGAATTTGCAGGGTGCCCCACAACTGTGCTTCCCCTAGTCCAGGGTTGCTCAGCCTTGGCACTGCTGACATTTTGGGTTGGATAGTTTGTTGTAGGGAGAATGCCCCATGCATTTTAGAATGTTTGGTAGCCTCCCTGTTCTCTACCTACTACATGTCAGTAGCAGTCCCCAGTTGTGACAAAGAAGTGTCTTGAGACACGGCCAAATATCCCCTGGGGCAAAATCTCCCAGTTGAGAAAGGCTCTAGTCCAACAGCCTCTGTAAGACCAACACCCTTGTCTCAGTTCGTTTTGTGTTGCAGGAATACGTGAGACTGGGTAATTTATGTAGAAAGAGGTTTATTTGACTCTTGGTTCTGTAGGCCGCACAGGAAGCATGGCGCTGGCATCTGCTTGTAGTGAGGGCTTTAGGGAGTTTCCAGTCATGGTGAAAGAAGAAGGGGAGCAAGTGTATCCCATAGTGAGAAAGAACGAGAGAGAGAGAGAGAGAGAGGAGGAGGTGCCACTCTCTTTTTAAACAGCCAGTTCTTGTGTGAACTAATGGAGTGAGAACTCCCTCATTACTGTGGGGAGGGTACCAAGCCATTTGTGAGGGATCCTCCCCCAACATGACCTTGGCTTTTTATGACTTACCCTTAGAAGTCACATAGCATTCCTTCTGCCAAACTTTATAAATTGAGGCAGTCATAAATCCACCCATATTCAAGAGGAGGAGAGACAGACCCCACCTTTTAATGGCAGGAGCATCAAAGAATTTGCAGCCCTATTTGAAAACCTCATTTCTATTCCCACGTTCAGAGATGTGAATTTTTCCAAGCCTTTAGCAGAGAATTCAATCCCACTTTGAAAAATTTCTCCAGGTGTATTTACACCAAAAGCCTACTTCAATTAATCAATTCTAATGCTCCAATTACTCAGCTTATATTTTCAGACACTCTAATAAGCACCACAAATGAATAGGAACTAAGCTGATAGTGCATCACCCTCCACTATTAAAAAGACCACACTTGATTTCTCAAGCAGCGTTTACCTTTGTAAAATGAACTTCCTTCTCTCACTTGTATTTAGCACGGGAAAATGTTTCCTTAGGGTTGTGGTGGAATTGGAACAGATGGGAAGACATCTAAGAACATGTAGCAATTGTAATAAAAGTAAATTTTTCTTTCTTCTTTTTTTTTTTAGACAGGATCTCATTCTGTCATCCAGGCAGGAGTGCAGTAGTGTGATCTCAGCTCACAAAGGTTACATTTTAAATGAAGACCAGAGCCTTGTTAGTTTATGATTTTTGTCATGTTGGGAAGGATGTGGACTCCTATTCAGTCTCTGGGATTAAACAACCTGGACCTCAGTTTACTCATCTGTAGAGTAAGGGGTTGTGCTTGATATTTTCCAAAACCTCTACCAGCTCCTAAATTGTCTGTGATTATAGGAATATTTGCCAAGGACGATTTTCTAACATCAATACCCAGAAGGAGCACCCATGTAATAATCGTATTCATTTGAATAACTTGCCTTCAAGAAATACTGTGGCACTTCTAGTAACCATACCTTTTACTCTGCATTTACATAAATACACACATGCATTTTTACATAAGTGGTAGTATACATTTTCTTCTGCAATTTTCTTTTTTCCCCTACCACTATAAAATATGCTGAAAAGCTTCCATCTCAGTACATATAATTAAGCTCAATTCTTTTCCACTGCTACATAATAGTCCACTGTATGGATGACTTAAAATCTGCTATAGGAATTATTTAAGTAGTCCATTTTAATGTAAATTTAAGTTATTCTATTTCTTTTGCTTTTATATTAGCAATGCTTCAATGAATAGCACTGTGCATATGTCATTGTGATGGTTAATTTTATTTGTCAACTTAACTGGGCTAAGGGATGCCTAGTTAGCTGGTCAAACATTGTTTTGTGGCATATCTGCTAACACATTTCCAAAAGAGATTAGTATTTGCATCGGTGGACTGAGTAAAGAAGATGGCCCTCAGCAATGTGGGTGGGCATGGCATAATCCACTGAAGGCCCAGATAGAAGAAAAAGGTGGAAGAAGGGTGAGTTCTCTGTCTTGTTGAGCTGCTACATTCATCTCCCACCCTTGGAGACTGGAACTCCTGGTTCTTAGGGCTTCAGACTCTGGGACTTAACACCAGTGGTCTCCCCAGTTCTTGGTCTTTGGACTTGGACTGAATTACATCACTGGCTTCCTGGGTTCTTCAGCTTGCAGATGGCAGATCATGGGGCCTCTCAGCCTCCACTGTCATGTAAGCCAATTCCTATAATAAATCTTTGCCTATATATACCCTATTGATTCTCTTCCTCTGGAGAACCTTGAGCAGTATAGTCATTTTGCTCCTATGTAGCTATACTGTAGAATAAATTTCTAGAAGCAAATTTGCTGGGTCAAAAGTTATGGGCTTTTATAATTCTGATAGCTATCGACAAATTTCTCATCACAGAGATCATACCAATTTGTTCCTCAATCAATACTGTATAAAAGAGCTTTGTCGTTGTTCAATTCCCACCTATGAGTGAGAACATGTGGTGTTTGGTTTTCTGTTCTTGCGATAGTTTACTGAGAATGATGGTTTCCAGCCACATCCATGTCCCTACAAAGGACAGTGGGGGAAGAGGGGAGGGATAGCATTAGGAGATATAACTAATGTAAATGACGAGTTAATGGCTGCAGCACACCAACATGGCACATGTATACATACGTAACAAGCCTGCACGTTGTGCATATGTACCCTAGAACTTAAGGTATAATAAAAAATAAATAAATTTGTTTAAAAAGAGCTTTGTCTCCCTACACAGGGTATGATCAAACTTTACAATTCTTGGCACTCATAAGGCAGAAATGGCCTCATTATGGTTTTAAGTGGCATTTCTCCTTTGTGAGTAAGCTAACATCTTTTCTTATATGGAAGAGTCTTTCGTATTTCTTTTTCTCAGAAAAGTATCCTTATAGACTGTGAAAGGGCTTAACTTAAAACATTTATTTATTTCTAATTATTATACTTTAAGTTCTAGGGTACATGTGAACAATGTGCAGGTTTGTTACATATGTATACATGTGCCATGTTGGTTTGCTGCACCCATTAATTCGTCATTTACATTAGGTATTTCTCCTAATACGATCCCTCCCCCACCTCCCACCCCATGACAGGCCCCGGTGTGTGACGTTCCCCACCCTGTGTCCAAGTGTTTTCATTGTTCAATTCCCACCTATGAGTGAGAACATGTGGTGTTTGGTTTTCTGACGTTGCGATAGTTTGCTCAGAATGATGGTTACCAGCTTTATCCATGTCCCTACAAAGGACATGAACTCATCCTTTTTTATGGCTGCATAGTATTCCATGGTGTATATGTGCCACATTTTCTTTATTCAATCTGTCATTGGTGGGCATTTGGGTTGGTTCCAAGTCTTTGCTATTGTGAACAGTGCTGCAATAAACATATGTGTGCATGTGTCTTTATAGTAGAATGATTTATAATCCTTTGGGTATATACCCAGTAATAGGATGGCTGGGTCAAATGGTATTTCTAGTTCTAGATCCTTGAGGAATCACCACACTGTCTTCCACAATGGTTGAACTAGTTTATAGTCCCACCAACAGTGTAAAATGTTCCTATTTCTCCACATCCTCTCCAGCATCTCTTATTTCCTGACTTTTTAATGTTGGCCATTCTAACTGGTGTGAGATGGTGTCTCATTGTGGCTTTGATTTGCATTTCTCTGATGACCAGTGATGATGAGCATTTTTTTCATACGTCCTTTGGCTGCACAAATGTCTTCTTTTGACAAGTGTCTGTTCATATCCTTTGCCCACTTTTTGATGGGGTTGTTTGATTTTTTCTTGTAAATTTGTTTGAGTTCTTTGTAGATTCTGGATATTAGCTGTTTGTCAGATGGATAGATTGCAAAAATTTTCTCCCATTCTGTAGGTTGCCTGTTCACTCTGATGGCAGTTTCTTTTGCTGTGCAGAAGCTTTTTAGTTTAAGTAGATCCCATTTGTCAGTTTTGGCTTTTGTTGCCGTTGCTTTTGGTGTAACTTAAAACATTTTTAATAGATGTTTTTATATTTTTCTAGTGAATCCACTCCATGACATCACCTTGCCTTCCTCTTATTTTTTTTTTTTGAGATGGAGTCTCGCTCGGTCGCCCAGGCTGAAGTGCAGTGGCATGATCTCAGCTAACTGCAACCTCCATTTCCTGGAGAATCAGTAAACTGATTCTCCTGTCTCAGCCTCCTGAGTACCTGGGATTACAGGTGTGCACCACCACACCTGGATAATTTTTGTATTTTGGGTAGAGACGAGGTTTCACCATGTTGGCCAGGCTGGTCTTGAACTCCCGACCTCAAGTGATCCTCCCATCTCAGCCTCCCAAAGTGCTGGGATTACAGGCATGAGTCACTGCGCCTGGCCCTTGCCTTCCTCTTTGTGCATTTCCGAAGTCACAGGTAAGCCCTTAGGCAGATGGTAGGATCCTCATTCTATCACTCCATCCCTTTATGGTTTCCTTAGCTGTGTCTTTAGGTGGAATGAAGCGGGACAGCTGACACAGTGACCTCCAGTAGCCACAGAATTTATTTGTATTTGCTAGAAATACATTTGGCGGAACATCAAAGCTTTACTTTGACTACCCCCTGCAGTTTTGTCCAAGAGCCTCAGGAAATGACTGCACTTCATTTTTGCTGAGGCCTGTTTCTCTGCAGTACATTTTGTAATCATTACGGGTTTTGTCATAAGAAAAAACAACTCATGGTCTTTCTAGAAAAAGTCAAACATTGGCTAGTTTCATCATTTATCGGTATCGGCTCTTTCTGCTGATAATCATGGTAACAAAAGTTCTTTCTCTCAGCACCTCCTTCAGCCTGACTTTTAAGGTTTGGATGGGGAGGAGGTAGGAAGCCCAGGCTTGGCTCTAAGCCTAAGCCACACGTGTCAATGCAGTTAATCAGAAACTTTGCATTGTTAAGTTAATGGCCCCTGCCCAACTAGGCATAAAGATGACACTTTACTTAGATTTTCATGTGATCTTTATGTCTGGGAACAACTGGTTAAAATCCCAGAGGAAGGAAGTTTGGGCAATTGGCTAGATTCCCGCATTTTCCACACACTGGATTCTGTGTTAGGGATACTAAAATGAATTAATAAAATGCAGCCCTGGCCAGGTGCGGTGGCTCACGCCTGTAATCCCAGCACTTTGGGAGGCCGAGGCGGGTGGATCACAAGGTCGGGAGTTCGAGACCAGCCTGACCAACATGGTGAAACCCCGTCTCTACTAAAAATCCAAAAAAGAGCTGGGTGTGGTGGCGCGCACTTGTAATCCCAGCTACTCAGGAGACTGAGGCAGGAGAATCGCTTGAACGCGGGAGGCGGAGGTTGCAGTGAGCTGAGATCGCACTGCTGTATTCCAGCCTAGGTGACAGAATGAGTCTCTGTCAAAAAAAAAAAAAAAAAAAAAAAAGCAGCCCCTGGCCTTAAGTAACTCCCACATCAAAGCAGGTCCCACCTATAAGCAGATATTTATAATACAATGTAGTAAGTACCATGATAAAAGAAATCCTCCCAATCTAACTCATAGAGGAAGGGTTCTTGGAGTAGATATACCTTGGTAAAAACATTAGTATGAACTGGTGTTAGACAAGGTGGCCAGACTATGTGATCAAACAAATGGAGATGTGAAATAAAAATGTGTACGTATGTGTGCCATGATAGGTGGTGTTTCTGGAGCAGAAATTATGTCATGAGTTAGTGGTTGAAGAGGTAGACAGAACCTGGTGAAACCTGTTTGTTCTCTAAAAGACTTGTAATTTATCCCATAGATTTACTTGTTTTTCCCATGGCCAGACACCCACAGATAGCATTTCACCCTGTAATAACTTCTCTTGGGTGTGCCTAGGCTTCTGCATGATTATCAGCTCATTGGCTGTACTGACAGCCTGTTTTTTCTATCCAGTGAGTGTGAAAGAGATGAGGTTTCCATGGTCCTTATAAAGCCTGGATCTATCAGCACTGGAGCTTGGAGAGGAGTTGAGGTAAAAGAAATGCAATCTACCAATAGATATAATGTTTAAGTAGCTCAAATTTTTACTGTAGAGTTGAATCATTTATGCATTTTGGTTTAACTTAATTCAATTTTTTTTTTTTTTTTTTTTTTTTTTGAGACGGCATCTCGCTCTGTCACCCGAGCTGGAGTGCAGTGGTGCAATCTCAGCTCACTGCAACCTCTGCCTCCCAGGTCCAAGTGATTCTACTGCCTCTGCCTCCCAGTTAGCTGGGACTACAGGTGTGCGCCACCATGCCTGACTATCTTTTGTATTTTTAGTAGAGACGAGGTTTTGCCATGTTAGCCAGGCTGATCTCAAACTCCTGACCTCAGGTGATCCACCTGCCTTGGCCTCCCAAAGTGTTGGGATTACAGGAGTGAGCCACTGCGCCCAGCCCTAATTTAATTCTTTATGCTGATTAAAGGAAGCAAAAAAGCAGGAGATGGGACATGCAAGGGAGAAAATGGGGACAGTGTAACTGGCCCAGCCACTTCTGTCCTCTCCTCATGGCATAAGAGAACATGAGACAGGAAGACTGATGTTCAAGCCCCATCATCAGCCTTCATCTCCCATGTGGCTTTCATAACCTGAGCATCTCTCTGAGCCAAATGGGAGTCTAGTGTTTAGAAATATGTGTTTTTCATACAACCTGGACACTAAACACAAGATAAACGGTTCACCAAAGAACCAGTGAGTGATCACCTTTCGCTGGGAGACAGACTGGCCTGGTTGGCCATATGAAAAACCCAGCATACAGAGTTGACCCTCTGTATCTGTGGGTTCCACATCCATCGATTCAACCAACTGTGGATCGAAACTGTATGGAAAGAAACTGTGTACTGAACATGTACAGACTTTGTTTCTTGTCATTTCCTAAGCAATGCAACATAACAAATATTTCATAGCAGTGACATTGTATTAGGTATTATAGGTAATCAGAGATGACTTAAAGTATATGGGCGGATGTGTGTAGGTTGTATGCAAATACTATACTCTTTTATATCGGGAACTTGAGCATCCACCAGTTTTGGTATCCATGGAGAGTCCTGAAACCAATCCCCCATGGGTACCAAGGGATGACTGTATTGTATTTAATGGGCACTGGAAGGGATTCAAGAGTTATTTTAATTATATGCTCTCTCCTTGCCTTGCTGAGTTTTTAAAAACATAACACCCAAATGGGAAGCAAAAGTACTTTGTTCACGTTTCTCAAAGACAATGAAGGAGACAAAAAACCTAAGTTCACAGCAACCTCATGAAGCTCCTCTTATTTCCCATCCTCTCACTATTCTTATATTTCTCCAGGGCATTCCTCCCTCCGCACAGCCCTGTGAAGCTCTCCTATCTCTTCCTCTGCTCTGTATCATTTTATTTATTTTTATTTTATTTACTTATTTACTTTGGATTAGGGTCTCACTCTGTCACCCAGGCTGAAGTGCAGTGGCACCATCATAGCTCACTGCAGCCTCAAATTTCTGGACTCAAGCAATCTCCCCGCCTCAGCCTCTTGAGTATCTGAGACTATAGGAGTGCAGCACTACACTCAGCTAATTTTAAATTTTTTGTAGAGATGAGGGTCCCATTATGTTGCCCAGGCTGGTCTTGAACTCCTGGGCTCAAGTAATCCTCCTAACCTTGGCCTCCCAAAGTGCTGGGACTACGGGTGCGAGCCACCACACCCGGCCTGCATTCTTTTATTACATAAGATGATTGGAGCCTGTCTCCAGCCAACAGGAATCATTATTATTTCTGAGGGACTATGAGTGGGTGGGCAAGAATTGCATTTTCTTTTCTTTTTTTTTTTTCTGTTTTAAGAGTCAGGGTCTCACTATCATTATTGTTGCCCCAACTGGACTTGAATTCCAGGGCTTAAGTGACCCTCCTACCTTAGCCTCCCAAGTATCTTGGACTACAGGCTATGCCAGCATGCTTTGCAGGATTTGCTTTTTAAATCATAAGATACTGTCTGTGTTATGGAATGAATTGTGTTCCTATGACCCCCAAAATTTTATGTGTTGAAGTCCTACCCACCAGAATTTCAGAATGTGACAGTATTTGGAGATAGGGTTTTTCCAGAGATAGTTAAGTTAAAAAGAGATCACTGGGGTGAGCCCTAATCCAACATGACTGGTGTCATGTTATAAGAAGAGGATATTTGGACACAGACACATTGGAAGATGACATGATGATACCAGAAGATGGTCATCTCCAAACCAAGAAAAGCGGCCTCAGAAGAAAGCAGCCCTACTGACATGTTGATCTTAGATGTCTGGCTTCTGCAACTGCAAGAAAATTAATTTCTGTTATTCGAGTCACATAGTCTGCGATATTTTGTTTTGGCAGCCCTAATGCACTTTGGAAGGGGGGATCACTTACACAAACAATGCCTGTCCCATTCCACTTCAGCCTCTTCAAATGTATACGTGCAAAGCAAAACCGCTCACGGACATCGGTATTTTGGTTGCTTTTGGTCACGTATTACTTGTGCTGCCCGTCATGGCTTACTAGAAGACTGTAAAAGCATTGCTGTGGGGGAGAGGGGTCACAGGGGAATTCAAAGCAGAGAAGGACGTGATGCATCTGAAATTCGGGTGGGTCACACCGACATCAAAACTGAAGATGGATTGAAGGAGGGAGGGCAAGACAGGGGATGGAGAACCATTAAAATGTTTTATTGGCTGGGCGCGGTGGCTCACGCTTGTAATCCTAGCACTTGGGGAGGTCAAGGCGGGCGGATCACAAGGTCAGGAGTTTAAGACCAGCCTGGCCAACATAGTGAAACTCCATCTCTACTAAAACTACAAAAAAAAAAAAAAAAAAAAAAAATTAGCTGGGCGTGTTGGTGGGCACTTGTAATCCCATTTATTTGGGAGGCTGAGGCAGGAGAATCGCTTGAACCCAGGAGGTGGAGGTTGCAGTGAGCTAAAATCGCACCACTGCACTCTAGCCCAGGTGACAGTGTGAGACTCCATCTCAAAAAAAAAAAAAAAAAAGCTTTTTCATTCAGTAGCAGCAGGGATGGAGAATTGGGGGTGGGTCTGATAAATATCTAGGTATGAGAATAATAATATTAGGCGATAGAATTGGGGTGATGAAAGGGAGTAGAGATGGATGACTTCTATCTTTCTAGTTTAGGTATCTAAGTATATGGTGGCACCACCAATAGAAAGCAGCTATAGAGTTTATTTGCATGCCACTGTATTCTAGAAAGAACTGAAGTTGGCTTATACAAATACTGATCGTGCCATAATAAATAGAAGTAAATGGGGAAAGTGAAGCAGGCTGTACTTGAAAGCTGGAAAGACAAAATGAAGCCAAGAGCGAGGTTAGCACACAAATCCTCATCCAGGGATTCTTAACACTTGTCAGAGATGGACTGTACATTTTGCTTTAGGCCAACACATGACATTATTCACACTTGTCATTTTGGTCAATGTTTGTTTCTCACCTCTTCCAAGGACCAGGAGTCTGAAAATTCTAACACAATGAAAATCTGGCTGTTGGCTTCTGGGCTTGGGAGGCACCAGGAATGCTGAGAGAGGCACAGATTGCATATTTGGAAACTCATCACAGGGAAAGGTTTGGAAAGTTTAAAAAATGTGGAGCATCCCCTGCCTCACCCTAGGGTAGGGTGGAATCTGGCACTTGGGTTCAGAGACTGTCTGGGAAGATAGACTGTCTGTACTTTCATGCAACAGTGTAAAATCCACTGATTTGGGAAAATGACATGGATGTGTCATATGCCTTCTGTGGTGCCACTTGACTGATTTACATAACATTGCTGTTTTTGCTATGTGAATACACAGGTTACATAAGCAATCTGGCAGCTTAAGTCTCATTACTGTCATTTCCAAAGTGTTAGATTGTTCAGAACAAGGGAACCCTTTCTGCTATAGAATCAAAAGTGAATGTATCCTTATCCAGGCACATTTCAACGATCCCTCATAATCACACCTTTGGAATATACCCAGATAGCCAATTTGATAGCCTTGGGTTGGAAAAGGGAATGGTTATTCCCAAGCTGTCTTTCGCAGAGTGTTTACCTCTTGCCAAGTGTTGAGTGGGGTTCAACAGGTTCATGTTCATGCCTGTGGGGCACCTTTCTCTATGGAGAAAGGGCCTTTAGAAGGACTATATATATAGAGGTGAGCTCTATACAGCAACTCTTGGCACTAATAATACTACATGATGTAATCATGTATGTACATGATGTACATGTAATACATGATGTAATACTACTTGATGGGTCCAGGACTGGTCGGGGCCTGACTTGCTGATCTTTTATACTTTTATAATCTCAACTTTTATTTTAGATTCAGGCGATACACATGCAGCTTTGCTATGTGGGTATATTGCCTGATGCTGGGTGCGATATGAATGATCCAGTAACCCAGGTACTGAGCATAGTACCCAGTAGTTAGTTTTTCAACCCTTGCCCTTCTCCCCTTCCCCTCTAGTAGTCCCCAGTGTCTATTATTTCCACCTTTATGTCCATGAGTATCCAGCGTTTAGCTCCCACTTGTAAATAAGAACATGCAAGTATGTCTAAGATGGTGTCTCCACTCCATGCATGCCTCCCTATAGACAGGATCTGACCGGCTGTGGGCAGTATTGTGGAGTTGGTGAGTTTCCTCTGTGCGAGTTTACTCTTCCTTTTCTCTCAATGTGTACCAGAGTGATGGGATTGGCTTTGGAGTAGAGATTCGATTCTCCCTGGCAAGCCAAACCCAGTACAAGTAATTTAACTTCTTGGAATCTCAGCTTCCTCATCTTTAATGTGTGGAAAAATAACACCAGCCTGACAGGACTGTCATGACTGCAATCATAATGGAAATGAGTGGCTGTGAATTTCTTCACAGCGTCCTGAGGCAAAAAAGGCCTAAATACTTCGCTTATTTTATTTATTTATTTAATTATATATTTTTACATACATACTTTTTAGGGACACCCAGGCTGGAGTGCAGTGGTGTGATCCTAGCTCACTACAGCCCCAAACTCTTGGGCTCAAGCAATCCTCCCACTTTAGCTTCCCAAGTAGCTAGGACTATAGGTGCACACCACCATGCCCAGCTAATGTTTTAATTTTAGTAGAGACAAGGTCTCGCTTTGTTGATCAGGCTAGCCTCAAACTCCTGATCTCAAGTGATCCTCCAACTTCGGCTTCCCAAAGTGCTGGGATTACAGGTGTGAGCCACCGTGGTCGTCCACTTTACTTGTTTTAAATAAGAGTAAATCTGACTGTAGGCTCTCAAGAACTAGAGTGTTGAGAAAATAAATCACAGATTTGTTTAGGAGCATTCCCTACCAATCTCCAAAGATATACATGGTCTTCTAAATCCCTTATGTTGGGATTTAAAAATTAGGGAGGGGGCCGGGCACTATGGCTCATGCCTATAATCCTAGCACTTTGGGAAGCCAAGGTGAGTGGATCACTCGAGGTCGTCAGGAGTTCAAGACCAGCCTGGCTAACATGGTGAAACCCCATCTCTACCAAAAATACAAAAATTAGCCGGGTGTGGTGACACGTGCTTGTAGTCACAACTGCTTGGGAGGCTGAGGCATGAGAATTGCTTGAACCCTGGAGGTGGAGGCTGCAGTGAGCTGAGATTGTGCCACTAGACTCCAGCCTGGGTGACAGAGCAAGACTGTGTCTCAAAACAAAACAAAACAAAACAAAAAAAAAAAAAAAAAAAGAAGGAGGGGCCTGGACCTCAGTCCTTGGAGTCACCAGAGTTCCTGTTGCTCTTTCTGCTCCATGATGCTCCTGAGTTTGTCCTCCTTGCTTTCCCAGCCTTTGTTCTCTCGACAGACACAGGGCTGTTCCTTAAGACCATTGTATTTTCTTCTAGCCAGAAGTTTGACCACATGGAATTTTGCCAGTGCTATCTAAGTCTTGGCACTGTATCCAACCACCCTGGTATCCCTCAGAGATCTGTGTTCAAAGACAGCCCAGTTCTAATCACCTGTGAAAACCCCAAACCTCCAAACTCTTCTCAGTTATGGGAGGCCAAGACTTTACCTGCCTCCAGGCACCCCAAACCCCAACTGTCTCCCCGATCTATTTTCCTTCCCCATGAATGAGCTTATGTTTCCTAAACAAAGCTGGGATGAGTCTTATGTTCTGGATGTCTCATAGTTTCTATTGAGTTAATAATGATTCTAGTTGTCCTCCGTAGCCGGTTTCTTTTTCACTCATACCAACAGAATGTTTAGCTACACAGGAAATGCCTAGAATAAGGCTGACATTTGGCAGCCTGCCTCATAGCTAAGGATAGCCAGGTGGTTGAGTTCTGGACAAAGGGATTTAGGTAGAAAGTGTGGGTGGCAGCTTCTGGGAGCCTTCTTTAAGGGACATACCTGCCCTTTGATGTTCCTCTCGTCTTCCATCTTGCTGTCTCCTATGCAGCTGCTGCCATCTTGGACCAAGCACATGACGGTCATATCCTAAAAGATATCAGAGTGGCGAGTTGGTAGGAGACTGAGTCTTTGTTTATAAGAAGAGACACAAAATGGGGAAAACCCCTCTTGTTTGACCCAATGTCATGACAATTGAGCATCAAGGGGAGAAGCTCAAGGACCAAGGTTACCTGCTGAGCATGACCAAACCCAAGAGAACCCAAGTCCTTAATGACATCACTTACCCAGGAGCCTCCTCCCTCCAGACTCCTTCTGATGGGAGATGAGATGAGACATTTTCCCCACTGTTTAAGCCACTTTTCTTTGGATATTTTATTGCCTAAGAGCACCCTAACCAATGGGATATGAAGAAGAACAGTCTCAGAGTTGTTTACTTGTTTTTCAGACGAGGTAGGGAAAATTCCTCTTGATCTTTTGAGCATCCTTCAGCAACAAGAACAAACACAAACAGATATCTCAGTAAATGATGACCCCATATATAAAAAACACAGCATGGCACCTGACACATTTAAGCAGTCAGTAAAA